>NC_047105.1:50618975-50953232 GCF_902500255.1 Thalassophryne amazonica | reverse complement strand
TCTCCTCTCTCTCTCACACACCACCTCTCTCTCTCTCTCTCTCTCTCTCTCTCTCTCTCTCTCACACACCACCTCTCTCTCTCTCTCTCTCTCTCTCTCACACACCCACCTCTCTCTCTCTCTCTCTCTCTCTCTCTCTCTCTCTCTCTCTCTCACACACCACCTCTCTCTCTCTCTCTCTCTCTCTCTCACACACCACCTCTCTCTCTCTCTCTCTCTCTCTCACACACCACCTCAGATTTTTGCAACAAAATGCTCACAAAGAAACCATTTGATCATGCTAACGTTAGCAGTTAACATAAGTGCTATGCAATGATGTCTTTTTCGAGAACGATTAAATCAATCATGACTCATCGTTTAAACTCACCTTGGTCATGTTGTCAGCCACAATCTCAAAATAAAATTTACGTTTAGAAATGAATAAATAAAATATATATGTGTTTATCGACTGATTGCAAACCACCTTTAGAGGTGCATCCCGCCACCTACTGCATCGGAGTGTGTGGAATCATAGCATTAATGAATAAAGTCAATACAGTACAGAACGTGAAACAATAAGATAACAAAAAAAAAAAAAATGTCCAATAAACATCTTAATCTTAGGAAACAGCACGTTTAACTGTTTTAACACAATCATACAACACTTTTAAAAGACTGAACAAGAGCACTCTGAGATTGATACCATTTATTTATACCCTAAAAACACTGCGTTAATATGCTGATTCCAGTGGTGTGTTTCATTTTTATTTTATTTTTTTTAGCAAAACACACTTAAAACTTGGTAACTCCTCTTCACCCGGGTAAAGACGGGTACTTCTGCACCTTCCAATAATAACCCTTTCATCTGCCTGTAGTAGAGAAATACCAGCAGAGCCAAAAGTAATTCAACATTCTGAAAATGAGTTTCATAAGGATGGTTTAGCACATCAGGGTGGATTTCTGTCAGGTCAGACACAGAACAGGTAATGATGGCAAATGTGCAGAAACTGTAATAGACAGTCAGACTGACAAAACTGCTGCAATTTAGCACCGGTTGAAACACTGTCTAATCCAAAAGTCCAAGAGGCAACTATAAATATACCAGTTATTTACGCATCTACCACTAGCTGGAGGAATGTTCAACAGTTTAAGTAACTTTTCAAGCAAACTGCAAAATATTCTCAGCATGATCTTCTTAAATATCCATCCACCCATTTTCTAAACCAGCTTATCCCAGTTTAGTTAGGGTCATGGTGGATTCCGGGGGGGTGCACACTGGGAAGGAGACTAACCCAAATGTCATTGGGGAGGAGCTGGGTACACCAGGCTGACAGTGTATCACAGCGAGGACATATAGTCAGGTAAACTCAACTGCACTTTCACTCAGCCCTATCATCAATAGATCATTGTTGCATTCTGAATGCGAATTCTCAGTGGTGCGTAAATCTTGCAAGACCAAACATGAATTCTCAGCTACACTGTCAGGGGAAAAGTGTTAAATGCATATCCATTCAAAACACGCCCAAGGGGTGGCTCTTGCAGCCGATTCCACAGGGTGCTGTTCTACTAAGATCTACCCACGATCCAAAAAAAGGCAAAGACGGGATGAAACAGCTTACTCCAGCCTCCTAATGCTGCGTTTACACATAATGATGGCACATCACGAATGCCACGAAGTATACATTCTTGGCCGCTGATCATGAATGTGATGATTCGGGGCAGAGGCGTCAGGTGTCCTCAGGAACTGCTGCAACCTGTTACCATGCGTTACGATTAATGGCATGTGTTGCTGGAGAATTATCAGGAACCATTACGCATGGTCAAGAATAATGTTCCGTGTTGTTGCGCGCTATCGCTGTTGCGCACTATTGCGCGTAACAGCGCATCGTTAAGTTCTGTCACGTTGTGAATGAGGTGAACTGTCTCCACACACACACACATACTCATCCCACCGTCAGTTGCTGAACAATACAGATCGCTCCAGTTTGTTCCTCAAAATCCACACCAGAAGAACTTTGTGATCGCATGCTTAGTTGGCGCAGAGAGGTGGCAACTAAGCAGGTAGAGTGGCGCAGAGAGGAGGAGATGGAGAGAGCCAGATGTGTGGCTCCATGCGGCTCTCGTCTCGCTCGTTTTCCCAAACATCAGGCACACGCAGCAGGTGGAACATGAAAATCAAAGTAAGGATCTGTGCCCTCGGCCAGAATGGCAACAAATGCTGCTTCGGCTTCAAATTTTTACCCCGATGGCGTGCAATCAAACAACTTTCCAGCCATACTAACTAGGAATACTCTGTTTAAAGACATTAAAACATGACTGAAGCTGTTAAGACTACGAACACCTCAAAGTTAACATGCAACAATCGCAACGATTTTGTGAATCAGAATGAAATTCTTGAACAGTTAGAAAATGCCACCTAGATCCAAGACCGAAGGCCCCTCTGATATGGATACTTTGGTTTATGATAAATTCAGGAGGTGTCTGTTGAAAGAGCTGCTGAGGAGAGACAAGGGCAAGCCAAGTGGCTCTGAGACCTCCAAGTACAGGTACAAATTCCAAGAAGTGAGGTAAAGGTCAGCTGCTTACAGTGCGCTTTTTACCATTTCTAAACATCTGACAAATATTGAGTTCATGTTTTCTTTTCATGAAGACTGCACTATGCTTGAATGTTTCTGATGAATGAATGGAACGTTACGTTTTTATAGCACTCTGCAATCTGTCTGAGAATGCTCCTTGATGGAAAGCTTTCTTTTGTGCAAAGCACATTTTAATCAAGACATTAAAAGTAGTTTTCACCCAAAATATTATTACTGGTGTAATGTTGAATGATTTTCATGAATAAAGCTGTGAAAAAAATGTGTGCACAGTGCGTGTTATGGAAGTCACATCTGGGACATGCTTGATGACTCAGTCACAAGGCATATGACAATTCCAGAACGAAGGGAAAAAAGTAAAAAAAGTCACAAATCGTCAAGAAAAGGTGGACGAATCAGCTTCGGACATGTCCCATCACCGAATAGCCTGCAAATCAAGAGCGCAAAAGGAATGAAAGAGGAACAAAACAAAACCAAAGCCAACGTTGATCTCCACGCTTTAAACAAAACACGCCTGGAGCCACTTCTGGAGCAGTGTGTGTCTGCGTCCTGCTCTGCATTCCAGCTGCAAACGGAAGCGCGCGATCGACCCACTGTGGAGATCTGTGCGCATGTCAGTGGATCCACCTGCTCTGGTTCCTTGTCCAGGAGAAAAGTGGGATCATCTCCATCATCAGAATCCTCGCTGTCTGATTCAGACTGACAACATGTTGCGTGCTCCGTCTTACTCCAATTAAAAAAAAAAAAAAAAAAAAAAAAAAAAAATGCTGGTCTGCCGTGGTGTCTGCTGTTGTTGTTGTTGGCAGTTTCCTCGCTTGCGAGGATAGTGGGAAGGCCTTTTTTTTTTTTAAGTTTATTTTCTACAAGCCCTCTGGTGGCTGCACGCAAGTTTCAGGTTCTTTGTTTTTCTTTTCGCACCGCGTGTAGTGATGCCCATTGGCAGCGGTGAGCCAACCGGGTCTAGTGAGACAAGCCATGTTTAGACCACCTTTTCTAGGTCTGTCTCCATGTGGAGCAAGCAGGGTTATCCCTAAACAGGGCTGCTTGGTCACCCAGGGCCCTGCCGGATGATGATGTTGTCTCGGGTCAGCAATCAAATGACCATAGCTCCTGAGCCGCCTGCATGCAGGATCGAGACTGCAGCTCCCAGTGCCATCATGCACCTGCTGTTTTCACCTCTTCCCATCGCTGCAGGGCTTTCCTTCCCGCCTGCGCTCGTTGCTTAAAGTGGGGATCAGCTCGCGCACACCAATTCCACTCTTTAGGCAAGGTGGCAGTCCACAGCGGCACAGACAAGCTGAGATGGCTGTGGCGCCCACCAGGCTGTAGATTTTACATCAGCGTGACCTTCTCCTAGCCTCTGGCTAAAGAACCTTCCTCAGAGGCACGGGGGCAGTAACCCAGGCTGGGTGTTTAACATCAGGGTTTTCCTTCCCCTAGGTGGACCGCCTTAACAGTGTCTGCTGTATTACATTGCTAAGCCATATATATTGATTTATAACAGGTAACTGTCGAAAGGGGGAATAAATATAAGTGTGAAGGTGACTGAATATATCAGAGCAGTAAATGGGCAATTCTACGGTAACGGAATTACAATCTGAGCTAATCTGCCATGGTTAGATGCCATATGCCCAGATTTTGCTGCTGTTGTAATTCCGTTACCATAGAATTGCCCAAATTGATCAGTTTGTCTGAATGCTGCGCAACAACTCGCCATGTGAGGTTATTCCACGAGCTGCGTTGTGGATCAGCTGATCCACAATGTGAATTCTGCCAACCAGAACAGCTCTTATATGATCATCTTACTGTTGTCACATGTATAGAAGCTTTGATTGTCATTCCTACACTCATGTTGTTATATTTAATAAAAAATAATAAGGGCACGCAGGAGGTGACGGCTGCTGGTGATGCTGCGTTCAAGTACCGTCGGGAATTATATGACTTTTTTGTTGTTTCAAAATCAGCAGTTGCTTGCGGCAGGAGCATGGTTTCATTTTATTTTTGGCAAAATAATTAACTGTATCCACACAAAAGATTAATTCTGGCCTATATAAGGTGCCTGAGCCCAGTGAAGCTGACCCCCCCACCCAGATAAAAAAAAAAAATCCAAGCAAAGAGGCTGAGTTTGCCCTGTAATTTCCGACGGTACTTGAACGCAGCTGCTGACAAACCAGCTTCTGCACTGTATGAAAACATTCAGCTCGTCGAACAAAATGCTAACATTACAAAAACTAAGCAAACGATAAAAAACTGTCAAGAACTACAGCTAAATGAAATATGAATGAATTGAGGTTTTCAGCGGCATTCATTCAAATTTTGACAGTTTAATAATCCTGATGAAGCGCCAGCTGCAGGAACGAAGCTGAAATGAATGCAAAGGATAAACAATGCCAACGAAAGTCCAGATTTCTTGTTTCGTTTGGGCTTCATTGCCCTTTGTTAAGTGCCATGTGACCGGGCCTTAAGGGACTTTGTCCACCTTTCTTTGGACAAGTTACGGATATTTGCCTCAGTGTTATCCATAGATTCAGCCATGTCCATGTTGTTATGTGGAGCATGCATGTCTGCATTAAAACACTTTGCTTCGCACTGCGTTCTACATGAGCAACTTGCGGAGTACTCAGCGTGCATGTTCCGAACAATATAACAACAGTCTATTTAGAATCACCAATTCATGTAATCTGCATGTCTTTAGAAGCTGAAGCACCTGGAGGGAACACACACGAACACAGGGAGAACATATCCAAACTCTACACAGAAAGGACCAGGTCGGATGCAAACCCAGGATCACCTCGTGATGAGGCTACAGTGCTCACCATTTACAGTGGCCTCTCATCCAGTGAATGCTGGGATAGGCTCCAGTACACCAAATCTTGATCCCTGTCCCCCCTGAACATACCTCACTAACACACTAATCTCACTTCATAGTACCTTAATGTATTGGCGGAGGTGATGATCTAGTGGTTAAGCATTGGGCTTCAGATCAGAAGATCCTCGCTTTCTAAACCCAGCTAGATCAGAAAATTGCTAAGGGCCCTTGGGCAAGGTCTTTCATCTCCTAGTTGCTCCTGGTGTATAGTGAGCACCTTGCATGGCAGCACCCTGACAATGGTGTATGAGGGTCTGTGTGAATGTGAAGCATCACTGTAAAGCACTTTGACCTTCTGATGCAGATGGAAAAGCGCTATATAAATGCAGCCCATTTACAATGTAGTGGGGTATACGGGAGAAGTTAGAATATATGAAAACAGTGCACACACACATACATATCAGCATGATGCAGTGACGAGGCCTGTGTGCGCTCACAGTGGAGAAACCAACAACATCACAGCACTTTGTCACAATGAATGCAGCCTGCAGTCATGCAACAAAAACACAACTTCAACAGCATACCAAAACGAGTCACACCAGAATCCCTGCTGTAATGTCAGGTTTGTATTCAGAAGAGAACAGTTCAAAAACCATGCACTTTGATGTTGTAGTAAATGCTGCTCCTTGTAAGAACCATATGTTACAACAGGAAAAAAAATCCATAGTGCATACCAAAAGCTACTGCAGTACAGGCCACTGTAAGCACACAGCACTTTGAAATATGAACCAAATGTAACACGTCTTCATTTACATACACAAGGCAGCAGTGGTTGTTTCTGTGTGCAAAGTTATGATAAACTGTGGGCCGTAGGAGCTGAGGCCAATCAAACAAATGTTCCAACTATCTGTTCTCATGGCTGCCACCACTTACTCTGCCCCGTGGATACAACAAACACTAAAACTTTACAAAAGAAGTAAAAACAGAACAACAAAAAATGCAGTCTCAAGATGCAGACTCAACTGTTTGTGCCAGAACATCAGTTGAGCTCAAGCTGTGCTTTGCATCCCGCTGCTGTGTTTCTTCTAGCATCAGCAGACCCTGCAGTCTCTCCAGGGGGGGTGATCGCATCTCTGCAGCCTGAGCCAGCACAGGCCAGCTGGGCTGACTGAGCAGGACCGACAGAAGGCTGGAGGACAGAGTCACAGTTTTCAACATCTGTCCTTGTGAGACAGAAGCAGCCTGCAAACAAAACAGCTGGAACAGTACGTGCAAACCCAATGTGAAGCCATGGTTCTGTCAAACTCACATAACAGCACTGGCTTGATGGGACAAGTAAAAAAAGAAAAAAAGAAAAAGTTTTGCTTATGTGTATTTGAAAAGCCAGACATTATTAGACTAAAGAATATATTATATACACTATTTAAAGGATGTACAGTTTAGATGATGTGTGGATGTGCAGTTTATGCAGTATTGGCAAGTTTGTGGAATATTGTGTTTTATTTTATTGTGTATACAGTTTTAAGCAGCATTCTTGCTACAAAACTACTATAAAACTCCAATACTTCAACATCAATTTTCAAAACATAGTAAGTAATTCTGGTCAGGTTGTATATTCGTCCATGAATTGTTCTGTGAATTGTTTCTGTTTCTGTAATTTATGTTTGTAGCATGGCCCAAGCAGAGGGTCACCCCTTTGAGTCTGGTCTGCTTGAGGTTTCTTCCTCAGAGGGAGTTTTTCCTTACCACTGTTGCTCTGGGGGTTGGTAAGGTTAGACCTTACCTGTGTGAAGCACTTTGAGGCAACTCTGTTGTGATTTGGCACTATATAAAGGAAAATAAATTGAGAAGAAAAAAAAAAAAAAAAAAAAGGTCCACTCTTCTTTGTAGAATAACTTTAATTCAGACACTGAAGTTTTTGACATCTTTAACTAGACAACTGAAGAAAAAAAAAATCCTAATTTTCTTTCTTTTTTGAGGCATTCAGGATGGACAAATTTCATTTCACAAGGACAGACACCAGTTTAAAAAAAAAAGAAAAAAAAAAAAAAGAAAAAGCACTGGCCCCATTGGGCCACCAAGTCCCTAAATATAGTCGCCAGACTATATTTCCATTGGCCCAAATTAAGCAGTTCATTAAATACTTCCTTGTTTTCTTAACTGACACCACAACAAGAGAGTTATTAACAGAATTCAAATGTAGAAGTATTTATTTCAATGGACATTAATTCAAGTTACTTGCAAACAGAATACATTCTATCACAATCAGTAGCACTGTAGTTGAAATGGGCTAACTTTTTCAATATGCAATGACAGAATGAACATTTACACTCACTGGCCATTTTATTTAGGTACACGTTTAATTGCTTGTTAACACAAATAGCTAATCAAACAATCACATGGCAGCACCTCAATGCATTTTTGGCATCAGGATGTGGTGATGATGACTTGCTGAAGTTCAAACCGGACACCAGAATCCAGAAGAAAGAGGATTTAAGTGACTTTGAAAATGACATGGTTGTTGGTGCCAGATAGGCTGGTTGGAGTATTTCAGAAACTGCTGATCCACTGGGATTTTCATCCACAGCTATCTCTAGGGTTTATAGAGATTTTTTTTTTTTTAATTTTTTCAATTTATTTTCCTTTATATAGTGCCAAATCACAACAGAGTTGCCTCAAAGTGCTTCATACAGGTAAGGTCTAACCTTACCAACCCCCAGAGCAACAGTGGTAAGGAAAAACAGAGAAGGTCAGAGAAGAATGGGCAGACTGGTTGAATGGGTGACTATATGATGCTATCATGTCAATATGGATCAACAGCTCTAAGGAATGTTTCCAATACCTTGTTGAATCTATGCCACAAAGAACTAAGTCACAGCTCTGAAGGCAAAAGAGGGTTCAACCTGGTACTAGCAAGGCATACCTAATAAAGTAGCCAGTGAGTGTCTATTTCTTATGATTCTTTAAAGTGAAAAAGTCAAGAAGGTTTTTTGTCAAAATAAAGTATGGAACATACATGTATATTCTCTCTCAGTCTGAAGGTATTGTTTCCAATAGGAAAATGAGCTACATTTCTCAGATATTTGAGGAAACTACTGGCATGCACTGTAGAACACCACATCCTTCAATGTGTCATTCCAGCTGCCTAAACTGCTGCTTTCACTCAGTTAAAATTTTTTTCTTTGCATTTCACCATTTTCATACACCACCGTTCGTGTTTATGGTTCACACTGCTACTGACTGGAGCTGTAGGAATTGGGATGCTTCTATAACTGTTAAGCTGCACAGTGTACCACCTACTTGGGGTACATTTGGACCGGCTGTCTGCCTGGGTTGATGCCATCCAGGACTTAAGGTGTTTCTGTGGTGTTGTGAATGCGACAATGCGCAGCATCAGCCCATGCTTCCAGATTTGACTTGTCATGGACAATCAGCAATGGGCCATCAGCAGTGGGCCATCAGCCACTGGCCATCGCGAAATGTCAAACCTTGCTCATTCTCTTAAAGCAGACCTGCACTGAAATAAATGCAGTCAGATCTTTGGACCAAAAAATGACTTATGTTTACACATAAGATCCTTCTGAATGTAGTAAAGTAAATCTGCAAGCCCAGATCTGTCATTCAACTGAGAAATCTTCATTTGAAAATGACAAATTTACAGCTAACATTTAGCCCTCCGCAAATTGTCCCTCTCATCATGGACGCTGCCGAGACGTCACGGACAAGACCCTCTGTAATTTGTGGATTTACGTCAGTTTGCATCTGCACCTTTTTCTTGTCTTATACGGAAGGATCTACTTTTTAAAACTTCATATTGTCTTGCGGTACGCTTGGTGAGTACACATTTCTTTTATTTGTGCTTGAAAATTATTTTTGTGGACTTTTTCATACGCTCATTTGATTGAGTGGTGTCGCATTGAAAATCTGTCTTTCACCTCCGGTGTACCGTCGCGGGCTACGGAGGCGAGACCCGCAAAGAATTCAAGTCATTAAAAATATATAAACCTCTCTCAGCAGCCACGAAGCTCTGCAGCTCCGATTACCGAGACGTGCGGCGCTGCAGATTTTGCAGCTAGAAGTCTGTCCTTGCGAGCAACAGGTGTCACCGCGCGCACTGCATTAAAACGGCGAGCGTAGTCTCTGGACTTGTGCCAAGTTGGCTGCAACTCCATTCAGTAGACAGAGAGGTGGTGCCGGCTGCACAGCAGACACGGGGGTGTGAGTGCCGCGGCGGCATTTAACGAGCGCATGCACTCGGTAAGCGTATCGGGGGCAGTGAGAGCGAGGCGTCGGGGAATAATGTCGCCCGCTGTCGATGCCGCCGCTGATCTGATCCTTGGATCTGAGCAAGCAGAGCTGTATCTCACATTCATTGCAGCTTACTTTTGGATGTTGAAACCAGGATGTGTATAACAGTAACATTACTAAGAGATAAAATCAATTTCAATGCGGGATCGGACTGAAGGCGGGAACGCGTCGTCTTGTCACCGACGTCATGGAAATGATCCGGATGTACAAACTGTTTTCACAGAGGGCTAAATGTTAGCTGCAAATTTGTCATTTTTAAACGAATATTTCTCCGCTGAATTACAAATTTGGGTTTACCGATTTACTTTACTGCATTCACAAGGGTCTTATAAATACATATCAGCTATTTCTTTTCTGAACTCTGACCACATTTATTTCAATGCAGGTCTCCTTTAATACATAATCCAAGTGGACCTGAGCTGCACATTAGCTTAGGATTGGTGAGGTCTCCTAAAAAGGTAAACTTTTGACTTCAACAACTTTTACTCAGGCTATCTTTATCTTACATTAAATATTTTTAGTATCAGACAAGTATTACAAATATGCAAAACTATGTTTCTACAATTCCAACATATACACATCTCTCCAACAAGTACCAACAGTCTACTGATAAGAACTTCCTATAATATTTCTTGCAGTGTTTGATGATGGATGAGTCACATCAGTGTGAAAGTGTTGTGGTATGAAGGTTTAAACAGCATCTCTTTGTTCTTAAGTGGAAAAAAACTCTTAAGTTTAAACAGTTACCGTATTTGTTTGGAAGTTTCATTATACCAGGAAGGGGCATATGGCATAGTAACATGCTATATACATACTGCTACGACAACCACTTACCCAAGTATTCTAGTTAGGTTTTCAACCACAACAACAGCATTTCATGGGTGGCATTTGAGAAAAGAAAACAATAAATGCCAGTGGAAACTCTGCTCCACAATGATATCATATAAATTTGTTAATTGAAATGTGTGCTGCTGTGACTCATTGGTCATTCAAAACACGGAATCAACATAGTAGTGGCTCAATGGAATTCAAGAAGTGGAGTCAATGGAATATATGACAAAATAAATAAATAAATAAATAGAAAATAATACAGCTCATGAAAGTATGAATAAAACTATCTGCAAAGCATGCTGAATTTCTATCTAGGCTAAAATATGTTAGCCAGTCATACAACAGACATGCAGTGCCCTCCAAAAGAATTGGAACACCTTGTATTTCACACATTTTAATTTGTTTGGATTTGTTTAATTTGTTTAGAAGATAATTTTAGAAATTTTAATTTTTGTTTTAACCGCCGCCAACAAAGTTAGGAGGTAATGTTTTTGTCCCTGTTTGTGTGTCTATTTGTTTGTGAACACTCTGGTGCCCACAATTTTTCATATAGAATTATGAAAGTTTTACTGAAGATTCATATCCAGATAGACAAGAAGTGATTCAGTTTTCAAGGTCAATCAATCAATCAATCAATTTTTTTTTTATATAGCGCCAAATCACAACAAACAGTTGCCCCAAGGCGCTTTATATTGTGAGGCAAGGCCATACAATAATTATGTAAAACCCCAACGGTCAAAACGACCCCCTGTGAGCAAGCACTTGGCTACAGTGGGAAGGACAAACTGCCTTTTAACAGGAAGAAACCTCCAGCAGAACCAGGCTCAGGGAGGGGCAGTCTTCTGCTGGGACTGGTTTGGGCTGAGGGAGAGAACCAGGAAAAAGACATGCTGTGGAGGGGAGCAGAGATCGATCACTAATGATTAAATGCAGAGTGGTGCATACAGAGCAAAAAGAGAAAGAAACAGTGCATCATGGGAACCCCCCAGCAGTCTAAGTCTATAGCAGCATAACTAAGGGATGGTTCAGGGTCACCTGATCCAGCCCTAACTATAAGCTTTAGCAAAAAGGAAAGTTTTAAGCCTAATCTTAAAAGTAGAGAAGGTCAGAGATCAAAGGTCAAAATCTACAAAAAACTGGGAAAACTGGAAAGATCCCTATCCTTATCATTGTACAAAATTTTCAAAAATTCATAACTCTGTCAAAAATCTTTCATATCTAACAGTGTTATGTAGGATGGTATCATTTATTGACCGACAAAGTTTTATCTGGATCTGATCCAGATTACAGATTTTGTGGCCATTTAAACTTGACATGGAAAATCCCATTTAATGTATATTTAACATTATATCTTCATCAATCATCCCCAATCACTCACATATTTGAAAGTGAGGTGCAGACTGGCACTCACTGTCGTGTAGCACAGTTTAATCTGGATCTAATTCAGACTGTGGATTTTGTGAACATTTGAATTTAATATTGAAAAGCCTATTTGGTGTACATTTGGCATTATATCACACTCAAAAGTGCCTCAATCATTCATTTTTCTGTTATGGATTTACGTACACCACCAAAATTGGATGGTTCCAATTTTATGCCCGTTTGTCTCTCTTCCAGTTATGAGTCGGAAACCAAATGCCCAAAAAACAATGACAAATTGTGCATAGCAAAGACAACCAATGTTCTGTGAAAACTATCTAAAAAAAGAATTCAGGAACCGAAAAAGTTGAAAAAAAAACAAACAAACAAAAAAAAAACCTGACAACACCACAAACTTTGATTCAAGTACATGAACTAAATAAATCCTCCTGACATTTGATCACATTGAATTTATCTTATGAAAAGCCACTTCTAACATGACTTTGACCTTGAAAATGTTTTTCCAAGATAAAGTTTTGTGGAATTGGGAACTAGTGTTGGCAGAGACTTGCGCTCTATGAGCACAGTGCTCTAGTTCGTATTTGAAATGGCATAACAAATTAAAATGTGAAATACCAAGTGTTCCAGTACTTCTGGAGGGCACTGTATGCAAGACCTAAACAAATTCAAGATGCGCGCTTTATGGCCCCTTCACACATAACATGAAGTTGGGCGAAAGAAGCAGAACCTGGCTGAAAAACAGTGAAAAACAAACAAAATGGGGAACGATGAAACACTCCACCTGCTGTCGGGAGGGACACATAGTCGGACAGGTGCGAACAATACAGCAGTGACGTGCACACAGTGCGAGCACCTGGTAAGTGTGACACCACTTCGCTCCGCTGCTGTGGGGGGTTGTAACCACACACCAAAACAAACAAAAAAAAAAACACCACAATTTCTAATATATAATCCCTCTTGTCAAGTGGACAATATGCAGCCGATCTGCTCCGTGTGTGTTTCTCCAGGTTACACTGGAGTTGCGTCAGGAAGGGCATCCGTTGTAAAACTTGTACCAAATACCAATGCGGATCTGGCTGTATCCGCTGTGGCGACCCCGAACAAAAAACAGGAGCAGCCGAATGGACAACAACAACAATCGAGCGGACAATACAAGCATGATCCTTTTGTTCCTCTGTATCTGACCCATGGTCATAGACGTAAGGTCATGAACTGACATGAATGAAACAGTGCGTTCTTATCATGTCAACATCTGATGGCGCCGCGTGTTCAGCAAGCGGTGCGCCGAAGGACACTGCGTATGTGGACCATAGCTGACGTGGTGGATGTGACATTCAGATCGGAAGATGAGTGTATACATGAGCAGATGGTTCTTTTCACATGGGACAGCTTGCCGGTGTGTGTGCTGACATGGTCGCTCCTGCCCGTTGCAAAGGCGATATGTGCTTTTATGTATTTCCACATGAGGACCGCATGCCCATGTACGCGCCTCACGGTGGAGTGTTATCAGGTCATATGCTTCATGTCACGGTATGTATTGTCCTGCTGTGACTTGCGAGTCCACAGATCTCAACAGCATCGGCTGGAATGGACACGCCCACCTGTTGAACAACTTAGCTCACAAAAAAAAAAATCTCATTCTATGTTCATTTGTTATGTGATTGTTTATGTATTTGTTATGTAAATATGTATGTAGTTATTGTTGTATGTATTTATTTAATTGTTCTGGCTGTTTTCTCTGTTTTCAATTTAACACATTGTGTGCACTGAGCTGCTATCAGGTCCAGCTGACCGGAGTCGCTGGCCGGCCATCAGCTGAGAGGCACCGTGTATCCACAGCGCTGTAAGAAAAGCGATCACACATGAATGAGTTCACGCATTTCCCCATGCTGAACTTATTTTCCACTCTTTCTGTCTGTCATGTGCATACAATGTACATGGCAGAAGGTTAATTAGCCTGGGCGGCCGGCTGATAAAGTTCACACCGTGCCGTGCACGCTCAGACATGGCTGGCCGGACCCATGTGATCTTTTCTGTATGTAATTATCAGCATGTCATGAGAGCCCGCCCACACGTGCATTGCGTGGAGTGTTGTTCATGTTGTTGATGGCACGACGCATGTTCTCCAGCTGAATTGCGAGTACACAGTGGTCAGCTGTTCCAGCTAGACATTAAAGCCATCCAGATGCGCACCGCGGTGGACAGCGACTGCACTACAGCCACAGCCACCTCAGCCGCAATTGACAATGTTGGATCATAGCATGGGGGAGATGACACACTCCTCACGACATCTGTGCTGCGGGGGGGGTTTTGGCGCAACACACTCACACGCCACGTGTTGTGGGGGGCTTGCATGATGTGTGTTGCTTGGTAACGGCACAGCCATGGGGCACTTAGAAAATGTGGGGACATTCGCACTGCCGAAAGTGGTCGCCTGTACTCTACTCTCGTGCCAGCTGCGCGAATAGCCCCGACTTTTTCTAAGAGTGGTGCTGGATGTTCATGGGTGGCACCTGGACTTTGGCCAACTCCAGCCAAAGTGGGTTGAACGGCCATTCGTCCGGGATTCACCGACATTTGGCCGCACGTGTGAAGGCTGCCTTGATCGCACCATTTGGCCACGGTGCGACATGGCCGATGATTTCGTTCAGCTCCTTGGGTGCAGCATGATATGTCTGACCTGTGTTGGACAAGCCAATGCGAATGCTGTGAACATGATCAGATGGCAGTGCAACCTCATCTTGCACACCATTCAAATCAGTTTCTGCTGTGAGTGGCACACGAAAATAGAGTGCATGTACTGTGCTTGAATGGTTGTGGCGACTGCTGTACAAGCCGTTTGAAGCGGCTCTGATTTTTCATTAAATGGCAGACGATTCCTCTTTCATGCGCCAGTTGGCTTCAATCGTGTTATGTGTGAAGTGTCCCTTAGTTTTTGAGTTTTTCACACACACACTGACCTCAGGATTCTATGGAAATAAGTGTCTTTGGAGGATCCTTGGATTCCGCAGGGATGACAATGTCATTCGGTAGACTCATGAGTATCACTTGCACTGTGAGAGAACATCATCTCCAACATTTTGGCCATCTGTCGTGTTTCTCTAGCCATGACCCAACATGCAGTGTTCAGGACCCCTGAGACTGGAGAAGTCCAAGGGGACGCCCACGTTTCATTTAGCTATAGCAGAGAGTTACCTTCGATAGGTGGGGAACAATCAGTTTCTCTGGGTGGATGCCATAATTCTGTGGTAATGCGTGACACCAGCACATCTTCCAGACTTGGCACGCACGCACGCGCGCGCGCGCGCACGCACGCACGCACGCACATACAGCAGATCTGGTACAGGACCATAGATTGATTTGACACAAGATTTATATCGGATGCCTTCCTTGATGTAACTCTAGTTCTCCATGGAGAAACATGCTTACAGGTCCTAGTATTCCCAAATATACTAATCAGGACGTATTCTGCTTCACTTCTGAGATCTGATGGGATCATGTTAACCTCTTAGGGCCACCTAAAGCCAAGATTCCTAAGCCTACAAACAGCAGAGGCCACAACTTTACATACATTTTTCCAGCGCCACAAGTGACGTGTTTGTCCACTCATGGACAAACTATGAGTGTTGCATCAGTGAGAATGACAGCTTCATTCATTTTCTATACCGCCTTACTTCAGTCAAGGGTCATGGTGGGGCTGGAGCCTATCCCAGCAGTCATAGAGCACAAGGCAGTGCTCACTCTGGACAAGTCAAATTAAAATCTCCAAATCAGCTAATCTGTATGTCTTCTGAAGTAGGAGGGAACGGAGCACCCAGAAGGAACTCATACAAACATGTGGAGTCCACACAGAGTCCACACAGAAAGGACCAGATGGGAAGTGAACCCACAACCCTCTTGCTGTTAGGCAACAGTGCTAACCACCATGCTGCCCATTCTGACTTAATTTCCACATAAACTTAAGAGTAATAGTTACACAATAGGCTTATTTTGTTTTTTTTCTTCACAATGTCAGATTTTCAGGGCTCAACAGTTGACATACACCGAGCTGACTGCCTGTTGAATCAGCCATCACAAATGACATACTGTAATTACAACAGATGCAAAAACACAAAATATTCACAAGATAATCCAGCACAAGTATTAAATAGTTATATCCTGAATCACTTCACAAACAGATTCACTGTGACTGATCCTGAAAAATCACATCAGAAATGACAACTTCACCTTTTTTGTTAATTGGAAAAACACAAATTAATTAGGGCTGTAGCTATAGATTATTTTAGTAATCGAGTATTCTATCGATTATTCTGGCGATTAATCGGATAAAAAGTACTTTTGCGTTTTTGAACAACATCAATAGTCCAGGGCTCTCCCTAAGCAATGGCACAATGTCACTGTCACAAGTCTTGACATATTGCTGAAATGGCGATGGGATGTGGCTTTCTGTTTTGTTTTTTCCCCAACTTGTAAAATTTAACCAGTTTAGGGTTTGTATTTTTTATTATTAATAAAGGTTGGTGGACTGGATCCCTGCGTGAATTTATTTTTTTACTCCCTCTTTCTCTGCAATTCAGCAGATGCAAGCCTCGCAGTCAGTTTTTTTTATTATTATTTTATTTAAGTTACAGTGTTTGTGAAGTGTTGTGTGTTGCCCAAAAAAGCGAAAATTAAAAAACAAAACACTCAATGCGAGTCTGAGCAAAACACAAAAGAAAGAGTGGACTTTTGCTGAGAGGATCTTCTTTCAGAGAGTGTTTGTCAGTGTGGCCGGGGATGGAGCTGTGACTTGACCAGAGAGACAACAGCTGGCTGCCGGGTCAACAGTCACTCCCCACGTAGAGTGGACCGTGTGTTTTTAAAAAATACACAAACACACTGTTTCGCTTTAAATGCACAGTCTATTTCAGATGATCAGCGTGGACCATCTTTCTCTTAAAAGGCTTTATTTCACTCTGTGTGTCGCTCTGGAAAGTGATAGCTTTTGACGCTAAATTGATTAGTGTTTACATGTGTGCCTGCTCTAGTCTTCTTCTGTTTTTTTTCTGGATGTTACAGTGCCACACACAGGTCTGGCATATGTACTACAACGTTAAACGGAGCTTCAAGGCACAGAATTTGCCTTGAACATTTTTGTAATCGAATTATTCGAGTTACTCGACTAATCGTTTCAGCCCTACAAATGAGTCAGACAGTTCGCGAGGAGGAGAAGCACTGATGGTGTTGGTTCCTCTTGTCCTGTGAATGTAGGCCACGTCATGTAAGTGATGAATGCTCACAGGCTGCTGCTCCACTCGAGTGAGGAAGGGCACAGAGTCATGCAAATGCATTTCCACAACCACAAATAGCTGGGAGCTGGGGTGTGTGTGTGTGTGTGTGTGTGTGTGTGTGTGTGTGTGTGTGTGTGTGTGTGTGTGTGTGTGTGTGTGTGTGTGTGTGTGTGTGTGTGTGTGTGTGTGTGTGTAAAGAACAAGATTCAATCCTTAAAATCCATAATCAAGATGCACAGTGTTTGAACTGCTGACTAAATTGCACAGATTTTCTAAAGGTAAAACTAAGCTGAGGGAGAACCGAGTGCAAACTGTAACAGAAATCTTCTAAAGACAAATAGCTATCAAAGCCAACACAATAATGTTTGATAATAAACACAGCTTAGAATGAGGTGCTCAAGAGGAACAGAGGGGTTTTGTTGTTTGTATCAGGGGGTGGGAAGTGATAAAAGCCGATCTGCTGCTGGTACAGTGTTACTAGCTTGACAGAAGCTCAGCGCCTCACCTTCAGGCAGCTCTTACTGTACAGCTCATCTGCTTGTCTGCTCAGCAGAACCATTCAAACAAAGATTTCAAAACACAGACAATTTTGACAGTCCAATATCTAAGCAGTGTTGTATCACAATATTACTGCAACAGCAACCAACATGAACCCTTCTCCAGTGCTATCAATCAACCCCATCAAGAAGGAAAAGGTAATCTTGGAGAGGGCTATACATCATTTCAACAGAAAATGATAAAGGCAGCCTAAAAAGGGGGAGGAAAACATCCATTAACACAAAAAATATGCTTTGTGCCTCTGACATTTCATAGTATTGCAACGAGCCTCTGGTTTCTCTCATGAATCACTTCTGTAATTACTTACAAAGTAAAGGGTCATTAGGAAGAGTACTTTAGACAGCTGTATTTTGAAGCTGCTCCTGTTTGTGCAGAACCTAAACAAAATCCAGGAACAACTACAAGGATCAACAATACCACACAACTGTCTTGGGTTCTCAGTGGCAACCACCCAGGCAGACAAGCAGCCGTTCTCCACATGTGTAAAATAACGCTCTATCTGCCACAGCCAGGTGAAACACGGGCGTCCCCTCTGCCTTCTCCAGCCACTGGTCTCCTTAACACTGAGACACCTGTATACTGGATTAGGCCCAAAGAAACATTCGCATAGCCAGTGTCGCAGCCAACGTTCTCACAGCGCAAGCGATACTCATCATCTAGGTCTCACCAAGTAACCATTCATTTGATATAAAGTCATTCCAGCAGTACTCAAGGATCCTCCAAAGAAATCTAGTACCAAAAACATCAAGCTGTCACCTTAAGTAACTGGTCAGCATTCAAGTCTCACAACCATAAAGTAAGACAGGAAGCACCTGGGCCGTGAACACTTTGACCGTCATTCTCCTGGAAAGATATCAGCATTGCTTAACACCTCTGCCTGGTCAAGGTCATGACTCCATAAGCGCTTTCCAGGTGTCTCCTGGTCTCAAAAGGCAGAGGACCCAGAGAAATGAATGTCACCGCTGAGGTAACTGAATGTCTCTACAAATTCAAAACTTTAACCACACTTCTGACTGACTGAGTCCAGAAAAACCTGAATCCAGGACAATCACAAACCCAGACACTCAGGTTTCTCACTTAGCTTCTCAATCAGAATATCCACTGATTCCGCAAAGATCACACGCATAGACTGTGAAGTCAAGATCAGTAAACCTTTACTCACCAACAAAAGCACCTAAGCCACTAATGATGTGGGAAACTGGATTTTCTGCTGCAGAGTGACTTCACTCTGAATACTGTTTAAACAAACCATGAAAATGAAACCAAGACATGTTTGACTGCAAAAGGATTTTCAAAGCCATATAATGTACATGTCACATGGAGGAGAAAAAAAATAACTATGAAGGATGACAAAAAACTTTATGAATCAAATAACTAATTTTTGTGCCAAACGTGGAAATCACTGTGTGTGTGTAAACAGAAAGCCACTTTATGCAACCTCAACACAGCAGGGAATTTAAAACAAAAATAACTGTTTCTGATTATTTCTTCACAGTACAGGCGTAGCTGAAAGCTGTTCTGTTTTAGCTGTGGGCATATGTGATTACTGCAGGCTGCCAGAAGCTGTATCTGACCAAATAAAGAGAGTGACTTCTTTTCTTTCACTCAGTCCCCTGATGTTAAATAAATATTTGGATACATGCCTTATGTGTTAAGTTATACTGCATTCAGCAGATACAGGCAAACCAGTTCTATGATATTATTAAACCACATGATAATTTTTAATAATCTACATGGGGACCTGTATGGGGACTCGATCAAAAATATTGAGAGAAAAAAAAAAAAAAAATCAGGGATTGCTACATCTTGCAATGTGCAAATATACACATTGTTCCATGTGTGGCTGAGGATAGCAAAACTTTTTGTCCGTATTGCAAGTAGCAATGGAAAACCCAAAACACATTTGGACTGTTTTGAAACCTTGTCAACACCCTTGTTTGGCGAGACTGTTCCATAGTCTGTCTCAAAATGAAGCCATCATGTGGTGTGCTGATCATTATGTTTAAAAGGGGAAAAAACCCCAAACTGCAACACAAAGATCCAAAACAAGGCAGACAACACACGTATACTGAGGGCTTCTTTCATTTGTGAACTTTTGTAACAAATTGGTCAACGGTCAAGGTCAAGCAAAACATAGTACACATTTACCCTAATATCTTTTTGGCTAGACAACTTATCAAACGTTCATATTGATCACTAAAATATTTGTCACTGATTGGTACAAGTGATTTCATGAAGTCACAAAGAAGGCACAATGTGAAATTACACATTGTTAATCCCACCCCCTAATTCACCCATTGATATATAGTCCCTTGAAGCTCACTGCATGCATTGGTGACAGCAAGTATTCATAATATAAACATGTACCCAGTGAGCAGAGTGTGCAAGATATGCACTAGCGATTTAATGCCTTTCATTTTGTCTACATTCTAAATCTGTAGATCTGTTGCTGTCCTGAACAGAAAATTGGAATATCTTGACCTTTTTAACCATAAATCAATAGCTAACCATTCAACACTCAAACTCCAACCCAGTCTACCACTTTTTTTTCGTGCCCCTGCCATGAAATGAGTCACATTTTTGTGACGCAGTACTTGGGGTCAACTGTCCAAAGTAATGGAGAGTGTGGTAGAGAGGTGAAGAAGAGAGTGCTGGCAAGGTGGAGTGGGTGGAGAAAGGTGACAGGAGTGATCTATGATCGAAGAATATGTGCAAGAGTGAAGGGGAAGGTTTACAAGACAGTAGTGAGACCAGCTATGTTGTACGGTTTAGAGACGGTGGCACTAACAAAAAGACAGGAGGCAGAGCTGGAGGTGGCAGAGCTGAAGATGTTGAGATTCTCTTTGGGAGTGACGAGAATGGACAGGATTAGGAATGAACATATCAGAGGGACAGCTCATTTGGGACACTTTGGAGACCAAGTTAGAGAGGTGAGATTGAGATGGTTTTGACATGTGCAGTGGAAGGACCCACGGTATATAGGGAGAAGGATGGTGAGGATGGAGCCACCAGGCAGGAGGAGAAGAGGGGGGCCAAAGAGAAGGTTTATGGATGTGCAGGTGGTTGGTGTGTCAGAGGAAGATACAGAGGACAGGGTGAGATGGAAACAACTGATCTGCTGTGGCGACCCCTAACGGGAGCAGCCGAAAGAAGAAGACTATTTCTAATCCTACCCCTTCTCTTGCTGATGCCCTCATCACAAAATTAATTTGTGCCCTATTGTTCGTGACACTGTCATGAAATGCGCTTTTCGTGACAGTATCACGAACAATAGATTAATTTACTTTTCATAATGCCATCACAAACTGTCATGAGATTGGGTTGGAAACTCACAGGAGCTGTAGTTGTTGCATGCTCTACATTTTGGCTTTGATAAAATGAACGATGTGCTAAATTTTTTGTCATCTATCACAATAGTAAACACTTAAGCTTAGAAAATGGACTGAAAACTCCAATATCACAGTTTTGCTTTTCAGAAAAATGTGCAAAAACCCCTGGGATAAGATGCTTGGATAACTGAAAAGTAGTGGAACAGAAAACAGGACCTCTGTAATGCAGCGCGACTTTGGCAAAACATCTCTCTCTACACATTAATGTCTTTTCAGTGACAATGTAAAAACCACCATCACAGTCATTAGAGAAAGTGAAACAAGCTTTTAATAGCACACTACATTACTATACTTAAGAGAATTTTGGATTTCTTACCACCCATTAAATATATTACAGTACAGATAACAGGGCTGCCTTAACTCAGTTTTTCTTGATTAAAGCTATAATATGTTTCAGAGGACTTTCCAGCAGTGAAAAACATTTAATGCTTCATGAAAGTTTACTCCTGCTAGTATTATAAGTGCTCGAGGGTAAGAACATCTGCTAAATGCCTCAACTGCTACACAGCTGTGGCCTGAGGACAGAGAGCGTAAAAGCAAATCAGTTAATGTGCAGATCACTGAAGCGATACAGATCAGAGGCCGGCTGCTCCCACTTATGCACTTGACTTTCCACACAAAATTTATTAATGGGAAATAAACAACCTCTATAAATGCCTTGTGACAAAGTTAAAATCATACGAGGTCTGTTAGAAAAGTATCCGACCTTTTTATTTTTTCAAAAACCATATGGAGTTGAATCACGTGATTGCATCAGCCAAGCTTGAACCTTCGTGCGCATGCGTGAGTTTTTTCACGCCTGTCGGTTGCATCATTCGCCTGTGAGCAGGCTTTGTGTGAGCAGTGGTCCACCCCTCTCGTTGGATTTTTATTGCGAATAAATGTCTGAACGATTTGGAGCTTTGCTGCATCAATTTTTTCCAGAAACTGTGAGAGACCTCCAGGTGGACACCATTCGGAAAATTCAGATGGCTTTCAGGGACGATTTTATGGGGATTACACAGATTAAGGAGTGCTCCAGCCGGTTTAAAGACCGCCCACAGCGTCTGAGAGCACGGCGCACTCCGAGCGCCGATCGACAGGCTGAATCAACCAGATCATTTCCAACGTGAAGGCTTTGTTGATCCGGGACGTCGTCTGACTTACACAAAAATGGCAGGAGACGTGGACATCAGTACTTTTTCGGCACATTCCACTGTTACAGGAGTTTTTTTTCATGGAAAGATAAGCGGAGGGATGCGCCACGGAGCCGTTCACGGCGCGGCACAAAACCACCTGCATGTTGGTCTCACAGGACGGCATTGAGATGGCTTTCAGACGGCTTTCTGTGGTTTTTCAGTCGTGTGACTATCCGAGAAATTGTGGATGAGCCTGGACATGCCAGAACATGTCCTGTGAGGCTTCATCACGGCATTGCTTTGCGCCATGCGGCACCGCCGCGACGTGCGGAATTCTTCCACTCATCTTTCCATGACAAAAACTCCTGTAACAGTGGAATGTGCTGTTCATTTCCAAACTGGACGCTGTGTTTTATCCGGGACGTCGTCTGACTAGCACAGGAATTGTGCACAGGAATCCGCGCGTCGCGGTGGTGCCGCATGGCGCAAAGCAATGCCGTGATGAAGCGTCACAGGACATGTTCTGGCATGTCCAGGCTCATCCACAATTTCTCGGATAGTCACACGACTGAAAAACCACCGAAAGCCATCTCAAAGCCATCCTGTGAGACAAACACAGAGGTGGTTTTGTGCCACGCAATGAACAGCTCCATGGCGCATCCCTCCGCTTCTCTTTCCATGAAAAAAACTCCTGTAACAGTGGAATGTGCCAAAAAAGTACTGATGTCCACGTCTCCTGCCATTTTTGTGTAAGTCAGACGACGTCCCGGATCAACAAAGCCTTCACGTTGGAAATGATCTGGTTGATCCAGCCTGTCGATCGGCGCTCGGAGCGCAGCGCGCTCTCAGCAGCTGTGGGCGGTCTTTAAACCAGCTGGAGCACTCCTTAATCTGTGTAATCCCCATAAAATTGTCCCTGAAAGCCATCTGAATTTTCCGAATGGTGTCCACCTGGAGGTCTCTCACAGTTTCTGGAAAAAATTGATGCAGCAAAGCTCCAAATCGTTCAGACATTTATTCGCAATAAAAATCCGACGAGAGGGGTGGACCACTGCTCACACAAAGCCTGCTCACAGGCAAATGACGCAACCGACAGGCGTGAAAAAACTCACGCCGGAACTCCTCCGCACGTCTGTCTTAATGTGCTGAAAAAGTGCTGATGTCCACGTCTTTTCACAATTCCTGTGCTAGTCAAATGACATACCGGATCAAGACAGCGTCCAGTTTAGAAATGAATGGCACATTCCACTGTTAAGGAGTTCTTGTCATGGAAAGAGGAGCGGCTCCACCGCGCATCACGGTGGAGCCGCATGGCGCAAAGCAAGGCCGTGATGAAGCCTTCCAGGATATGTTGGGGCATGTCCAGCTCATGCACAATCACAATCGGATAATCACACGACTGAAAAGCAACCGGAATCCATCTGAAAGCCACCTCAAAGCCGTCCTGTGAGACCAACACCGAGGTGGTTTTGTCCCGCGTAATGAACGGCTCTGTGGCGCGTCCCTCCGCTTTTCTTTCCATGAAAAAAAACTCCTGTAACAGTGGAATGTGCCGAAAAAGTGCTGATGTCCACTCCTTCTGCCTTTTTGTGAAAGTCAGACGAGGTCCCGGATCAATAAAGCCTTCACGTTGGAAATGATCTGGTTGTTTCAGCAGGGTCTGAGCATGTTGATCGGCACTGGGAGCGCGCCGCGCTCTCAGCAGTTGTGGGCCGTCCTTAAAGTGGCAGTAACACTCCTTAATCTGTATAATCCCCATAAAATCGTCCCTGAAAGCCATATTAATTTTCCGAGAGGGGTGGACCAGTGCTCACACAAAGCCTGCTCACAGGCGAATGATGCAACCGACAGGCGTGAAAAAACTCACACATGCGCACGAAGGTTCAAGCTTGTCTGATGCAATCACACGTGATTCAAATCCATATGGTTTTTGAAAAAAATAAAAAGGTTTGATACTTTTCTAACAGACCTAGTATTCTGTAAACAAATAAGGAGCCCTGAGCGCGCTCGCTGCTTTCAGGCAGAAAAGGAGAAGTTTCATCAATGGGAATAAGATGGAAAATATATACACACACATGTATATGTGTAACACATAACCTGACGTCCTAATAGACTGATATTATTTGTCAAGGAAATTTCTGAAGGAAATAGGGCTGGATACAAAAAAATGGGAGAATTTAAAAAAGAAATATAAGTTTAAAAGAACTAGATGTAGCCCATAACATACATACATGTGCTGGTCATATAATTAGAATATCATGAAATCATCCTTTCTTTCAGTAATTCCATTCAAAAAGTGAAACTTGTATAATGTATACATTCATTGCACACAGACTGATATATTTCGTGCTTATTTATTTTAAATAAATAAACTGTTTTCCTGTTTTATCATTATTATTTTATATGATTATGTGTCTTTTTATTCTTTTAATCTTATTTCATTTTATTCTGCTTTTAAATTTGTTTGTGAAGCGCCTTGAGGGGATTAGTCATGATTTGGAGCTATATAAATTAATATATTATTATGATTCTAAATTATTTTAATTACTAATTAATTAATTACTAATCAACCAATTAATGATTAATCAAACAATATTAATTATTTATGATGAATTATTATTAGTATTAACATTAATCAATTACTAATTAATGAATTCTTAATACTATTTATTATTATAAATTACAAATTAATTAACATGACATGATTACGATGCATCAAAGAAATCTGCGACTTCTATTTCTTTGCATTTACGCAGAAAGGCAAGAAAATAAAAATAGCAAACAGGCTACTGCAACAAGCTGCATTTCGGTTGCCATGTTAAACAGTGACGACGGCAGTTTTTTTTCCTCCTAAGGCGGAGGGGTGTCTCAATTCATAGGGCTAGAGGCATACCCCTTCGCCTTACCCCTTGTTTTAAAGGTGTAGGCGTAGGGGTAGGGGTAGGGTCAAGGGGAAGGGGAAGGGGTACAAAAGAGAATTGAGATTGGGGGTTAGAATCCAGCCTCAGTGTACCATGGCCGACACAAAAATGTATGATAACATCACAACTTTATCTTTTGACCCCTGTACAAACTCAAACTGACCTTTGTCACCATTTTTTCTGTTTTTACCGCATAAATCCTGAACATTCAATCCAATCCAATCCACTTTATTTATATAGCACATTTAACAACAAAAATGTTCCAAAGTGCTGCACATACAATAGAATCATGATAGATAAAACCCCAGTAGTCAAAAATTAAAAATAAGAAAATTAACAATAAAATTAACTAAAATGTGCAAGATAAATAAATAAATACATACAGCATACAAAAGTTAAAACCAATAAAATCTACCAAAATAAAAACAAAACCAATAAAACAGAGGACCACACAACTCACTCAGTGTTAAAAACCAGAGAATAAAAGTGGGTCTTCAGACGAGACTTAAAACACTCCACTGTGGGGGCTGTTCGGACATGGAGGGGCAGAGCGTTCCAAAGTCTGGGGCCAGCCACAGAGAAAGCCCGTTTCTTGAAGCCAGAACATTCCGTCATAGATAGTCCAAACTATACCTTTTTGGAAACGTTACGATCAGATAATAATGTGATATACAACCCCTGGCAAAAATTATGGAATCACCGGCCTCGGAGGATGTTCATTCAGTTGTTTAATTTTGTAGAAAAAAGCAGATCACAGACATGACACAAAAGTAATGTCATTTCAAATGGCAACTTTCTTGCTTTAAGAAACACTATAAGAAATCAGGAAAAAAAAATTGTGGTAGTCAGTAACGGTTACTTTTTTAGACCAAGCAGAGGGAAAAAAAAATATGGAATCACTCAATTCTGAGGAAAAAATTATGGAATCATGAAAAACAAAAGAACGCTCCAACACATCACTAGTATTTTGTTGCATCACTCTGGCTTTTATAACAGCTTGCAGTCTCTGAGGCATGGACCTAATGAGTGACAAACAGTACGCTTCATCAATCTGGCTCCAACTTTCTCTGATTGCTGTTGCCAGATCAGCTTTGCAGGTTGGAGCCTTGTCATGGACCATTTTCTTCAACTTCCACCAAAGATTTTCAATTGGATTAAGATCCGGACTATTTGCAGGCCATGACATTGACCCTATGTGTCTTTTTGCAAGGAATGTTTTCACAGTTTTTGCTCTATGGCAAGATGCATTATCATCTTGAAAAATGATTTCATCATCCCCAAACATCCTTTCAACTGATGGGATAAGAAAAGTGTCCAAAATATCAACATAAACTTGCGCATTTATTGATGATGTAATGACAGCCATCTCCCCAGTGCCTTTACCTGACATGCAGCCCCATATCATCAATGACTGTGGAAATTTACATGTTCTCTTCAGGCAGTCATCTTTATAAATCTCACTGGAACGGCACCAAACAAAAGTTCCAGCATCATCACCTTGCCCAATGCAGATTCGAGATTCATCACTGAATATGACTTTCATCCAGTCATCCACAGTCCACGATTGCTTTTCCTTAGCCCATTGTAACCTTGTTTTTTTCTGTTTAGGTGTTAATGATGGCTTTCGTTTAGCTTTTCTGTATGTAAATCCCATTTCCTTTAGGCGGTTTCTTACAGTTCGGTCACAGACATTGACTTCAGTTTCCTCCCATTCGTTCCTCATTTGCTTTGTTGTGCATTTTCGATTTTTGAGACATATTGCTTTAAGTTTTCTGTCTTGACGCTTTGATGTCTTCCTTGGTCTACCAGTATGTTTGCCTTTAACAACCTTCCCATGTTTGTATTTGGTCCAGAGTTTAGACACAGCTGACTGAACAACCAACATCTTTTGCAACATTGCGTGATGATTTACACTCTTTTAAGAGTTTGATAATCCTCTCCTTTGTTTCAATTGACATCTCTCATGTTGGAGCCATGATTCATGTCAGTCCACTTGGTGCAACAGCTCTCCAAGGTGTGATCACTCCTTTTTAGATGCAGACTAACGAGCAGATCTGATTTGATGCAGGTGTTAGTTTTGGGGATGAAAATTTACAGGGTGATTCCATAATTTATTCCTCAGAATTGAGTGAGTCCATATTTTTTCCCTCTGCTTGGTCTACAAAAGTAACCGTTACTGACTGCCACAGTTTTTTTCCTGATTTCTTATAGTGTTTCTTAAAGCCAGAAAGTTGCCATTTGAAATGACTTTAGTTTTGTGTCATGTCTGTGATCTGCTTTTTTTCTACAAAATTAAACAACTGAATGAACATCCTCTGAGGCCGGTGATTCCATAATTATTGCCAGGGGTTGTAGTTATCAACATGATTGGAGCATTTTTACATTATGACCTCTGTGTAATTCTTTATTGACCCCTAGCTGGCTACAACTACCATCCTGTGATGGTTATCCTACATTTTTGTGTCGGCCATGGTACACTGAGGCTGGATTCTAAGTGTCGTTTGGTCACCTTCAGTGGTACCGAAAACCTGCTTGGCCCATGAGCGAATACCACCCTGCTTTGCTATACTAGTTGAATGAATATATTAATTAGGTGGTGGGAAATCTTTTGTGATGAAATACCTGTATTAAAATTTTTTTCTATATTTGCACTGAAAAGCCTAACATGTCAATTTATACACAGTAAATAGAAAAAACTATGCAAACACTTGAGCAACCACACATATGTATGTTGGAATGACAAATTTAAAATAATTATCATCAGGCTTCTGTATGAAAAACAAATTCTAAAATGATTCCCTTTAAACTCAGTAAAACTAATCTCTACAACATGACAAAAATGAAGTCTTACATACACAAGTTCACCCTTTATTTTTACAGTCAGTTTTCTTCAGACAAGACAGGGTATGGAAACATGAACATTTCCAAGTCCATGAATATGCCTTAATATCAGTGTCAAGATTGTTTTGTAAAGAAGTACTATTCAGTTTTACATGAGTTTGTTAGTTCCACAAGAGGAACTACACAATGGTTTAATCACCTTTTGGTTGGTAAAGAAAAACACAGCTTTACCTAATATTAGACAGGCATTAAATGTTGAAAGATCTTAAATGTCCTCTTATATTTCTCACATTTCTCGTTTGCTCTCAACGTGTCACGTCAGAGTAAATGAGGTGTCCTGTCAGTGCCACATGTACTTAAATCATCTTCAGCAATCGTGGACAGTGAATTACAAGAGATTATGGCCCAGTCTGGCCCAGCCCAGCACCCCCAACAACAATGGCCTGTAATCAGTCTCAATTCAGCAGCTAATCAAGAAAAGCAGAACTCAGAGACTCATGGCAGCAGTAGTGGGTATAACCAACCACATATCTTCCTCAGACAAAACAACAAAGAGAAGATAACAGCTGCACTGTGATCATTCATCACTTACAGATTACTGACACTTAAAAAGATAAGAAAAACCAACCCTTTTGTTGTCACTTACATTCCCTTTTTTAAGGTTATTCTACTTAAAGGGATGTGGAGAAAACACAATTGATCCCTCAAGCCCCTGTCACTGTCTGGTTTTATTAAATGTAATCATCATGTCACTGGTGTGCACGGTGCTTTCACTGATGATCTGCAGTCACAGCTCAGCATTAATCCTCACGATTTCAAAGACAGTACAAGCCCTTTCATTTACCCCAATGGCCAGCAATCCTCTCCTCTCCAATGATTCTTCCTTTCACTCTCTGGCTCACCAGAACAGTTCTCTGCACACATACAGCATTACTGTAATCAACTGGCTTAACTAGTTCACAAGTGCATATTTAAAACACTAATGTCACACAGCTGATGCACTGCATTCAATGTCAATGAATCATCAGCCACATCGTGAAACACACATTTCTGCTGAACACCTACAGAAAGTCAACAAAGAAACTACAATAATCTGAATGCTTGAAATGAAACGTTCGATAGAATATCCCTAAAATGTGAACAGAAAAGGCGATTATAATACTGACTTAGATTTTAAGAAGTATTAGGAACTTAATGTGTGTTACGTGCTGGCCGGGGTCCAACAGTCTCAAAACACTGACTTCTTAAGTGTTCCCAGGGCAAGCAAAACAGTAGTCAGGTTATCAGTCCAATTTTATGGAACAGTCTTAAGTAGGGATGGAATTGGGTTCTGATACCGATGTAATTCACATATTGGAAAATACCGATCCAACATGCGACATTTTCCGATAGCGAAGAAGAGCCACTGTGAATCCTCTCAACTGCTGTTTGCTCTCTGCTTGTTTACTGCCAAGTTGGAGGAGGGGGGAGGTTTCTGAAGCCGGACAGTTTGAAAGTGCTCTCTACCGCAGTGTTCTAGCTGCAGTTAGCGGCAAATTTCTGCTCTACTCTCGGGTTCAAATTGTCTGTTTGTCAAGTATGGATTTTCTGAAAAATCAACTGAACTGTTGCTGAAAATGTGTGGTAAAAACTTAGCTGCTTCACTGTCCTGAGGCTGAAAACACCTCGGGACAGAATCTCTGTCCCTTTTAAAATCCTGCACGTGAGCATCGATGATGATAGATTCATTTTACAGTTGAAAGGCTTCTTGTTTCCAAAAAGTTTGAATTCTGCGCAGCACAAAAACTGCTGTTTGAGAGGAAGAAAAAGAGAGACAGAGGGAGAGAGAAAGCAAGCGAGAGAGAGAAAGTGAGCAAAAGAGAGAAAGCGAGAGAGCGAATGAGAAAGACAGACCAAGAGAGAGACAGGCAGGGAGAGAGAGTGCTGTCTTTTCTCTTTAAGTCTATAAAAATAAGACTATAAAAGTTTATAAAAAAAATAAAATAAAAGTACTTGAATTCTTTCACCAAAACATTAAATCTAGGCTTTCATCTTAGATACACCTTCTAGCAAATTGTAGCTCAACTCTCAGGTCTCCTTTTTAAGAAAATCCTCATATAAAATCCACAATAATGATAATAATAATATTAAAGCAAACAGAGCTCTAGTATCAGATCGGGAAAGTAGCGATATCGGCAGATATCCAAATTCAGGTATTGGGATTGGAAGTGAAAAATTGCGGATTGGTGCATCCCTGGTCTTAAGTAAAGCCCTGGTCCCACCGAATAATGAACGATGAATAATGAGCCACGGAGCATGTTTTTTTTTTTTGGTACGAGTTGAGTTATTCAACAAACGTGGGAGAACAGTGCCTCTTAGAGGCAGATTATTTGATGGCCACCGGGTAATGACAGAACACTGTGAATGATGGACCCAGAACCAGCTCTGCTTCTACTTAAAGTTGTTTATCTGATAATCCACCAAAGAACATAGCAACCAAACATCCGTCTTATCTCAAGTGCCATCAGCTGCATAAGTAATAATGCAGCGGAGTTACTCTCTGGACAAGCTTATTATGTCAAGATCCCCTTAACGGAACATGACTTCTCCATTTTACCCCACGGCTTCATTTCTGCATGAATGGAGCCATACCCACCCTGAATGACCACCACAGTGGACAAACTCATTTGTTTGAGATAGATGGGTGGCAGCAACAAATGACTGTGGCTGAAAGGGAATAAACCACCTTCCTTCAACAAATTAATTACTAAACGTGATGTGTGGAATCTATTAAAAGCACATACCTGAAAAAGAGAGGATTACTGAGATAGAAACAGCACATTGGAAATGTTGGAAGAAAGGAGCATAAACCTAGGCAAGCCACAGGAGAGATGGCAGCCGTGGGTGCCCTTGAAATGGCCTGACTCATTACTGCAGCAGCACGGCCATGTGTGTTGATGGCAGGCTCAGAAAGAGCTCTCAGTCAGGCTCGGACAGGCAGAGAGTGAAAGACAGCCCTGTTTTCAAACCAGCAGAGAAATACTTCCAAGGCTGGTGTGCTTGTGCTCCCATTTCAAAACATCACCCTGCATTATAGCAGAAGAGAAAAAAATGCTAATTTGCTTGTACGCTCACTCAGGAATGGCAGAGTGCATTTGTATAGGTGACTCAACACCACAATCACTGTTCTGTGATTCTCTCAGAGTAGAATCTCTGCACAGCTAGCAGCAGCTAGCACAGGAAGAATCATGATGCTCACTACTTGGATAAATTCAAGATAAAATATATAACAGAACAGGAAAGTAAAAACATAATTAAAGAACAGACAGAATGTATAGCTCCAGAAAGTGACAAACCTTTCATCGTTACTGCAAATTATTGTTATAACACATCAAAACACATCAGGGACTGTGTTACTACATGGTGAACAATGACACCTGCCAGACAGTTCAAGAACTTGTATCCACATCAAATTATGAATTTTAAATGTAAAGGCTACAGTCAGCACAGGGTTAGTACATGCAAGAGCACATACTTTGCTTGTTTCTTAATGCCTGATGTAAATGAAGTTCAAGACATATCCAGCAATTCTGAACCGTTCATGTATCCAAACCAACTTGTCTGTAGAAAAGTGCTCATAAAAATGATGATCTGCTTTAATAATAATCCTTGGTTTTAGTTTGTCCAATTATATTTGAGCTCTGAAAATGGAATGATTGATTTAAAAAAATGGCTGTGATTCCTAAAGCCCCAGTCCCAGAGATAACACTGTCAGCGCTTTTTAAGAGTTTCCGACATTTCAGAGTGGCCTTTTATTGTGGCCAGCCTAAGGCACACCTGTGCAATCAAGATGCCGATTGTCTAATCGGCATATCAAGATGCTGATTAGACAATCGGCATCTTGATATGCCACACCTGTGAAGTGGGATGGATTATCTCGGCAAAGGAGACGTGCTCACTGACACTGATTTAGACAGATTGGTGAACAATATTTGAGAGTAATAGGTCTTTTGTGTATGTAGAAAATGTTTCAAAACTTTGAGTTTAGCTACTGAAAAATTGGAGAAAAAACAAAAATGTTGCATTTATATTTTTGTTCAGTGCACATAGTTATCAGCGCTTAATGCAGAAAAGCGCTACAAAGTTGTTGTTTTTTAATTTATCAGCAACTCAGCTAACATATAAACAGACAGGTGGGGCTGCTGCATCAGTAGTTTTCACTTTGCATATCAGTTTTTTGCTTCCAAGATTTTGGGATAGTGTGGTGATCCCAGGCTATTGAGTTGGGGTTGTCTTTTAATAATATGATGTAAAATTAGGGATCTATACTGTTTCTCACAACAATGAGGTGAAAGCTGGAACATACCATTCAACTCGGCTTTGCCTCGTTGAATGGTATGTTCCAGCTTTCATTGAATGAAATATTTGTTCCATTGATAGAATGTAAAAACATTCATTATTTGTTTTATATAACGCATAAAATAGATCCTTGTCATTTGATATTTTATTAATTTATAAACAACAGAAAAGGGACTTACATTTTGGTGTTCCACTGTGACATGTAGTCCAGTGATGCTGTACACTGACTTTGGACTTCCAAAAAAATAAAAATAAATGACTGCGTAGTTCCTCAGTCCAGCCAAAAATCACATCAGCGTTTCATGTGAACAGGTCTTCATGCATCCAGACGGCTTACAGCGGAGTGGACTGTGTGTGTGTGTATGTATGTGTAGCAGCGTCAATTAGCTCAATCAAATCATCATGTTGTGGTCCCCCGCATGCACACACACACACACACACACACACACACACACACACACACACAACAGGCTCGGTCGAGTGTGTATATCCTCAGTGCAGCGAAAAAAAAAAAAAAAAAAAATCACGTCAGAAATGAGTCGAGCTTTTCTTTCTCTCTTCCTACTAACAGACAGCACAGTGGATTTGTTGTGTGTGTGTGTGTATCGTACAAGAATTAGCAGCGTCAGTTAACTCAATCAAATTATGTCTCGGGAGAGTCGTTGTCCCCCGCGCATGCACGCACATGCGCACACACACACATACGCGCGCAACCTAGTTGGCACTTGTGCACGCGTGTTCTACCAAAAAAGACTGTGTATGTCCTCAGTGCAGCAAAAAATAAAAAGATCACATCAAAAATGAGTCCAGCTTTTCTTCTCTCTTCCTACTAACAGCCTCCAGGCAGCACAGTGGATTTGTTCTGTGTGTGCGCACATGCGTGCACGAGCACGTGTGTGCGCGCGCAGACTGCAATGGTACCAAACGTATGGAACCAAGCCACACTCTAAAAGCAATGCAACACAAATGGGATGAATTAATTCATGTCATGTGACATACAAAGCACCAATCAAATGACAAGGATCCACTCAGCCGTTATATAATACTACTTATTCAAGATTCAAAGTGTTTGTCATATTCAGTAAGAAGAGTTTCTCTGTGCAATGAAATTCTTGCTTTGCTGTCCACAGTGGTGGTGATTTATATAAAAATAGTAAAAAGTAGAAAGGAAAAAACAGAATAAAAAAAAGTAAAAAAAAAATACAATGGCAAAAATATCTGATATATACAGTGTCCGATTCCTACAATGGAATGTGCAACAGAGCTGTGCAAAATGCAAGTGTGTACAAAATGTACAGTGATGAGGTCGTTCATGGTTGTGGCTCCTGCCAACTGTTCAGGAATCTGATGGCAAAGGGGAAGAAACAGTTTTTTAGTCTTGATGTTCTGCATTTCACACTTCTGTATCTCTGGCCTGAAGGTAGAAGTGTGAACACTCCGTGTTGTTGGTGGGCGGAGTCTGTGAACATCTGTGAGTCTGTCCACAGGAGAGGCAGCTCTCCTGTGGACTCTGCGGTGGTACATTTCTACCTCCGTCAACAAAAGTGGGTGGATGTTTTCACCTGTTTGTTTGTGAACAGCCTGTAAGCCACAATTATTTCATATATTGTTATGGTTTTTTTTGTTTGTTTGTTTTTTGTTTTTTTACAGAAGATTCATATCCTGATTGGCAAGAACTGATTCAATATTCAAGGTCATAGGTTCAAAGGTAAAAGTCAGGAAAAATCCCTATCCTTTAACACTGAACGAATTTTCAAAAATTCATAACTGTCAAAAAAGATGTCTTTCATATTTGATATGTAGGTTGGTATCCTTTATTGACTGACAAAGTTTGATCAGATCTGATCCAGATTACAGATTTTGTAGCCATTTAAATTTAACACTGAAAACCCAAGTTATTGTATATTTTTTTGATCTGAATCAAAACATGCCCCAATAATTCTCATATCTGAAATTGAGGTGCAGACCGATGTCGCAGATTGAACAGCCCCCCCCCCCCCCACAAATCGGTCCACCCTGCCTTCACTGTGCATGCATCATTTTGGAGCTCAGCAGCATCATTTCGAGTGCCACCAGCCATTCACTGATTATCACCTCGTTTCTGCTTAAAACTGCACTCCAGCTGCTGCTGCACTGACATCACTTCATACAGTCAGTAATGACTTACTAATTATCGCCTCATTTTCTGCTTAAAATGGCCTCATTTCTGCTTAAAACTGACTTCAGAATGACTTAAGAGGTTTTACTTTGTCATCTGATGGTTAATAATCACATTTAGGGCTGAAACGATTAGTCGAGTAACTCGAATAATTCGATTACAAAAAATGCTCGAGGCAAATTCTGTGCCTCGAAGGTTTGTTTAACATTGTAGTACATATACCAGGCCTGTGTGTGGTGCTGCAAAGTCCCCAGAAAAAAAGGGAAGAAGACTAGAGCATAACAGCTAATCAAATTAGCAACAATAGCTACACCTTTCCAATGCGACACACAGAGTAAATATTCTCCTTTTAAAAGAAAGACGGTCCACACTGGTAATCTGAAATAAACCTACTGCACGAAGCAGTGTGTCTATTTAAAAAACAAAAAACAGACAGGCCGCTCGTGTCTATTTATAAAAAAAAAAAAAAAAAAAAAAAAAAAACACAGGCCGCTCTACATGAGGAGTGACTAGTCGCCCGGCGGCCGGCTGCGTTCTCTCTACCCGGTGTGAGGGGAGCCCCTCACACAGCTACAGCTCCGTTCCTGGACACACAATATCTGAAAGAAGATCCTCTCACCAAAAGTCCAGTCTTTCAACTGTGTTTTGCTCAGACTCGCACTGAGTGTTTCACTTTTTAATTTTTGCTTTTTTTGGGCAACACACAACAGGCTTCAGAAACACTGTAACTTAAAATAAAACAAAAAACTGACTGCAAAGCTTGCATGTTCAACCTTCAGCTGAAATGCATCTGCTGAATCATAAAGAAACAGGGATTTAAAAAAAAAAAAATCACGCAGGGACCCTGAAAACACAAAGACGCATCCCATTGCAATTTCAGCAAAATGTCAAGACTTTGGCACAGCGACATTGTGCCATTGCTTAGTAGGGAGAGCCCTGGACTATTGATGAAGTTTAAAAACGCAACACTACTTTTTATCTGATTACTCGAATAATCATCAGAATAATTGATAGAATACTCTATTACCAAAATAATCGATAGATGCAGTCCTAATCACATTTTTCCCATTGATCGCTTTGGGTGTAGAGAGTCAGTGCTGCTGTGGTCCCAAATGGTGCATTGGCAGTGAAGGTAGGGCAGACCAATTTTTAGTGGGGACAGTTCAGTCAGCGACATCGGCACTCACTATCGCCTGACAAAGTTTGATCCGGATCTGATCCAGATTGTGAACATTTGAATTTAATATTGAAAAGCCCATTTGATGCACATTTTGCATTATACGAGGTCTGTTAGAAAACTATCCGACCTTTTTATTTTTTGCAAAAACCATATGGATTTGAATCACGTGTGATTGCATCAGCCAAGCTTGAACCTTCGTGCGCATGCGTGAGTTTTTTCACGCCTGTCGGTTGCGTCATTCGCCTGTGAGCAGGCTTTGTGTGAACAGTGGTCCACCCCCCTCATCGGATTTTTATTGCAAGTAAAATGTCTGAACGATTTGGCGCTTTGCTGCATCAAATTTTTCCAGAAACTGTTAAAGACAGCCAGGTGGACACCATTCGGAAAATTCAGATGGCTTTCAGGGACGATTTTATGGGGATCACACAGATTAAGGAGTGTTACAGCCGGTTTAAAGAATTTCTCGGATAGTCACACGACTGAAAAGCCACCGAAAGCCATCTGAATCTTCTGAATGGTGCAAGAGCTGGGCATGTCACAACATGTCCTGTGAGGCTTCATCACAGAGGCGCTGTTGCTGCGCCATCAGCTTCGTGCTGATGAATTTCGCTGCCACTCTCTTCATGGCAAAATCTTCTTTCACAGTGGAATGTGCCAAAAAAGTGCTGATGTCCACCTCTTCCACAATTTCTCGGATAATCACACGATGGTCCCACATTACCACAGCATTCACTTTGGAAATGATCTGGTCATTTCAGCATGTTGATGGCCGACCGAAGCGTGGCTCGCTCTCCACCGTTGTACGGACGTCTTTAAACCGGTTGTACCGCTCCTTAATCTGTGTGATGCCCAGAGGATCGTCACCGAAAGCCGTCTAAATAATCCGAATGGTTTCCACCTGGCTGTGGCCCAGTTTCTGGCAAAATTTGATGAAGTTGCGCTGCTCCAGTTGTTCCGCCATTTTCCTTGCAAAGAAAAAATGACGAAAGACTACACCCATCCTCACACAAAGGCTGCTTACAAGCAAATGACGCAACCGACAGGCGTGAAAAAATCACGCATGTGCACGAAGGTTCAAGGTTGGCTCATGCAATCACACGTGATTCAAATCCATCAGGTTTTTGAAAAAAATAAAAAGGTCCGATACTTTTCTAACAGACCTCGTATATACACCGTAAAAAAAAGTAAAAAGAAAGAAAGAAAAACATACGTGGTCTATTAGAAAAGAAACCAACCTTTTTATTTTTTTCAAAAACTATATGGATTTGAATCACGTGCAATTACATCAGACAAGCTTGAACCCTCGTGCGCATGCGTGAGTTTTTTTCACGCCTGTCGGTTGCGTCATTCGCCTGTGGGCAGGCTTTCAGTGAGGAGTGGTCCACCCCTCCCATCTATTTTTTCATTGTTTAGGAATGGCTCAGAGACTGCCGCTTTGCTTGATCAAAATTTTTTCAGAAACTGTAAGGTACATCCGAGTGGACACCATTCGAGAAACTCAGCTGGTTTTCGGTGAAAATTTTAAGGGCTGATGAGAGATTATGGAGTGTTACTGTCGCTTTAAGGACAACCCACGGAGCCGGAGGGCGCGCCGCGCTCCGAGCCGCCGTCGTCAGCCTGTTTCGAGCTGAAAACTTCCAAATTTAAGCCTCTGTTGACCCAGGATGTCGTGAGAGAACAGAGAAGTTTCAGAAGAGGTCGGGATCAGCAGTTTATCCGGACATTGCACTGTTAAAGGAGATTTTGTAATGAAAGACGTGCGGACGGATTCGCGCGACGGCAGGCAGCTGCTCATGGCCCGGTGCCACAGAGAAACACCTCCGTGTTGATAACCATTTGTAAAATTCAGGTGGCTTTCGATGGTTTTCAGTCGAGTGAGTATCCGAGAAACTATTTAACAGCTGGGCATGTTCAAACTTGTCCCGCAACGCTTCCAACGGAGGTGTTTCTCTGTGGTGCCGGGCCATGAACGGCTGCCTGCCGACGTGCAAATTCGTCCGCACGTCTTTCATTACAAAATCTCCTTTAACAGTGGAATGTCTGGATAAACTGCTGATCCCGGCCTCTTCTGAAACTTCTCTGTTCTCTTACGATGTCCTGGGTCAAGAGAGACTTAAATTTGGAAGTTTTCAGCTCGAAATAGGCTGACGACGGCGGCTCGGAGCGCGGCACACCCTCCGGTTCCATGGGTTGTCCATAAAGCGACAGTAACACTCCATAATCTCTCATCAGCCCTTAAAATTTTCACCGAAAACCAGCTGAATTTCTCGAATGGTGTCCACTCGGATGTGCCTTACAGTTTCTGAAAAAATTTTGATCAAGCAAAGCGGCAGTCTCTGAGCCATTCCTAAACAATGAAAAAAATAGATGGGAGGGGTGGACCACTCCTCACTCAAAGCCTGCCCACAGGCGAATGACACAACCGACAGGCGTGAAAAAACTCTTGCATGCCCACGAGGGTTCAAGCTTGTCTGATGTAATCGCACGTGATTCAAATCCATATAGTTTTTGAAAAAAATAATAAGGTGGGATACTTCTAATAGACCTCGTAAATATGTTGGTAAAACCTGCCATGGGTCGATGACCCAAACTGTTTTTCAACTCGGAGCTTCTGCGCAAACAGTGGGCTTGTGGCTGACAACATCCAGCGCCAATATATCGAAAGCATGGGGATGAAATTATGGTACGCGTACCAGATGTCTTATACCAGTATTTTGATAATACCTTGATCTGGTATAGACTCCTTGTTACAATTAAAATACATTTGGGGGTATTCCTATTACATATATCACACAAACCAAAAACAAGCTGTATCAGACCTAAATTATGTTTAAAGGAGAATTTCTGTGAGCACACTCACAATTGTGAGACTTTGGAGATGTTTAACATTAAACCTCAAACATGAAAATGCAGAAGGCAAGATAAAACTGGTTTTACACAATATGACCCCTTTAATAATAATCTAATTTGAGTAAGTGTGGACCGTTTTAATTTTTTAGGTCTGCTCACTGAAAGTAAAAACCTGAATCAAAAACACCATTAATCATGGAGGTTTTTACAGAAACTTTTCCCCCCTGCAGTTTAATAAAGTGAACAAATATGTAGCTATTATGTGCACAAACACACATGCACACTTAAAGACGGCTTGTTAAATGCTTAATGAGCAAGCATTTCTTAGCAAAACTCTGCTGTGTTCACACAAAAATCACATTGAGAGCATATTTGTTACAGGTCATCCTCCATCCTCAACATCCTTCTCCCTATATAACCTGGGTCCCTCCTCCACACATGTCCAAAATAAAATATTCTGTTATCTGCTGCACTATACTTGATCGAAATCGGACGTTGCATCCCGATCAGGAACCCGATATAGATTTTATCCTCATTATTTTGATCAGCGCTAGTTCAGGCTCATTATTGCAGATTAATGGGCCTTTCACGCGTCGGAAGCGTCAGAGGCATGAGATGCGTTGCTTTTTAGAGGCGTCAGAAGCGTCGCTTTAGCTCGGCTTTTGACGCGACACTTCTGACAGGAGCGCGCACTGCCGCTTGTCGGCAGGCTGACGCAGTCAAAGTTCAACCCAATCTTTTGCTTTAGCTGTTTTTTTTCTTTTACTTTTCAAGTTGACTTTTGAACTTTCGACGCTCTGAGCTGTGACGTAGCTTCGCGCTGTCCAATAGGAACAACGCGTCGGGCCAAAAACACGGAAGACTAGTGGCAGAAACCACTGATCTGTACAAATGGTAAATGGACTGCATTTATATAGCGCTTTTCCATCTGTATCAGACGCTCAAAGCGCTTTACAATTATGCCTCACATTCACCCCGATGTCAGGGTGCTGCCTACAAGGCGCTCACTACACACCGGGAGCAATAGGGGACTAAAGACCTTGCCCAAGGGCCCTTAGTGACTTTCCAGTCAGGTGGTGATTTGAACCACAGATCAGTGCAGAAACCACGTGTCTGAAGAAAAATCCTTGGAAATGTTTTTTGTTGTTGTTTGTTACCTCAAAATTTCTTATTACTGTTTAAAAACGTTTAGAATACTTGTAATTAAAATAGCTAAATCAATAAATGGTTCTTTAAAAACCTTTCATCTATAAATTAAAACCACCTGTTATTGCAGATTAGATAATTTCTTGTTTAACATAAGGAACCTTGGACATTTATTTTTAGACAAATAAAATAACATGGAAATTTGTAAATTTTTTAAGTCTGGTAGATTATTACTTGATTGTTCAAGCTACCTCAAGGAGAAGTGCACTGTTTAAGTGATAAATAATAAAATAAGGTGATTAAAATGAAATTATTATATATTTAGCATTTGTTCATTGTTCATTCAGTTTTTAAAGTATCGGATCGGGACTTGGTATCGGCAGATACTCAAAATCAGATGACTCGGAATCGGATCGGGGCCAAAAAAACCTGATCGGGACATCCCTAGTCATAACCCCCAGTGTCAGTGGGCCCTAAATGGTCAATGCAACATTTTGGTTGATCTCCTTAAATTAAAGTTGAAAGCATGCATTTAAAATCTTATCTTGTTTCAATTCCTCCATGGCAGTGGTGTACAGAGACAAATTTACACAAACTACACAACTGTCCAAATACATATGCACCCGACTGCATATTTTTCTCTTCAACAAAGTTAACTCTTCCCAATGCATATGGATAAGCTGAAGCTGCAGTCTCATTTCCCTTCTTATGTGGTGCTACACTGTTGGCAGGTAGTGTGTAAAGAGGTCTCCAGGGCAAGTAAAAAAGCAGCACAGATCTGCTTCACCCGGCAATAATGTAATAACATGCAACCCACTTATGGCCCAATGTGGATTCATTGTTGGCATTTACAGGACTTGATTGCCAATTTTAGGCCATGGCAGTGCAACAGTAAGTATATAGCTTAATTCAGTTTGATTCAGGCTTTCAAAGATCCAGCAAACCTCTACATTAGATCACACCAGCGCTGCCAGTGTAACACAACTGAAGAAATAAAGTACAATCTCATTACTAACTAAGTTGATTAAAATTACAGGCATTATTCCTAGAATATAAAGCATGCATTTCGCCGTGAAAGTATGGGCCTAGTATGCCTGATGTCAGTTATTTCCACTATTAATCAGTCCACAGCGTGACAGACAGGTAAAAAAAACAATTACATCAAATGTGGAGTGACATGATCAGAATTACAAATTTACACTACTGACTGTAAATCAGTCGTGACCATCTAAACTTAACAGATAAATTGCATAACAGTACTTTTATAGTCCTGTAAATTGGGTTTAAGCGTGTTTAATTCCATCCGATGTGATTGGTGGAATAAAACTCTTCCTCATCAGAATGCATTAGTTCCCTCTGAAATCTCTACTCCCTGAAGCAAATGGCAGTGCTGCAGACAAATCCTCTTCAATCCTACCTTAATGTCCTTTATGCTTACAAACATACGCAAGTAAGTAATTATATGAGGGTGAATGGCTGCCACATGTGTGCATGCGTCACTTTGCACAGAAGCTGGATACGCCTGACGGATTTGACTGCATGAGGGTTTACAGGGGAAAAGGATGCAAATCAGTAGAAGGTAAAGCTTCGTCAGAGCAACAAGATTCAGATCCCGAGGTCAGAGGAGTGACACACCAAGCTAAGGAGATTACGCATGGCCGCAGACCAACTAAGGGCAGCCACTGGCATAAAACCAAAGGTGGCCACAGGCCAAAACACGGTGACAACCCATAGCTGAGGTGATGGTGAGATGACATGACAGAATCTGTACGACACTAAACTTCATCACAAAAATCCAAATGCCATCAGTGCTTGTATTGGAATAGCAAAATACAGAACCAAGACTGCATGAATATTCTAAAACTCCACATGTGGCTATTCAAAATCGTTGTGCTTCTGATTACATTCATTACCACACTAGTTATGACAACTTAACCATCACACAACTGTTTTTACATTGCACTGACAATCAATGGTTATCAATTCCAAAATGTAATGTTTTTTTCGTTACCATTTTATTTCAGTCTATGTTGTACCATATCAGGGCGCGGGACCACCCCTAGCTAAGCATCATCTCATCCATTTTTTGAAGAAAGATTGTTAAATGCCAACCTAAAATTATTATTTTTTTTTTATTAAAATTGGATAAACGCCCATACTAATACATTTCATGACGACAACAAATTATAAGCCTAGTAACCGTGGAAACCTTGAGGAATCCCCCTGGCAGATCTATGTGCAAGCATTCTGGGGTGTGCCATGAATCATATGAATGCAGTGTGTGCACACAATTAAAATTAAATTGTCATTTCAGCACTAGAAATACATCCGCGTGTGCACAAATTAGCCATAATTGGATGCTTAAATTAACCAGGAAGGAGTTTCGTAAAGAAGGCCATATTTATAACTCAAAGTAGATATCAATACCTTCAAAATGGAATCAGTTTGAAGAGTTTTATTTACTGCCCACATGAGCTTTTCTTCTAATAAAATTCAACCACAAAATGCTTTTTCAGATGTCAGAGGTTTCTCCCACAATAACTGTTTACCACAGATATGCCAAATTTACATATTTTATAGCCAGTATACGAGGTCTATTAGAAAAGTATCCGACCTCATTATTTTTTTCAAAAACCATATGGATTTGAATGACGTGATTGCGTCAGACAAGCTTGAACCCTCGTGCGCATGCGTGAGTTTTTCCATGCCTGTCGGTTGTGTCATTCGCCTGTGAGCAGGCTTTGAGTGAGGAGTGGTCCACCCCCTCGGCGAATTTTCATTGTCAGGAAATGGCGGAATGATTTGGGCTTTTTTTTTTCCATCAGAATTTTTTCAGAAACTGTTAGAGACTGGCAGCTGGAAACCATTCCTCCGCACGTCTGTCTCAATGTGCCGAAAAAGTGCTGATGTCCACGTCTTTTCACAATTCCTGTGCTAGTCAGACGACGTCCCAGATAAAACACAGCGTCCAGTTTGGAAATGAACGGCACATTCCACTGTTACAGGAGTTTTTGTCGTGGAAAGAGGAGCCGCATGGCAAACACAGCAATGCCGTGATGAAGCCTCACGGGACATGTTCTGGCATGTCCAGGCACATCCACAATTTCTCGGATAATCACTCAATGGAAAAACCACCGACAGCTGTTTGAACGCCATCTCAAAGCCGTCCTGTGAGACCAAAACGGAGGTGTTCCTTTGTCTCGCTCCATCAGCAAATCGATAGTGACGCGCGAAGCCTCCGCTTGGCCTTCCATGACAAAATCTCTTGTTAAAAGTGAAATCTGCTGGAAAATGGTTGATGTCCAGCTCTTGTGATAACCAGAGAAAGTGCACACGACGGTCCCGGCTCCACAGAGCCATCCGTTTAGTAATGATCCGGTGGTTTGTAGCTCTCGATGGCGGCACGGAGCGCGGCATGAAGCGCAGCGCGCTGAGCATCCTTAAAGCCGTCCTTAAAGCTGTAGTAAGTCCTTATTCGCTGTGAAGCCCGTAAAATTTTCTAACAGTTTCTGAAAAAATTCTGATGGAAAAAAAGCCCAAATCATTCCGCCATTTCCTGACAATGAAAATCCGCCGAGGGGGTGGACCACTCCTCACTCAAAGCCTGCTCAGTGGCGAATGACGCAACCGACAGGCGTGGAAAAACTCACGCATGCGCACAAGGGTTCAAGCTTGTCTGACGCAATCACAAGTGATTGAAATCCATATGGTTTTTGAAAAAAAATAATAAGATCGGATACTTTTCTAATAGACCTCGTAGCTGGCATTAAGGAGCCAAGAAATGGACAGGCTTCTTTGAGTGTAATGGTATGCTTCAGTGTCTCAAACATGGATGCTCGCAATAGTCAATGTAATATTTGCCATAGTATGAGCATACATAAACTTCACAGTTTAGTGTCAATATCTGTTGTCTGACTATAGACCAAGTCTGGGTGTCCATGACAACTGCCACAGAAAATTTCAAGCTTCTACACTCAACAAAAATAAACGCAACACTTTTGGTTTTGCTCCCATTTTGTATGAGATGAACTCAAAGATCTAAAACTTTTTCCACATACACAATATCACCATTTCCCTCAAATATTGTTCACAAACCAGTCTAAATCTGTGATAGTGAGCACTTCTCCTTTGCTGAGATAATCCATCCCACCTCACAGGTGTGCCATATCAACATGCTGATTAGACACCATGATTAGTGCACAGGTGTGCCTTAGACTGCCCACAATAAAAGTCCACTCAAAGTTGCAGTTTTATCACACAGCACAATGCCACAGATGTCGCAGGATTTGAGGGAGCGTGTAATTGGCATGCTGACAGCAGGAATGTCAACCAGAGCTGTTGCTCATGTATTGAATGTTCATTTCTCTACCATAAGCCGTCTCCAAAGACGTTTCAGAGAATTTGGCAGTACATCCAACCAGCCTCACAACCGCAGACCACGTGTAACCACACCAGCCCAGGACCTCCACATCCAGCATGTTCACCTCCAAGATCGTCTGAGACCAGCCACTCAGACAGCTGCTGAAACAATCGGTTTGCATAACCAAAGAATTTCTGCACAAACTGTCAGAAACCGTCTCAGGGAAGCTCATCTGCATGCTCGTCGTCCTCACTGGGGTCTCGACTTGACTCCAGTTCGTCGTCGTAACCGACTTGAGTGGGCAAATGCTCACATTCGCTGGCGTTTGGCACGTTGGAGAGGTGTTCTCTTCACGGATGAATCCCGGTTCACACTGTTCAGGGCAGATGGCGGACAACATGTGTGGCATCGTGTGGGTGAGCGGTTTTCTGATGTCAATGTTGTTGTGGATCGAGTGGCCCATGGTGGCGGTGGGGTTATGGTATGGGCAGGTGTCTGTTATGGACGAAGAACACAGGTGCATTTTATTGATGGCATCTTGAATGCACAGAGATACCGTGACGAGATCCTGAGGCCCACTGTTGTGCCATACATCCAAGAACATCACCTCATGTTGCAGCAGGATAATGCACGGCCCCATGTTGCAAGGATCTGTACACAATTCTTGGAAGCTGAAAATGTCCCAGTTCTTGCATGGCCGGCATACTCACCGGACATGTCACCCATTGAGCATGTTTGGGATGCTCTGGACCGGCGTATACGACAGCGTGTACCAGTTCCTGCCAATATCCAGCAACTTCGCACAGCCATTGAAGAGGAGTGGACCAACATTCCACAGGCCACAGCTGACAACCTGATCAACTCTATGCGAAGGAGATGTGTTGCACTGCATGAGGCAAATGGTGGTCACACCAGATACTGACTGGTATCCCCCCCAATAAAACAAAACTGCACCTTTCAGAGTGGCCTTTTATTGTGGACAGTCTAAGGCACACCTGTGCACTAATCATGGTGTCTAATCAGCATCTTGATAAGGCACACCTGTGAGGTGGGATGGATTATCTCAAAGGAGAAGTGCTCACTATCACAGATTTAGACTGGTTTGTGAACAATATTTGAGGGAAATGGTGATACTGTGTATGTGGAAAAAGTTTTAGATCTTTGAGTTCATCTCATACAAAATGGGAGCAAAACCAGAAGTGTTGCGTTTATATTTTTGTTGAGTGTAAGTCCATTATTTGCCGAGATATTCTACTTTGAATATGGCTCCAGAAATGACGGCCATAATTTTTGCCTTAAAAAAAATGGTAGACCCCATTAGGGCTGCGCAATTAACCGAATTTCGATCGTGATATCGATATTTGTATCAAACAATCTCCAAACTCGTATAATCGAGTGAAACGATTTAAGGGCCTTTCATCAGGCCAATCCGTCAACGTGTCCCAAGACGCATGACGTCAGACGCGTCGCTTCAGAAGCGGCAAGGGGGCAGGATTGCTACGTCACACTCTGGCTGTTTCCACAACCTGAAAAAAGTTCAGCGATCGCCTTCTTGAATTTGCGTCGCCTGAACCACAAAAAAGCTTTAAAAAACAGCAGTAGAAAGATTCTCCCATCACCCTGCTGAGAGAAGCTTTTTTTCAGCTACTTTTCGGAGTGGCGCCAACCGAGGAAGGACTGACAACTTGGTGGGATATCGATCGAACTGCGACAGCGAGCCAATCCGCACGGAGAAGCCGGCCTTCAGGCATTATTCAGGCCCCTCCCTGAGCCTGGTTCTGCTGGAGGTTTCTTCCTGTTAAAAGGGAGTTTTTCCTTCCCACTGTAGCCAAGTGCTTGCTCACAGGGGGTCGTTTTGACCGTTGGGGTTTTACATAATTATTGTATGGCCTTGCCTTACAATATAAAGCGCCTTGGGGCAACTGTTTGTTGTGATTTGGCGCTATATAAAAAATTGATTGATTGATTGATTATTCCTGGGCAGAGCGAGGCAGGCAGCCGGGGTGATGGAGCAAACCCACTCAGTCCGAAATCTCCCACTTTTTGGATATATGCGAAGTCCCAGTTTGCCCAACGGAATTTAGTTCTGCAGCTTTATCGAGGTGAGAATAATGTAAAAATAAAACGTGACGTTTACTGAACTGCTGTGAAAGTTTAATGATCGGCTAACATTAGCTTAGCCTTTTAGCACAGTTGATCTGAGTGAACGCTTTAATTTGTAAATGGTTCAGTCTTTTTTATTTTTACCAAATAAAGCTACAGCTTTTTTCAGACACCACAAAAGCTTAACTTTAAATAACTTATTTTTTTCTGGTGTTTTTTTCCATCGTTTTTCCCCGTGTTTTTTTCTTTTTTATATATAAACTGTTTAGTGTTTCTTTATATTTAAAGAAATATTTTTATTTGTCCTAATCAGGAACATTTGCTGTGCACACAACCAAACTTCCACTGATGAGCTGAACACCACGTCCAGTTGAAAGAAAACATCTCTGCTCTTCAAAATAAGACAAAAGTGTCTTCAGCAACACCACCCGAGTTCAAAGCTGCAGAAGAGACCTTCATCTGGTCCTGAGAATTCAGCATACCTGCTTCTAAATAAAAGGCTCTTTCAACAGCAACTATTTAATTATTTTTAAAAAAGCTGTTTCATTTTATATTTTAACAATAAATGAACAGATAAATTTCTCCAAAAGGAGATAAGGAGACATGGTCAAGGGAATGATGACAAAAACACAAACTAATGAACATAAATTGAAACAAAAACAATACAGCCGCACTATATCCTGGTAGCACAAGTCAGGGAGATGCCCAAAGACACTGACCAACTGGTCAGTGACAACAGGGAAGAGAGAGGAAAACAGAAAAATAATATATAATATGATATTTTTAATATTTATTTTATTCATTTTATGTTTTATACAGGTAAGGTACAGCACATTTTCAATTTGGAGGTTTTGCGCACATTGTCTATAACAATTTTTTTGTTGTTTTTAGAGTGAGAAATGCTGAATAAAAAAAAAAAATCATTTGAATAATCGTGATTTCAGTATTTACCTAAATAATCGTACTGATTTTTTCCATAATCGAGCAGCCCTAGACCCCATGCACACTAAATTTGCCATATCCCAGAAACTACTTGGCCTACAGGCCTCAAGCTTTATATTTGTTGTTCTGAATAGTCTGGGAATATTTGGTTAAAATTTGAAGAAAATCTGAGACAAAGTGCGTGAGGCCCTCATTGAATTGACATGGAATGACCCTCCATGTTGTACTATTGCACGCTATGACCACCGCACGCTCACACTAGCCGCAACGGCGCTTATCTTAAAAACAAACATGATGGGGTTTGAATGAGCTTATTGACTGTGCTCATTCATCTAAAAAAAACAAAACAAATCCAGTATTCCGTAAGCCACCTGGAGGCATTTGCAGTATTCGCTGGGACGTCCCTAGCTGAAGTAGAACCGCTGTTGGATGAACAGCTCGACAAAATTCTGTCACAATTTTTCCACTGGACTGAGGAAAGCGGACAGCAATCTGTACATGAAGAAGTCAATGCACTACATCAGGTACAGATTACATCATCATGATTGTTTTTGAATTATCTGACTTTTTGCAATCTGACAGAGAACAATTTTTGATTGGATTGGATATTTAAAGTTCGCGTTGGACTGTTTGGAACCTCTTGACCTTAAAGAACCAGTGATATACACCAAAATGTAAGTCCCTTTTCTCTTGTTTATAAATTGATAAAATATCAAATGACAAGGATCTATTTTAGGCATTATATAAAACAAATAATGAATGTTTTTTATTCATGCAATGGAAAGAATACGTAATGTGGTTAAAGACGAAATGTTCCATCTTTCACGTCATGAAATATTCTTACCATTGCACTCAAATATTCATTATTTGTATTCTATTGTATGGTAAAATCAAACACTTCAAAATGTCACCTTAAGAATCTGGGAAATAGTGGTGAACATTTGTCATCATTTTCTGAGAATTATTGAATAAAGAAGTGATTCTCAATGTACGGGCCATGATCCCCGATGAGCTGTGAGGTCACCAAAATTTTTTTTTTTTTTCCAATTTTGCAATGTAGTTTAAAATGATCTAAAATATATAAAATGTAATGCAACATAATTATGCCTTAAATTGTGCATTGTCTTAATTATCTGATACAGTTAAACATGGGTGATACTGGATTTAGCCAGTAAATGTTACTTCTATCTTGTTGCTGTTGGGGAAATTACAATTGATGGAACACTTCATCAGTGCTGAGTGCTGGGCAGGCAGAATTGTGATTAAAGGTTTGACTGGGCCTCAAATGATTTTCAGATTTCAAAGTGGACCGTAGCAGAGTGGAACCAAAAAATATTTTAGAGTCATCAATAATAAATAATAGCTATTTGGGCCTTTGTGTATTGCTGGTGACATAGGATAAAAGTAAACATGGCTGAGAAAATGGACAGTAATATCAGAGTTCAATTTTGACATTTGTTCCTGAGAGGAAAAAATCATGAAAACTTTGGCAAACACTCGGCAGTTTCAAACATGGCGTTAATATTTACAACCACCCGTTACAGAGGGGTCACAAATCTCTGGACTCACACAGATGATGAGTTATATAACACTAACAGATGGAGATGAGAGAACAATAAACACAGACAAAAGCGGACACCCACTTTAAACTAATTGTGAATTTCAGGAGCCACACTCACTCACTCAGTTTTAGCCATCAAACTACCAAATCCTTTTCTTTTCATCTTCAAAGCTTCCCACTAAACCTCTCCAATTGTTTAAAAAGAGGCCACCAAGCTGGCAGATCATGTGCCCCTCTGGCCAACACAGTCAAAACACAGGAACTGATCCTCACCATGTTACTGTGACACAGGGATGTCCAGACTTATTCTAAAAATATGTGTGCTCTCACATATTAGGATCTAACACACAACTCATTTTTGCTCACTGTTAAGAATATTAACAATAATAAAACATCACACCTGCCAAGAACAAGCTCACCAACAACAAGAATAATTTTAAAGGATAAAGTTTTGGTGGAATCATAGCTATTGATTTAACTGTGACACAGTCTGTTTACGTCACTCTGGTGTTTGTTTATCTGGTACGGATGAGAAGTTAAATAAAATCAGCCCACTTAGAGATTCAAAAAGATAAGTAAGCTTGTCACAGGACATGGCTGATTCCAATGGGGCCTCTGTGCATTCATACCCCCTTTCAGCGGTGTCGACTGAGGAAGCCTCCAAACCTCCTGCCAGAATACAAAATGCCAGTTTGCTGCCTTGAAAAGAGCTTCAAGCAGAGAACATGTTGGTGTCCGAGACAAGAGAAGCATCTTGTGCTAGGCCTAATTACTTCTGCTCCCACATTATACAGTTTTGACCTTTCTCATGCTTGCAGCACAGACACTGATGGGAAGCTGCAGAACAGCACTGATGTTTGCATTGCTGTTAATTAGATTTAATCCAGTACAGACAGGAACATAATGGTAGTTACATACCACACTAAATAAATGACCATATTTACTGAAACCTAATTAATAATTCAGTTAAATGTACCCATCTTGTGTGTCATGTTTGATCTCTTAAAACACCTAACTTAATCTACGATCAAGATTGCACAGTGACAACACACACACACACACACACACACACACATAAATGCTCTCTGTGCCATGTTTCTTGCATGTATTATATACTGACTGTAGTAATTTTTTAAAATTAATTATCTGAATTAAATTGGTCATCCTCTGTACAAGTAACTGAAAAAACATGATACACTGAAAACTAAAATCCACACTGACATGGTGGCTTAGTGTTTTTCACTCTTGCTTCAGAGCAAGAATGTCATGAGATCGCTTCCCACCTGGTCCTCTGTGTGAATTTTCCACGTTCTCCCAGTGTTTGTGTGGGTTCCCTCCATGTGCTCTGGCTTCCTCCCACATCCAAAGATGTGAAGAATAAGTGAATTGGTGACTCTAAATTGACAGTTGTTGTGTCGGGAAAGTGTAGGTACACGGACCCACAACAGGGGGCGCAAATGAACGGACAATGGAGGAAGTCAAATAACAACACTTTACTGTTGTGAATGGGCACAACAAACACAACAGATTACAACAATAGACAAAAAGCCAAATCACAAAAGGTGTCGTGTGGGCAGGCTCGAAGATAGAAGACGTCTGTCCAAAGTAGAACCGGAACCACACGATTTCCTCCGCCACCAGACCCCGGGAATACTGGAGCCGCCAAGTCCCGAACTCCCAGGTGGCCACTGCCTCCGCGTGTCGGACCTGGTACTGCTGGCGAGGAACAAAGAAACAATTAAATGTGGGCGCGTTTGCACCCAGCAATCCACACGGCAGGAAAACTACCTCCACCTCTCGTTGGAAAAAGAGTCTGCTATACAATGCACAAAAGTCACAAAAGGTTACTGTCGAAAGATCACACAGTCAGCTGAGAACGTTACCTTCCAGGTAGAGCGATATGTCGGCAAAGAGGTGGAGACGTCGTCCTGCTGATGTACCCCTGCTGATCAGGTGATTGGTAACAGCTGTTGCAGGTGATGCGTGACAGCTGTCACCCTGGCTGCTCCTGTGAGCCGGCTGCGCCCTCTGGTGCCTGGAGCCCGCACTCCAGACAGGGCGCCCTCTGGTGGTGGGCCAGCAGTACCTCCTCTTCTGGCGGCCCACACAACAGGACCCCCCCCCTCAACGGGCGCCAGGACCAGGCCTGTCCGGGTGGCGGCGGTAGAAATCGGCCAGGAGGGCCGGGTCCAGGATGAAGCTCCTCTTCACCCAGGAGCGTTCTTCGGGACCGTACCCCTCCCAGTCCACCAAATACTGGAAGCCCCGGCCCATCCTACGGACATCCAAGAGCCGGCGTACAGTCCAAGCCGGCTCGCCATCGATGATCCGGGCAGGAGGCGGCGCCGGACCCGGAGTACAGAGGGGTGAGGTGTGATGCGGTTTAACTCGGGACACATGAAACACAGGATGGATCCGCAGTGAGGCCGGAAGCAGAAGCCTCACTGCGGCTGGACTGATGACCTTAAGGATCTTGAAGGGGCCGATGTAACGGTCCTGTAGCTTGGGGGAGTCCACTTTGAGGGGAATGTCCTTTGTGGATAACCACACCTCCTGCCCTGGCCGATACGCAGGAGCCGGGGTCCGCCGATGGTCTGCATGGGCTTTTGCCCTCGTCCGGGCCTTTAGCAAAGCAGAACGGGCGGCACGCCACACCCGACGGCACTTCCGTAGGTGGGCCTGGACCGAGGGCACACGACCTCTCCCTCAACCACCGGAAACAACGGGGGCTGATACCCCAGACACACCTCAAAAGGGGAGAGGCCGGTGGCTGAAGACACCTGGCTGTTATGGGCATACTCGATCCAGGCCAAATGGGTACTCCAGGCCGCCGGGTGTGCGGCAGTCACGCAGCGCAAGGCCTGTTCCACCTCCTGGTTTACCCGTTCTGCTTGCCCGTTGGTCTGAGGGTGGTACCCGGACGAGAGACTCACCGTGGCCCCCAGTTCCCGGCAGAAGCTCCTCCAGACTTGCGAGGAGAACTGGGGACCGCGATCGGAAACGATGTCTGTTGGAATCCCATGCAGCCGGACGACGTGGTGGACCAGGAGGTCCGCTGTCTCCTGGGCTGTTGGGAGCTTCGGGAGGGCCACGAAGTAGGCCGCCTTGGAGAATCGGTCCACTATCGTGAGGATGGTGGTGTTACCCTGGGACGGCGGGAGGCCCGTGACAAAATCCAGGCCGATGTGGGACCAGGGGCGATGAGGCACAGGCAGCGGCTGGAGTAGTCCTGATGCCCTGCGATGGTCAGCCTTGCCCCTGGCGCAGGTGGTGCAGGCCTGGATATAATCCCGGACGTCGGCCTCTAGGGACGCCCACCAGAAGCGCTGCCGGACAACTGCCACGGTTCTTCGCACCCCTGGATGACAGGAGAGCTTGGAGCCGTGACAGAAGTCCAGGACTGCAGCCCTAGCTTCTGGTGGGACGTAGAGTTTGTTCTTCGGCCCAGTTCCGGGGTCCGGGCTTTGTGCCAGGGCCTCCCGGACGGTTCTCTCTACGTCCCAGGTGAGGGTGGCCACGATAGTGGACTCCGGGATGATGGGTTCCGGTGGATCTGACAACTCCGCTTTGACTTCATCTTCATGTACCAAGGCATCCGATCTCTGGTTTTTGGTCCCGGCGACGGTAGGTGATCCGGAAGTCAAAACGGCCGAAGAACAGTGACCAGCGGGCTTGCCTGGGGTTCAGCCGCTTGGCGGTCCTGATATACTCCAGGTTCCGGTGGTCAGTGAAAACCGTGAATGGCACGGACGTTCCCTCCAACAGATGTCTCCACTCCTCAAGAGCCTCTTTCACCGCAAGGAGTTCTCGATTGCCGACGTCATAGTTCCGTTCGGCCGGGGTCAACCTGCGGGAAAAATAGGCACACGGGTGAAGGACCTTATCGGCCTCTCCGCTCTGGGAAAGCACAGCTCCTATCCCTGAGTCCGAGGCGTCCACTTCAACCACTAACTGGCGACTAGGATCGGGCTGCACCAGAACGGGTGCAGACGAGAAGCGCCGTTTCAACTCCTTGAACGCGGCATCGCAACGATCCGACCAGGTGAAGGGGACTTTTGGTGAGGTCAGGGCTGTCAGGGGGCTAACTACCTGACTGTAGCCCTTAATGAACCTCCTGTAGAAATTTGCAAAGCTGGGGAACTGTTGCAGCTTCCTACGGCTAGTGGGTGGGGGCCAGTCTCTCACCGCCGCAACCTTGGCCGGATCAGGAGCGACGGAGTTGGGGGAGATGATAAACCCCAGGAAGGACAAAGATGTGCGGTGAAACTCACACTTCTCGCCCTTCACAAACAGCCGGTTCTCCAACAACCGCTGCAGGACCTGACGTACATGCCGGACATGAGTCTCAGGATCTGGAGAAAAGATGAGTATATCGTCTAGATATACGAAGATGAATCGGTGCAGGAAATCCCGCAAGACATCATTAACTAATGCTTGGAACGTCGCGGGGGCGTTTGTGAGGCCGAAAGCCATGACCAGGTACTCAAAGTGACCTAAGGGGGTGTTAAATGCCGTCTTCCACTCGTCTCCCTTCCGGATCCGAACCAGGTGATACGCATTTCTAAGATCTAGCTTAGTGAATATTTGGGCTCCATGCTGGGGCGTGAACACTGAATCCAACAGGGGCAACAGGTATCGATTACGAACCGTGATTTCGTTCAGCCCCCTATAATCAATGCATGGACGAAGTCCGCCGTCTTTTTTACCCACAAAAAAGAAACCTGCACCCATCGGGGAGGTGGAATTCCGGATCAACCCGGCGGCTAAAGAGTCCCGGATGTAGGTCTCCATTGATTCGCGCTCAGGTCGTGAGAGGTTGTACAGCCTGCTGGACGGGAACTCAACGCCTGGAACCAAATCAATGGCACAATCGTACGGACGGTGGGGGGAAGGGTGAGCGCCAGATCCTTACTGAACACATCCACAAGGTCATGGTACTCCACCGGCACCGTCCCTAGATTGGGCGGGACTCTGACCTCCTCCTTAGCCTGGGAACCGGGAGGAACCGAGGAACCTAAACATGCCCGATGGCAGGTCTCGCTCCACTGAACCACTACCCCGGACGGCCAATCGATCCGGGGATTGTGTTTTAACATCCAGGGGAACCCTAGAATCACACGGGAGGTGGCAGGAGTCACAAAAAACTCGATCTCCTCCCGGTGATTTCCTGACACCACCAGAGTTACTGGTGGTGTCTTATGTGTGATTAGAGGGAGTAGGGAGCCATCTAGTGCCCGCACCTGCACCGGCGAGGTAAGCGCCACCAGAGGGAGCCCTATCTCCCTGGCCCATCTGCTGTCTAACAGATTCCCTTCAGAGCCCGTGTCCACCAGTGCTGGGGCCTTCAGGGTTAAATCCTCATAAAGGATTGTCACTGGGAGTCGTGTGGCAATATGGGTATGTCCCACGTGAATGTTTTGGCCCACCCCTAACCCAGTGTCTAGGGGCGGGCGTTGGTGTTTAACCGCTCGGGGCAGTCCCTTACTTGATGCTCTATTGAGCCACAAACAAAGCACGCTCCGCGGGCCAGCCTCCTCTGTCTATTTGGTGCCCTAAATGTGGCCCTGCTCGTGTCCATAGCTTTGTCAGCAGGGGGAGCTGTCACCACACGGAGCGTAGAGGCCGTGGAGCGTGGGGAGGGCGGAACTCGGTCGGAACCAGAAGGGAGAGTGACAGCGCGTGCCCGGCCACGCCCTTCGTCTCGTTCCCGACGGCGTTCTTCTAACCGATTGTCTAATCGTATAACGATATCAATAAGCCCGTCTAAATCCCGCGGTTCGTCCTTGGCCACCAGGTGCTCCTTCAGGACCAACGATAGTCCGTTTACGAAGGCGGCGCGGAGGGCAGTGCTATTCCAGCCGGACCTCGCAGCCGCGATGCGGAAGTCGAATGCATAAGCAGCTGCGCTCCGGCGCCCCTGTCTCATTGACAGCAGCACGGCTGAAGCGGTCTCTCCTCTATTTGGGTGATCGAACACTGTTCTGAACTCCCTCACAAACCCATCATATGTCAGAAGGAGCCGTGAATTTTGCTCCCAGAGCGCTGTAGCCCAAGCGCGTGCCTCGCCGCGAAGCAGATTAATCACATAAGCTATCTTACTAGCATCAGTCGCGTACATGACGGGACGTTGTGCGAAGACGAGCGAACACTGCATAAGAAAGTCCGCGCATGTCTCCACACAACCCCCGTACGGTTCTGGAGGGCTTATGTATGCTTCAGGGGAAGGTGGGAGGGGTCGTTGAACGACCTGTGGAACGTCACTATTGCGCACAGGATCGACAGGAGGGGGAGCCGCAGCAGCGCCCTGAGGGCGCGCTTCCACCTGCGCGGCGAGAGCCTCCACCCTGCGGTTAAGGAGGACGTTCTGCTCGGTCATCAGATCCAGCCGAGCCGTAAAAGCGGTCAGGATTCGCTGCAACTCACCGATCATTCCTCCTGCAGACGCCTGTGCGCCCTGCTCTTCCATTGGCCGTTCAACGGCCGGTTGACGCCCCTCGGGGTCCATGACGTTTGCCGAGATATCCTGTTGGGAAAGTGTAGGTACACGGACCCACAACAGGGGGCGCAAATGAAAGAAACAATGGAGGAAGTCAAATAACAACACTTTACTGTTGTGAATGGGCACAACAAACACAACAGATTACAACAATAGACAAAAAGCCAAATCACAAAAGGTGTCGTGTGGGCAGGCTCGAAGATAGAAGACGTCTGTCCAAAGTAGAACCGGAACCACACGATTTCCTCCGCCACCAGACCCCGGGAATACTGGAGCCGCCAAGTCCCGAACTCCCAGGTGGCCACTGCCTCCGCGTGTCGGACCTGGTACTGCTGGCGAGGAACAAAAAAACAATTAAATGTGGGCGCGTTTGCACCCAGCAATCCACACGGCAGGAAAACTACCTCCACTTCTCGTTGGAAAAAGTCTGCTATACAATGCACAAAAGTCACAAAAGGTTACTGTCGAAAGATCACACAGTCAGCTGAGAACGTTACCTTCCAGGTAGAGCGATATCTCGGCAAAGAGGTGGAGACGTCGTCCTGCTGATGTACCCCTGCTGATCAGGTGATTGGTAACAGCTGTTGCAGGTGATGCGTGACAGCTGTCACCCTGGCTGCTCCTGTGAGGCGGCTGCGCCCTCTGATGCCTGGAGCCCGCACTCCAGACAGGGCGCCCTCTGGTGGTGGGCCAGCAGTACCTCCTCTTCTGGCAGCCCACACAACATGTTGTAAATGTCTGTCTATATCAAGATCCTGCGATGGACTGGCGGCCTGTGAATGGTGTACACTGGGTGTACGCCCAGTGTACGCAGCAGAGGTGGATTAGCCATTAACAGTATCGGGATTTTTCCCAGTGGGCCGATCAATAAATAGGCCGATGGGTGATCGGTTTATTGTTTTTTCCCCACGGTAACCTTCACCCCACTCTTTCCCAGGGACAAACATGTACAGCCCACAGAGCTCAACTGCAGCCTTCAGACATATCTTAGGCCCAGTTGCTTGTCTGTCAAAAAAATTGACCTAATTGTGGCCCTGATAGGGTACAGAGGCCTGGAGTCCCAGCCATGCATGTTCTAGACCAAACCGCCTGTCTAATCATGGTGAGAATGAGAAAACAAAACAAAACAACAGAACATGGAAAATAAAGTGACTCACAAAATGGAGAAGAAACAAAGGCAGTACAGAAAAACTGAGGAACTTAGGCAGAAACAGAGCTTTAGCTAAGATCAGAAAAATTTCAGAAATATCTGCTGCAGGGGCGGGGTGAAGCTCATCTCAACGAGTAGTTCATCTCATCGGGACACCGGCCTGGCAGGGGCACCTGCGGCGAGTCGCAGCTGGTGGTGTTGGATGCGTCGGGTGATGGTGAACGTGAGGCAGCAGCTATCGCTACCATGGAGGTCATACAGGAGGAGATTGGTGGTGGTGGCGAAAATAGCAGGTCTGTTTGGTGCCAGCATGGTGCCAGTCATTCATATAAATGAGTAGTCGTTTATATAAATGAAACGCCCCCCCACCTATCCGGCTTTACCAACTGGTCTAAGAGATTTACGTCTCCATAAACGTTCAAATCAAACATGTAATGTACCCACCTCTCGGCAAACTCTGCACTGGGTGGTGTGTTACAACAAAATCTAGTTATCTAAAGTATTGGAAAACAATACCATATCCTGATTGATTAGTTGCTTTTATTAATAACCAATTAACCACTATTTTATACTTTCAAAGGATGCCACACAAATTGTAGCTGATCAACAAGTTTACAACTCGCATGCTGCAATATGATGTGGTTAGAGCATGTTGATCTGCTACTTTAACAATTTTTGATCATTTTATTGTACCTATCATGACATCCCCCAAATAAGGTTATCAGAGTTAAAGTGTTTTAAGTGTCAACATGCACCTTTCTTTGTGTCCAGAGTCCAATTTGTTCATTAAAGACACTGATGTAACAACATAACAAATATGTATGCTTTACATATTATTTTCAACAGTGTTTATGGTTTATTGTCCTTTCAATGGTTTCACATGATACAGTTAAAACTAATAAAACACTGATTAACGACTGTTAAAATAGAACACCTACATACATATTACATGATGCAGTACACAAATTACAAGTATTTCCTCTTTTGTCATGTTTTATTAGCTATACATTATGTTGCGCTATAAAAAGTGTACATTGTTCAGATCATTATAGTATTGTTTTCCACATTTAAGGCAACTAGCCAAAATTTTGACTGCATCCAGTCTCTCGCTTTTTTTTTTTTTTTTTTTTTTTTTTTGCATGTAATCTTGCTCAAACCTATTCCACACTATTTTTCTACTTTTCATGTCCAGTTTTGTGATAGGCAGCAGCAGGCCCAGTACATCATCTCCTGTGAAGATGATATCACCAGAGACCCAAAGCCCACCCATAGATTATTTCACCCGTCCCAAGTGACAGCCTGCCAATGCCTTGACAGTTTCACTGCCTATAAGTGAGTTGAGAAACACTTTTTATTCTTAAACCTTTCTCCAGCATCCTTCTTAAGAGTAAGTGAGCAACATACTGTGTAGTCATCATTTATTTTATTCAAGGATCCAGAATATAAAGGCATATTGTTCAGCATAGTAGTTATTAAGGGGCTTGTGTGTGCTTCAATGGGGGATGAGCTGTCACAGTAGTGAGTTGTAGTAGTGCGCCAGTCTGGACCAAAAAGTCTCATCCTGGTCCGCAGAGATAGGCTCCAGCTCTCCTGTGACCCTTAACTGGAATAAGCGGGTAGAGAAAATGAAAGAATAAAAGTCCAATTATCTTTCCCTTGAAAATGTCAGACTGGAATTATTTTTAATTCATGTACATCTTCACATGGTATTGCTGCCATTAAGAGTGGGAATCTTTGGGAACCTCACAATTCAATTTGATTATGATTCGGAGGGCTGCAATATTTCGATTTTAAAATGATTATCAATGCAACTTGATCAAGGTGTTCCACAAATTATATACTGTAGGTGGCAATTTGAAATGAGTAGGTGGCAGCAGGTGTGGTCAAGCTGCACAAATTTAGTGGGGTCTAGAGAAAAAGGGTGCACGTGTACTATATCCAGTAATAAGCATAAAGCTGGGTTTCAGTCAGACAGTCCTCCCTCCTCTTTCTGTGCTACCTTTCTGTCTCTCTCAATCACTCACTCAGAATATGAACGACATCTGATTGGTGAGACAAAGGGCCCCTTCACACATAGTACGAATAAGAACAACTCGGGGCGAATTACGGCGGAACAGCTCATATGAGCGAACCACGAAAACATCAAGCCGACGGGCAGGCGTGAACGATGCCGCTGCGACAGTTTCGTGCACGCGTGAACGCAGTGCGAGCAGCTGTGCAATGTGTATCTGAAAAGTATCCACATAGGTAAAGGAAGATATAAAATATCAAGCAAATCAAACAAAATACCATATTAAAAAAAGAAATAGAAAAAAAAAAGACTGGAATGTATTTGTTCTAATACTGGAACAAAGAAAGAACAGGATTAGGAGCTTGGTCTCAGAGCTATTGGATTTTACCTCTGTGTGAATGAAATTATTCAAATACTGAGGGAAAAGGAACAATGAAGCTTTGCTGTTAATATCTAAAAGTTTACTCAACAGCAACTGGACTTCTTGCTGGCTTTCAAGACGATTCACAATTTATTCAAGTGACTTCACTTTTAAAAAGTAAGAAGGTGTGGTATCGCGAGACTGCACAACTTTAATTTTTTGTCATTTTGACAGTTAGGACATAAAAGGTGGATGCCTGTTGTTCCTGCACTTGTTCATGCACTTTGACACTTTGCAAAGAGGTCTGTTCTCTTATCAGAAACCCTCTCACTTGTCAGCAGCTGAGTCGGTCATATCAACAGCACTATGCCTAACTCCAGAGCACTCCTGAAGTGATGACAGAGGACACCCTCGAGTCAGCTCACGTATGGCTGGTACACATCCCCACATCCACAACACTATGGAACAGCAGAACCCCAAACCCTGGAAGCAGCAGAACCCCAATGACCTGGACCTTCATTCTACTGCAAAAGTATCAGCATCACCAAATACCTCTGTCTAGCAACCTCATAACTCCATAAGCTCTTCCCAGTCATCTGTCAATCTCAAAGACCAAGTGAGGACCCAGAGACATGACTGTCACTACAGAGATACGTGAATAACGCTACAAGGTCAACACTTTCACTCGATACACTTCTGACAGTAGAGTCCATAAAAAGTCAATAAAGCCTGGATCTTAGCCTTGATGCAGGAGTATCGCAAATGCAGACATACTGATTTCCTTTATACAGCTTCTCACGTGCTGCAATCAGGGTGTCCAATGATTCTGCAAAGATCGCGGTATCATCCACAAATCATGGTCAGTATACCTATCCATGCGAACAAAGGCACCTAACCCAATGGATACAAAAACATTACGAAACGCCCAGTCAATCCACACACTGAACACTGTAGAAGCCAGAACACATCCCTGATGAATATCAGTATTCACTGAGGATAACGTCAGATATTGTCCTCACTCTGCACAGCACTCAGTATCTGTATACAGGCTGGCTATGATGTCCAGCAACTTGTTGGGGACCCCTTAAATTCTCAGGATGTCCCAGAAAGAAGCCCAGTCAACCAAATCAAACACTTTTCAAAAACCCAACATAAGGGCCCGGACCCACTGGGGAGAGGATTAATTGCGCATGAATTGAGTACACAAATTACGGGCATTCGTTGTCATCCACAACAAAAATGTCCAAAAATGACAAATGTCCCAGTATGAATTACAGATATATTAATAATGTATAGCGAATATATGATGAACAATCACGGTGTATAACGCATGTAGTGAGGAAATGGATCCGACACATTGCGATTATCACGGCAGCATTACGGGTGTATTATGAACGCATCGTGCACGTGTTGCGTGTGCACGGCATCTGCATTGCGGTCATAAAAGAAGAGCACTCGGGCCGTCGGCATCACTATTCACACCAACAATACAGCCTCTGGAGCAATTGCTGGACTTGGACAAGTTGATTGGAGTGCGAGTGGTGACGTCAGCGGATCGCATCAGAGTGCAGCTCGTCTGAACGATTATAACAAGAAGTTATAAATGGGAATAAATACAGTAACAGCTGCAGACAAGAAGGAAAAAACACGCAACTGTTTTATCAAGCCTTGACAATGTAAACAAGTCAAATAATTACCTTTTTAGATGGCTCAAAATGCTTTCTGCAGCTTGTTAGCCGTTCGCAGCTTCCTCTGTGATTCAGGAGGTGAATAGAGCAATTTTCAACAGCCAATTTGCAGAATAAAATGATTAATCTGCCACAAAATAATTATTTTATATACGCAGCATCCAGCGCAGAGCACGTGGCAGCCAATAGAACAAAGAACGGCGTCCAGCTGTGAACACAGCGCATCTGATTTGCATCCGCCCCAAAGCAGATGCAAAGCAGATGTAACAAAAATGCTTTATTCGTGGCCAATCTGTATGCAGTCACTACAACTTATTTTAGTTTGTGATGTGGACATGATGGGCACGCAAAATATCCATTTTACACACTGTCCCAGTCCGCTGCCAAGCCGTAAATCCCTGTCAGTTGCAGATATCAGCAGATGACGGCGGATATACAGCGCATAGATTGAGTATGTATTGTGTATCTCAGGCGGATGTCATCCGCAGCAAAAATTTTGTGCAGCTCAAAAATCCTGGCAATGGAAAAACGTGCCTCTGCGGATAATTGCGGACATGCGCGGGTGTCGGCCGACTCATACAAGCATATTTCACACATATTGCGGATGTTAAGCGAATATGAGCCAATTTTGTGTGCAATCCATACGCAAATCCGCCTAAATGCCAGTGGGACCGAGCCCTAAGCTGCAAAGAAGCACTGTCAATATTAATGCTTGTATTTGGTGAGTACTGACAGAGCTAGGATGCAGCTGATGGTTGTCTTCTTGAGTGTGAAGACAGACTGCTATGGTAGCTGAGACTCTGACTGGTGTAATGCATGTTCACCCCAAACACACCCATGATTAAATTAAGAGTCAAAACACAACCTTTTTACTTCCTGCACCTTACTTTGCACAGAGATTATGCACTGTGTAAATGGCAAAGTAGAGTATGAAATGTCTAAACCACCTTTCTGGTATTTATAATTAGGGGTAGGAATCTTTAGGTACCTCAGGATGCGATTATGATTCAGAGTGCAATGATTCAATTCTAAAATGTTTATCAATCTATCTTGATCTAAAGGTTTACTCAACAACAACTGGACTTTGTGTTGGCTTTCAATACAGGATTTCTTCCTTCTCACTATTTGAAGTCCAGTCCTATTACTGTCAGGGTCTTCAAATTCACAGGGAACATTCTTGGGACACAGATCTTGGACAAGTTCAAAGATGGCTAACCTTGACCTATTTTAAAGGGTCAAAAGGTCACATTCTGTTTCCTATTTTATGGTCATACGACCGAGGGTATTTTAGCATTGCATTACATTTTTAATATCTAAATCCCAGGGGGGCTGTCGCAACCAGCTCCTCTGCTAAAACGGCCTGTGTAAGTGTGGGCTCAGGTATGTGACTAATTCAGTGTTTGGATTACTACCACACCAGCAAAGTAAAGGAGTTCTGTGCACCTCAATGTGATGCACAGGTATGTGCACACTCGCTGCGCTGCACTAGTGAGACAACAATTAAAACTGGAACACGCAGCATCATAACGGTGAAGCTTTGTTGCACAGTTCATACGAGGTCTGTTAGAAAAGTATCTGACCTTTTTATTTTTTTCAAAAACCTGATGGATTTGAATCACGTGTGCTTGCATGAGCCCACCTTGAACCTTCGTACGCATGCGTGAATTTTTTCACGCCTGTCGATTGTGTCATTTGCTTGTAAGCAGCCTTTGTGTGAGGATGGGTGTAGTCTCTCATCGTTTTTTCTTTGCAAGGAAACGGTGGAATGACTGGAGCAGCGCGACTGCATCAAATTTTGCCAGAAACTGGGCGACAGCCAGGTGGAAACCATTCAGATTATTCAGACGGCTTTCGGTGACGATGATATGGGCATCACACAGATTAAGAAGCGGTACAACCGGTTTAAAGACGTCCGCACAACGGTGGAGAGCGAGCCGCGCTCCGGTCGACCATCAACATGCTGAAATGACCAGATAATTTCCAAAGTGAACGCTGTGGTGATGTGGGACCGTCGTGTGACTATCCGAGAAATTGAGGAAGAGGTGGACATCAGCACTTTTTCAGCACATTCCACTGTGACAGAAGATTTTGTCATGAAAAGAGTTGCAGCGAAATTCATGCCGATGGCTTCGGCACAAAGCTGATGGCGGAACAAAAGTGCCTCCGTGTTGAAGTCTCACAGGACATGTTGTGACATGCCCACCTCTTCAACAATTTCTCGGATAGTCACACGACTGAAAAGCCACCGAAAGCCGTCTGAATCTTCCGAATGGTGGAGAGAGCATATCTCACCCATATCTCACCCAGAAGGTTCAAAGCAAAGCCGCGCTGCAGAAAAGTTTACAGACCCGCTGCAGGGTCTGTAATCAATGTAGAGAAATTATAATTTTCCTGACAAACACCCCCCAAAACAACGGCCACTCTGAAGGACCGATAAGGGAATCGTTAAGTAAAAAGCTTATTGATGTCGGTGGATCGAATCATTTCTTAACGATACCCGAAAGGAACCGGTTCTTGATGCCCATCCCTATTTCTAACAGACCTCGTATGTTGACACTAAATTGCAGAAAACATCTCATCTTGTGCATTTGTATGTTTTCTTTTTAAGTGCACTTTGCCCTCTGTGGGACGTGTGTGGTTGGTGCGTTTCAATGTAATACGCAACACTGCATATTAAGATGAAGACAGTGGTGGAGATGATTTTAGGTGATCAAACATAAATAACAGCCATGATACTCTGTAAATGAGTTGTTTGGATTCATTCTTAGCCGCTTATGAAACACAAAATCAGTCTGTTCTCACTGGAGCCTTCAATGTGCTCACAGAGGTGAAGACTTTTAAAAGTGGAGATTTTCTTTAGTGATCTGTCATGTAACTGTTTTGTTTTTTAAATTTTGAAGTATAAACTGTTCATCCGTAGCTGGAACTTGTGAGGTAATCCTACATCTGTGGTGTGTTGCATGTAGTCCAAAAACAGGTTATTTTTTTGTTGCATTATGCATGCAGCTCCACACCAGCAGCTGCACCGCCACGTCGTTTCGTTTTCCCCAGACTTGGAGGAGAGTGCAGGTAGTGCAGATAATACACTGGCTCAAAAAATGACTTGAGCAATAGTCAAAATAAAGGTTTTCATCATGAAATGTGGAAAAGTGCTCATTAACTGTGGGGAGCAGCCACATTCATGACCCAGCAATAATAACATTAATGAAACTAAGTTTTGACATTTGTGAATTGATTCAAAACTGTCCAACACCTGCATTGCGATGCATCTAAGAACTAATTTTTTTTGTCCACCCCTACTTATGATAAAGTCCTGAAGGTAAGCACAATAACCACTTTGTTGAACAAACTGACCTTGTTTTTAATAACTTTCTTACCAACATAAAAAATTACTTAAGCAAACATAATACATAAATTGCAATTATTCCTCAGTGTAAGGAAGTATTCTTCTCTAAAAATTAATGGGTAATGATGGATTAGGATTTCCTTATTTATTATGCAATATGTCTGCTGATGTGTTTAAATTTTCTTCTTAGCTGACTCAAGATTTCCTATCTGAAAATAATCACAAGTCGCTTTATTTATTTCAACTGAATTTCTAAAGATAGCTGCTCATGGAGGCAATCTCAAAGAATGCTTGGAGCTTTTTACAGGATAAACTTCTGAAAAAGAATTGCATCAATGAAGCAATCATTACAACCAATAGCAATGTAGGTTTGACAATTATACTTCTCCACTTGATAGCAATCAAAGCTCCACTTTGCCCAGAAAGGAATGCCATTTAATTGAAGTCAGAAATTGGGCTGGTAAATGAGAGTACTGGGAAATGTGAGGCTAAATTAGACATCTCTCATTCCTCAGCAACAACTGCACTCAAGATGATCATGAGCAAATCGTTAATCTTGAAACCGCTCCAGTGGAGCTGCTCTGTGGCAGCAGCAGCAGACTGAGGCTGTACTGTGTGGGCAGCTCTCAGCGTGTGAATGAGTGTGATTGTGTGAATGTGACACAGACTGCTGATGGGTTATATGAAAATGTCAGCCTCACCCTTGAGCATGAGCTGTCATAGTACACATCGTTACTGACCTGTATCTCCTCGTAAGCCTCGTCGATAGTGGTCACTTGGTGCTGCTCGTGGAGTGCCGGTTCGTCACAGAAGAAGCACACCAGGCTTTTGTCAGTGAGGCAGAACAGCTTGACCTTCTCGTGGTCCTTGCAGGGATATGAGCTCCTTTGAGCGTTAAGGATGGCGTCCAGGGGAAAGGCCGAGTAACGCTCCACAATGTTGGACAACTTCAGACTTGGGGAGAGGAGAGGGTCAGTAAAGGTCCTCCGGCACTCGGGACAGTCCCGTGTTCCGTGAGGGTCCTGTCTGCTCCAATGCTCAGTAATGCACTTTCGGCAGAAGTAGTGCTCACAACCAAAGCTGACGGGGTCTTGGTAGATGCTCAGGCAGATGGAACAGAGGAGCTCGTCCTTCAGACAGCAAGCCATTGGCAAAAACGGAGACTGAGCTGCATCTAAAGGGGCAATACTGCTGAGGTGACGATAAATAGTTTATTATGCAGGTCAACGACGCTTTGGATGTAGGAGATGATGTCAGGCGGTCTTCAAATGAATCAAAAATCTTGAGATTTCACCTTTAGTCACTGTTGAAAATATGTCAAATAACACACATGAGATAGTAATCTAACAGCAGCGCCTACAAAAATATATTTCTAAGACAATGACACCATTAATGGCAGAGGACACATGATCAAATCCGCCTGAAACCAGAGTGCATTGACCACTATTATGTAGTAACGTCAGAGCTGCCTGTATCTTCAAACGACTAACACTTTCTGAGCAACTCACAATGTTCACAGAGGAAGGTGCACAGCCCATCGTGTCATCATATTGTTACTTTGCAATGGCTAAAATTTAATGTTGCTATTTAAATTAAAAATGTGCTTTTGCCAGTGACTAAAATTTGAAATGACTAACATTGTTTTTTGTCTTATGATCCACACCATAAAATGCTTGCATTGTTCCGTCCTTGATGCAGCTCTGCGGGCAACGGGGAGTGACCGGCCTTATAGTAGTTGCTTCAGTTAATAAATCAAATTAGTGCTTCCAGAAATAAAAATGCTCAACCAAACAACAGGAGGCCCACTTTAAACATGTTTTAGTTTCACTTCTCTGGTACAGTGCAGTGAATGTGCTGAGACACTTTACAACCACACTTATAATGAAGCACTTCTTTTCCCAAGCATTTAAGCACGGCACTAAAGTCACATCCTCGTTTGTGTCTGTGAGTGAAAAGCTGCTGAACACTGAGCAGGTTCGTGATTTCACTGGAGTCAAATTACTTTAATTGCTGCAAGAATCTTTAAACACCTTTCAATTGTTATGAAAGCTTGCCGTCTGTAGGTAATTTAAAGATGTTCAGAAGGCTTTTGCAAGTTACTGTATTTTATATTGACATAGCTGAATGTCACAAACATATGTCCTGTACAAGGACATTTTTTTCTTCTTCAATCTTGCAGCTGCCCCTGGTGTCCAAAGCAGATCTGGTAATCTGGTGCAGGGACGAACTTGGTCCCAGCTCCTGGTGTTTCCAAGTGGTTACCCAGCCAAGTACTAATCAAAACCTACACTCCTTCCCTTCTGACATCTACCAAGATTAGTTGTGCTCAGAGTTGTATGGCTGCTGTGCAGGAAAACAATAAGCAAAATATTTTTAAAACATTGAATATGTTTTTTTTAAAGCATTTATATAAACTATCAGAAAATAGCCCGCACTGTCAATAGGCTTGTTTCCATTAGCCCCCAAATTGCGCAATTTGCAGCAGCAAATTGAAAACATGCTTAATGAAAATGTTTATTTTGAAGGGAAAAAAATCCCCATATACAGTTAAAGAGTTTTTACACTTGCATGTGGTGGTTTCTCAGCTGATCTGAAAAAGCTGCATTTCGCTAAAGTGCAATGGAAACACTTTTCCATAATTTTAGGTTGCATGATGTACAGAAAGAGTGGCATGATATTGTAAAAGTGCATGGATTGATACATGTGGACAGAGCAAATGATCTAGAGCTGGTTTAACCTTGTAAGAGAGGACGGCACTGCAACATTTGAGTTGAAAAACCAATGAATGACAACATTTAGCAGGACTTACACATTCATTGACATGAGTACTGGAATGACAATCATCGCAAATCTTACTGGAATTTCAATTCTTGTGATAAGACAAAAGCAATCGTATTACATCACTCAATTAAAGCTATGTTATTTTGCCTTTTTTTTTGTGGACATTTTGAAAGTACTGTTTAACTTTTATGCAAATCTGTGGTGGAACCCTATCTATTGTGGCTGTGGAAATTGCATAAACACAGCTCATGACCCAGGACCCAGGCAGTTCCATGGTGTGGTGCATGCGTGACACTAGTGCATGCTCTCAGACCTGACCTAAATTGATGGCCAGCTACATCATCGATTAATCTGTTGAATATTTTTCAATCATTGTTCAGTCTATAACACTAACAAACTAATGTGCATCACAGTTTCCCACACCCAAGATGGAACTGTCAAATCGTTTCTTTAGTCAACCAACTAAATTTTTTTTTAACATTATGGAAAACTGAGAAAGCAAAAACCATCTGTGGCTATTGATATGGTACAGTATTCCTTTTTGACATACTGCATCCAGTAAGAAACCACAGTGATTATTGCAAGATAGATATTATGGCATCGAAGCTGTACAGGTAAAGAATTTCAAGGGTTAGGGTGAAGTTTAGAATTACGGTTGTGCATGGTGGGATTTTAAATAGGCCGTTGATGTTGTTACAGTAACTGTAAGTATGTGTTGTTAGGGTATTATAACGGTGGTGTTGTGACACCCTAATCCTAACCCTAAAAGCCCAAATCTTCCAGAGATACATGAACCGAAAGAATAACTGAAACAAGAAATGTTGGTTGATAAGAAGGGAAAACAAAAAGTCTTGTTCTCCTCATCAGAGAATCAAGCTCCAGTCTCCTGCATGACAGGTGAGGATACTTGAGGCACCTTGGCACTTACACAAATTTTGGCTCTGCACTGCAGTGCAATTCGTTGTGCTAATGCATGTCATTAGATGGTACGCACCTTGACACTTGCACGGATTTGATCCCCACACTGGCACTTGTGTTGCCAATGAGTAAACCCATCATAAACTGTGCATGCAATGACACGCTTTGGCACGCAGTGTTTTCGAATAGGTTGCCCAATGTTCACGGCTAGTTCATGCAAGTGGCATGAAATTTATGTGTGCCAGAAATTATGAGCATTTCAAAATCTTCTTTGCACACTGGCACGCAGTTCAAGGACAGTATACAACAGTAGCCGCTAAATTCTGTGCCAGTGCAGGGATCAAATTTTTACGTGTCAAGTACCACTATACTAATGGGGTGTTAGCAACAAATACAGAATCACAGAACATCAATTACTGCGGCTGCCGTAACCATAGCCCCAAGATTTAGGGTTACGGCTGCCATAACTGCAGCCAAATTCAAAGTGGTTACACTTACCTACAGCAACCATAAGCACTAAGTTTTAAATAACAATGGGTGCCATACTAATAGCAGTTTGTGGTTTGCGTACCATACCATATCAATAGCAACAACCAAGACGTTTGGAGGAGACAATGACTGACCTAATTATAAAAAAAAAAAAGAAAAGGAAAGCCAAATGAATAATCAGTTATCAAAACACATGTTAGTCAACTGTCTGTTGATAAATTAACCAGTAACATTGTAATGGATTCTGCTGCCCTTTCACCTGGCTCTGAGTTTCATTTGTCCTTAGATGGCATAAATGCCCAAAAGTGTGGATGAATTACTCTTGATGTGGCCTCACTGTAAAGGACCGCTAACTGGCTGCACAGACAGTCAAACACCTGCAGCAGTATTAGCTTTCTCTCTCCCAGCTACAGCAAAGCGCCCCTTTAAATTCCATGTCGAGGAGAGTTTCAGCAGTTGGGCTTTTCTGACTCATCTACAGCAAACAAAGTCATTTATCTGCGCTGCTTCCTCCACCTTGCTGGATATCTGGGGTTTGTAAACATTAGCAACCAGGACAACGACAACACAAACCACAGCAGGAAGAGGTGAGGAAAAAGGTGAAACACTGTTTTATTACTCTACACATTAAAGTGGAAAAACCAGGAGTACCTCAGGAGGTATGCCAGTATCTTCATATAGCACTTTGTAATCACTGCAATTAATTATAAAAGGAAAAAAAAATATACAATTGACTCAACTCACCGGGTTCTCCTACGTTATCAGCGGCTCCAACGAAAGTCTCTTTCAGGAAGGAGAGCAACACACAGCGGCAACAGGACGAGCCCACTGCGGGGATGGCGGGGGTGTTTTCAAGCAAAAATATTTAATTACACACAAAGATGGCAGCGGTTCGTCAACAGTTACAGCGTGAGAAAGTGTAACGAAAATATAAACCTGCCATAATAACCACAGTGATTTGTTGAGTCAACACGAAGAGCAAATAATAATAATAATAAAAAAAAAAACCTTTCTTCTATCGCCCCCCCCCACTCAAAATGGGAATGGCGCTAACCTCCTCGACTTAGCATCACAGCAGGGCTACTTCAAGCTTACATTTACAAAAGAAACCTGAGGTCAAACTAATTCGTACAGGAAATTCTTTATTTCAAAACAAACGTGGGGTTTTACACCAAATCTGGTTGCTGGTAAATGACACAGTGAATCTGTCACAGGGTGCAGTGTCTACATTCGACCAGAAGGGGGCAGGAGCGTATCTAGGAAAACACATCCTGGCAATAATGTACCAAGTATGTACAATTTTTGTAACCATTTAATTTCAGCTGTACCCAATTTAAAAACTATGGCGGTAAATCAAGTATTATTGCTGCATTTATCTATTTATTTATTTATTTTTGGTCGATGTATTACCTGATACATAGGTGTTCACGTTCACACAAAACAATAATTGTGAAAAACTGAATACATTCACCAGCTTCTCTTGTACACTGCAGGAGTAAACCTCAAAGAAATATTTTTTTAGTGATCACATATTGTATTTATTTATTTATAGTTATTATTTATTTAGCATCTTTTCAGCTTTTGCCCCTGTCCACTTCCCACAGAATGGCCACCAGACCCTTCATTCTCTCCTGGTGGGTGCTGAGCCACATGAAGATGATACCATGTTTATCTTGCCCGACTCATGGCTGTAGACCCAGCCACCAGGCATTCGCCTGTGAGCCCCCATCCCACCTTACCGCCAGGCCTGGCTCCAGGAGGAGGCCCCAGTTTCCATAATCCGGATGACTTGACTCTTTACATTTTTGTGTCAATCATGAAGGGTCTTTTTTGGGAATTGCCCTTTGTCTGTCTCTTCACCTAGGACCAATTTGCCAAGGAGGGCCCTACCAGGACCTAACGCTCCTGTAGTGGGGCGGCATTGCAAAACAATTGTGCATTCTTGGATAAAAGTATCAAATTTGGAACACATATTCTAAATTAACTAATGTTTATTTTCAGATATGGAACCATCCTGGAGCTGACCTCTAATGAGCTACAGTGGTCAATAAAGAATTACACAGGGGTCAAAATTTTAAAATGCTCCAATCATGTTGAAAACTAGGCCACATTATTTGTCTGATCATAACGATTCCAAGAAGGTATAGTTTGGACTATCTATGACTGAATGTTCTAGAGTTATGGGGTTAAAAACAGCAAAAATGGTGACAAAGGTCAGTTTCAGTTTGTACAGGGGTCAAAAGTTAACGTTGCTCCAATTTTGGTAAAAAGTAATGCAAATTAGTGGTTGAAATAAAAGGATTAAATATGGAATAGTTTTGACTATGTTGAATGCTTGGTCTCCAAAGTAAAGGTCAAACAGCTTCAATGTCCAATGGATTCTATGACATGTGACATATGTTACCCTGTAACATGATAACTAACCATGACACATGATGCAAACTATTCCTTTTTAAAATGCTATAAACTCCACCATATGGTTCCATATCTGAAAATAAACATTAGTTAATTTAGAATATGTGTGCCAAATTTGATGCTTTTATCACAAAATGCACAATTGTTATGGAAATTGTAGTTAAGCTGCTCCCCTACTGACAGCACAACTCTCAGGATCAGTGGAGCAGACAAACCCCTCCTTGATCCATGGAGGAGATTCAAGGCTGAGTCCGGGACTACAAGGTGTCCTGTTTTGTTTGGTGAGCTCAGAATTACACTTGTGGTTTTTGCAGGTGATGCATGTGGTTCTTTTGGCTTCTGATGTGCACCAGGCAGATTTGAGGCTGACTGTGAAGCAGCTGGGATGAGTGTCTGAGATCTTGCAGACACTGGACCGGCCCGTTGTGGAGTAGGAAGAGCTGAGCCAGAAGGCGAGGCTCTCGATTTACCTGTTGCTTTATGTTCCTATCCTCACCTATGGCCACAAACTTTGGATGATGACTGAAAGAACAAGGTCACGGATATAAGCAGCAGAAATGAGGGTCCGCCATCATGTATGTGGGCTTTCACTCAGGGACAGGGTGAGAAATTTGAATACGCAAAAGGGACTTGGTTTAGAGTCGCCGCTCCTTCACATCGAAAGGAGCCAGCTAAGGTGGTTTGGGCATCGAGTGAGAACAAAGAGAATATAGTACCAATTGGCGGCACTCAGTAGAACACCCCATAGCAACAGATTCCCCATGGCTTCGTTTTGCTGCCGCCATGTTGGACTGTTTTAAACCCATCATGATGTAGTTGACAAAAGAAGCTAAGATCACTGTAGATGTTGCAGAGATAAACTTTTTTCTTCTATTTCCATTCTGTTTCCATTCAAGTGCTTTTTAAAATTTTATTTCCATACTCTTATTTCCATTCTAAACAAATCCCTGCCCAGTGGACAGGAAAAATGGCTGTTAGATCCTATATTTACATTTTTTTAAATGAATGAAAACAAAGTTTACAATGAAGGAGGCCTATTGGCAGCACACAGAGTAAATTAAGTTTTTTTTTTATTCTTACCTGTTGGTATTGTTTCTCTCCAAGTTAAATCACAGCTTAACAAAAATCTATCCACACAAGATGTCTGGAAGTACTTTAATTCGTAAGACCCCAATCACACTTATTATGAGTGAGCACGAGCCAAGCCTAATCAAGCAGAATGTAAAAAAAAAAAAAAAAGTGCCACACCTGTGAAGGAATAAGAATTACGGAGGGCAGCCATCCAAACACCCAGACTGTGCTCCGACCCACCCGGACTGATTTGTGCACATGCTGTGTGCATGAACCTCCGAAAGCAGTACAAATGTACAACCCCAATTCCAATGAAGTTGGGATGTTGTGTAAAATGTAAATAATAACAGAATACAATGATTTGCAAATCCTCTTCAGCCTGTATTCAATTGAATACACCACAAAGACAAGATATTTAATGTTCAAACTGATAAACTTTATTGTTTTGTGCAAATATTTGCTCATTTTGAAATGGATGCCTGCAACACGTTTCAAAAAAGCTGGGACAGTGGTATGTTTACCGCTGTGTTACATCACCTTTCCTTCTAACAACACTCAATAAGTGTTTGGGAACTGAAGACACTAATTGTTGAAGCTTTGTAGGTGGAATTCTTTCCCATTCTTGCTTGATGTCTGACTTCAGTTGTTCAACAGTCCGGGGTCTCCGTTTTTATATTTTGCGCTTCATAATGCGCCACACATTTTCAATGGGTGACAGGTCTGGACTGCAGGCAGGCCAGTCTAGTACCTGCACTCTTTTACTACAAAGCCATGCTGTTGTAACACGTGCAGAATGCGGCTTGGCATTGTCTTGCTGAAATAAGCGGGGACGTCCCTGAAAAAGACGTTGCTTGGATGGCAGCATGTGTTGCTCCAAAACCTGGATGTACCTTTCAGCATTGATGATTGCCAAAAACGATTTGAAATGTGGACTCATCAGACCACAGCACACTTTTCCACTTTGCGTCTGTCCTTTTCAAATGAGCTCGGGCCCAGAGAAAGCGGCGGTGTTTCTGGATGTTGATGTGTGGCTTTTGCTTTGCATGGTAGATTTTTAACTTGCACTTGTAGCGAAGAACTGTGTTAACTGACAATGGTTTTCTGAAGTGTTCCTGAGCCCACGCAGTAAGATCCTTTACACAATACCTGAGGGGTTGAAGGTCACGGGCATTCAATGTTGGTTTTCGGCCTTGCCAGTATGTGTAGAAAGTTCTTCAGATTCTCTGAATCTTCTGATTATATTATGGACTGTAGATGATGGAATCCCTAAATTCCTTGCAATTGAACATTGAGAAACATTGTTCTTAAACTGTTGGACTATTTTTTTCATGCAGTTGTTCAAAAAGTGGTGATCGTTGCCCCATCTTTGCTTGTGAACGGCTGAGCCTTTTGGAGATGCTCCTTTTATACCCAATCATGACACTCACCTGTTTCCAATTAACCTGTTCACCTGTGGAATGTTCTAAACAGGTGTTCTTTGAGCATTCATCAACTTTTCCAGTCTTTTGTTGCCCCTGTCCCAGGTTTTTTGAAATGTGTTGCAGGCATTCATTTCAAAATGAGAAAATATTTGCACAAAAACAAAAAAAAATCTACCAGTTTAAACATTAAATATCTTGTCTTGTGCTGTATTCGATTGAATATAGGCTGAAGAGGATTTGCAAATCATTGTATTCTGTTTTTATTTACATTTCACACGAGGCACACTCGTGGTGTGTTCAGGCACATTCAGGACATTCGGTCAACATTTGACGTGGCGGAAACATGCCCAATGCCCCCCCCACGAATGTGATGAAAATGTCACAAATGCTGTTTTCATGCCATCCAATTGTTTAGAATGCAGTCAGACTGCGGTCAAATGGCACTTCGACTGCAGTTCGATAGTGGTTCCACCTCAACTGCACCACAAGTGTTTTGAACACGAGCAAAACATTCAAGGTGGCCGCACGACTGTGCCCAAATGTTTAGAGTACTATAAGAATGCTGTCCAATGTTTTTGAATGCACCTCGGCACTCTCTGAATGTGGGTTAAATTTTCATTCAGATGTGATTCAGGCTCATTCGGCCTCCAGTGTGATGGGGATATTATTGTTTAATTGCGTGTGAATAACCGCAGTGTTTTAAAAGAATTTCTTCAGTGTTTGTTCCGGATGCATTTCTCAGCTGCCAACAAGCAGAAAATACAGTAGTGTTCAGAATAATAGTAGTGCTATGTGACTAAAAAGATTAATCCAGGTTTTGAGTATATTTCTTATTGTTACATGGGAAACAAGGTACCAGTAGATTCTCACAAATCCAACAAGACCAAGCATTCATGATATGCACACTCTTAAGGCTATGAAATTGGGCTATTAGTAAAAAAGTAGAAAAGGGGGTTGAGTTCATCAATTTTGTGGAACAAACAGGTGTGAATCAGGTGTCCCCTATTTAAGGATGAAGCCAGCACCTGTTGAACATGGTTTTCTCTTTGAAAGCCTGAGGAAAATGGGATGTTCAAGACATTGTTCAGAAGAACAGCGTAGTGTGACTAAAAAGTTGATTGGAGAGGGGAAAACTTATACGCAGGTGCAAAAAATTATAGGCTGTTCATCTACAATGATCTCCAATGCTTTAAAATGGACAAAAAAAAAACAGAGACGCGTGGAAGAAAACGGAAAACAACCATCAAAATGGATAGAAGAATAACCAGAATGGCAAAGGCTCACCAATTGATCAGCTCCAAGGTGATCAAAGACAGTCTGGAGTTACCTGTAAGTGCTGTGACAGTTAGAAGACGCCTGTGTGAAGCTAATTTATTTGCAAGAATCTCCTGCAAAGTCCCTCTGTTAAATAAAAGATGTGCAGAAGAAGTTACAATTTGCCAAAGAACACATCAACTGGCCTAAAGAGAAATATTTTGTGGACTGATGAGAGTGAAATTGTTCTTTTTGGGTCCAAGGGCCGCAGACAGTTTGTGAGATGACCCCCAAACTCTGAATTCAAGCCACAGTTCACAGTGAAGACAGTGAAGCATGGTGGTGCAAGCATCATGATATGGGCATGTTTCTCCTACTATGGTGTTGGGCATACCAGGTATCATGGATCAGTTTGAATATGTCAAAATACTTGAAGAGGTCATGTTGCCTTATGCTGAAGAGGACATGCCCTTGAAATGGGTGTTTCAACAAGACAAGGACCCCAAGCACACTAGTAAACCAGCAAAATCTTGGTTCCAAACCAACAAAATTAATACCTCGCAGATGTGAAGAAATCATGAAAAACTGTGGTTATACAACTAAATACTAGTTTAGTGATTCACAGGATTGCTAAAAAAGCAGTTTGAACATAATAGTCTTCAACAGCAGATGCTACTATTATTGTGACCACCCCCTTTTCTACTTTTTTTGGCCTCGGTCCCACCGAGTGAAGAAGGAGCCATGCACCCTGTTTTTTTTGTTTTGTGAGCTATCGTGGCAGTATAGTGGCTCAGAGTGGCTCTTAGAGGCACTATCTTCAGTTAACGAGGCTTCTCTCTGAGCGTGGCGCTAATTTCAAGATGTTCAAAATTTAGCAACAACAGCGTGGTGCAGTTTGTGTTCGAGTTACTGCGACGGCTTAGAGGCATTTGCATGGTGAATACGAGTCTGCTAAAAGCCCATTATCCATGCGCCTGGCAGTTACGCAGGACCTGAGAGTCTATTTTTGGAACGGCTCTCCTCTTGCGCACACAATTCCACCTTCTCTGCGCGCTGAGCTCTATATAAATGTGATCATTTTCTGCCAAACCTTGGATGCTGAAAACACCTCTAATCACTTCTGGAATCACAGAGGACTGTTTCATCTGGACGCTTTTTTTTCCTCTCTTTCCTGCTCCATGTGGAATATATTTTGAACAGCTTGATAACATCACGCTACACAGCACTGCGTGACTCATATGTGGCTCATGCGTGGCTCATGCGTGGCTTAGCATGGCTTAGCATGGCTGATACAGCCATTCGAGGCTCTAATGACCTGTCGATCGTGGCTTCTACGTGGCACGTGCGGGGTACAGAGAGGCACCTTAGTAGTGGATACATGTAATAGCCCAATTTCATAGCCTAGAGTGTACATATCATGAATGCTTGGTCTTGTTGGATTTGTGAGAATCTATTGAATCTACTGGTACCTTGTTTCCCATGTAACAATAAGAAATATACTCAAAAGCTGGATTAATCTTTTTAGTCACATAGCACTACTATTATTCTGAGCACTACTGTAAATCACTTATTTTAAGAGATAAAAGTCTTTTCTGTAATTATTTTATTAGTTACAACGGTCCCAGCATTCACCATGACTACCCATTCTGCTCGCGATGATAATAAACCCCAGTAACGATCCATCAAAACAAACAAATTATGCTGATGCTATCATCAACAGTCCAAGATGGCAGCAGCACTTCCACAGTGCTGCCAGTGGCTGTTGACTAAAGTCCATCAGAGTGTCATTTCTTGGTACTCTATTCTCTTTGGTGTGGATGCCCCCTGGTCATCTCCTGACTGAGGCCTTCTAGGCACATCCAATTAGGAGTAGGCCTTGGGGAAGACCCAGGGCATGCTGGAAGGATTATACAGTTGTATGCAAAAGTCTGGGCACCCCTGATAATTTTCATGATTTTCCCTTATAAATCAATGGTTGTCTGGATCAGAAATTTCAGTTAAATATATCATATAGCAGATGAACACACTGATATTTCAGAGATGAAATGAAGTTTCTCATATTTACAGAAAGTGTGCAATAATTATTTAAACAAAATTAGGCAGGTGCATAAATTTGGGCACCCTTGTCATTATTATTAATTTGAATACATTTAGCACTAATTATTGGAACACAAAATTGGTTTGGTAAGCTCACTGGCCTTTGACCTCCTTACACAGGTGAATCCAATCACGAGAAAGGGTATTTAAGGCAGCCATTTGCAAATGTTTCCCCTTTTTGCATCTCTTCTAATGAGTGGCAATATCAGAGCCTCTAAATAACCCTCAAATGAACTAAAACAAAGATTGTTCAACATCATGATTTAGGGGAAGGATACAAAAAGATATCTCATCGATTTCAGCTGTCAGTTTCCACTGTGAGGAACATAGTGAGGAAATGGAAGACCATAGGCACTGTACTACTTAAGGCCCGAAGTGGCAGGCAAAGAAAAATCTCAGATAAGCTGAAGCGAAGGATGGTGAGAACAGTCATAGTCAACCACAGACCTGCTCCAAAGGCCTACAACATGATCTTGCTGCAGATAGTGTCTCTGTGCATCGTTCAGCTATACAGCGCACTTTGAACAAGGAGATGCTCTAATGCAGAGGAAGCCTTTTCTGCATACACACCACAAACAGAGTGGCTTGAAGTATGCTAAAGCACATTTAGACAAGCCAGCTTCATTTTGGAATAAGGTGCTGTGGACTGATGAAACTAAAATTAAGTTATTTGGACATAACAAGGGGCGCTATGCATGGCTGAAAAAGAACACAGCATTCCAAGAAAAACACTTGCTACCTACAGTAAAATTTGGAGGTGGTTCCATCATGCTGTGGGGCAGGTACTGGGAATCTTGTTAAAGTTGAGGGTCACATGGATTCCAGTCAATATCAGCAGATTCTTGAGAACAATGTTCATGAATCAGTGACAAAGTTGAAGTTGCACCGGGGCTGGATCTTTCAACAAGACAACGACCCTAAACACTGCTCAAAATCTACTAAGGCATTCATGCAGAGGAACAAGTACAACATTCTGGAATGGCCATCTCAGTCCCCAGACCTGAATATTATTGAAAATCTGTGGTGTGATTTTAAGTGGGCTGTCCACGCTTGGAAACCAACAAACCTGAGATGTTTAGTCAAGAAGAATGGTCCAAAATACCTTCAACCAGAATCCAGACTCTCATTGGAAGCGATCAGAAGCATTCAGAGGCTGTTATTTCTGCAAAGGGAGGATCTACTAAATATTGATGTATTTTCTTTTTCTGTTGGGGTGCCCAAATTTATGCACCTGCCTAATTTTGTTTAAAGAATTATTGCACACTTTCTGTAAATCCTATAAACTTCATTTCACTTCTCAAATATCACTGTGTTTGTCTGCTATATGATATATTTAATTGAAATTGCTGATCCAAGCATTTACATACAACTGTATTTCCCAGATGGCTTGGAAATGCCTTGGGATCCCCAAGACGTTAGAGGACTTTGTCCAAAATAAGGAAGTGTGTTATGAGCTGCCACTGTGACCTGGACCTGGAAAAAAGCAGCAGAAAATGAGTGAATCAATCTTTTACTTTCAGGTTTTTTAAGGCACAGTAAATTTGCTTAAACCATCTGCAAAATACTGTGTGCATCATTATGTATGGTTTCCATAAAGTTTGTAAAAGCCTTTCATTTGAATTTTGGGTGTCACATGATGACAACAGATGACAGGTGCTAATTTATAACTTTTTTAATTGTATACGTCACTGAAAGAAAAAAATACACATTTTTTATTTACAGCATATACACATATAAAACAATGGCATGTCATCAAAGAATTATGCTACACTGACTTAAAAGTGATTTCAACTCACACTTCTTGTAGCATTTGATGTCATTACGAATGAAAGGCACCAGAGAGGCAATCCATAACCTGCATACACCTATAATAAATGTTTTTCAGATAAAAGTGACATAATTTCATGGCATCATACTGACACAACACAATAACTAAAGATTATCCGATCAGTATAAGCTTTGGATCACCTCTCTTATTGGTTGTGGCGATTCTTTGGAAAATGTGGTTTTCCAGATTATATTTTTAAGTAAATTGTTTTTTAGACCCCCCAAGTAATATTCTTACAAAGCTGAGTGAAAATCTGTCCATCCATTTCTGAGTTACGTTGTACAAAGTCAGACACACAATCCGCTGTGCTACTGTTGTCCACAGGGTAGAACATGCACTTATTCATGCTGCTCATACGGGTGACTGTTCATGCATTGTGATATGCTCTCCTGCACTGCCATTCGTGACTGCTTGCCGGCTTCCTGTTGTGGGACGCTGAAGCACTCCTCCTCCTCTCCCAGTGGGACTGTACAGTCTTCCTGCACAGAGTCTGTGGGTATGATGGGTGATGTCCCACTAGACCTGTTTCCTATGTGGAAAGTGATATTGACATTGACGTGGGGATTGGTGGTTACCGGGGTGTTGACCTGCAGGCTGGCGGGTTGAGATGAAGGCTGTGAGGGGATGCCGGGCTGCAGGCCAGCAGGCTCAGTGTTGATGAGAGAGGTGATGGGTTCGGACTCAATGGAGTGTTCTTTATTGAGCTGTACAGTGGATTGCAAAGGGCCAATGGACTCATGGCTGCTGCAGCCATCTGTTCTGGTTTCATTGCTACTGCTCGACTGACTGTAGTTGCTGCAGGCTTCCCCGGTCTCCAACAGACACTGTTGTTCTGGTGCATTAACAGTGAATGAAACTTGAGTTTCCCCCAGATAATCCTGATTGATCTGCAGGAAAGAGAAGCACGATATTTTATTTTTAACTTCTGCTTCTGTAGTCACATGTTCAGTCACAAACACTGAAGTTTAGCAGAGATGAGGGGAAAAGTCCATGTTGGGGCAACAATCTGCAGGCTTTAGTTTCAAAGGTTACAGAAGATTTTGCTGATGAGACCCCATCACAGAGCTGCCAAAATTACATGATTATTGGTTGACAAGAAAGCAATACATCCTGTCCAGGATCTGAGCCTCCTCAGACTGGTGCTACTGTAAGAATGAGAGTCTATGACTCCCCCTGGAGGAGACACCAGTTCATCATGTCCACTGTGAGAGACATAATCTAAAAAAAAAAAAAAAAAAAAAATCTGGAAATCACAATGTATGATTTTTTAATAATTTATTTGCATGTTACTGCTGCAAATAAGTATTTGAACACCTACCAACCAGCAAGAATTCTGGCTCACACAGACCTGTTAATTTTTCTTTAAGAACCCCTCTTATTCTGCACTCTTTACCTGTATTAATTGCACCTGTTTGAACTTGTTACCTGTATAAAAGACACATGTTCACACACTCAATCAATCACACTCCAACCTGTCCACCATAGCCAAGACCAAAGAGCTGTCTAAGGACACCAGGGACAAAACTGTAGACCTGCACAAGGCTGGAATGGACTACAGGACAACAGGCAAGCAGCTTGGTAGAAGACAACAACTGTTATGATTATTTATTAGAAAGTGGAAGAAACACAAGATGACTGTCAGTATCCCTCGGTCTGGGATTCCATGCAAGATCTCACTTTGTGGGGTAAGGATGATTCTGAGAAAGCTCAGAACTACACAGGAGGACCTGGTCAATGACTTGAAGAGAGCTGGGACCACAGTCACAAAGATTACATTAGTAACACATGGTTTAAAATCCTGCAGGGCAGCAAGGTCCCCCTGCTCAAGCCAGCACATGTCCAGGCCCGTTTGAAGTTCACCAGTGACCATCTGGATGATCCAGAGGAGGCATGGGAGAAGGTCGTGTGGTCAGATGAGACCAGAATAGAGTTTTTTGGATTCAACTCCACTTACTATGTTTAGAGGATGAGAACAACCCCAAGAAAACCATCCCAACCATGAAGCATGGGGGTGGAAACATCATACTCTGGGGGTGCTCTTCTGCAAAGGCGACAACACAACTGCACCGTACTGAAGGGAGGATGGATGAGGTCATGTATTGCGAGATTTTTGCAAACAACCTCCTTCCCTCAGTAAGAGCATTGAAGATGGGTCATGGCTGGGTCTTCCAGCATGACAATGACCCCAAACACACAGCCAGGGCAACTAAGGAGGGGCTCCGTAAGAAGCATTTCAAGGTCCTGGAGTGGGCTGGCCTGTCTTCAGACCTGAACTCAATAGAAAATCTTTGGAGGGAGCTGAAACGCCAAACCTGAAAGATCTAGAGAAGATCTGTATGGAGGAGTGGATCAAAATCCCTGCTGCAGTGTGTGCAAACCTGGTGAAAATCTACAGGAAACGTTTGACCTCTGTAATTGCAAACAAAAGCTACTGTACCAAATATTAACATTGATTTTCACAGGTGTTCAAATACTTATTTGCAGCAGTAACATACAAATAAATTATTAAAAAAATCATACATTGTGATTTCCGGATTTTATTATTTTTTTTTTAGATTATGTCATGGAGGGGAAAATTTCAGACTCCTCCATGATTTCTAAGTGGGAGAACTTGCAAGATCGCAGTGTGTTCAAATACTTATTTTCGTCACTGTATATATATATCTATATATATATATACAGTGCATCCAGAAATTATTCGCAGCGCTTCACTTTTTCCACATTTTATGTTACACAGCCTTATTCCAAAATGGAGTAAATTCAGTTTTTTTTCCCTCAAAATTCTTCTCGCAACACTCCATAGTGACAACATGAAAAAAGTAATTTTTTTAATTTTTGCAAATTTATTAAAAATATAAAGCTAAGAAATCACATGTACATAAGTATTCAAACTCATTGCTAAACACTTTGTTGATGCACCTTTGGCAGCAATTATATGGAAGTAACTCTGTGCCATCAGAGCAAAACGTGAGTGGCTGAATGTTGAATGATTGAGACAGGGAGCGATTACTTCTGCCTGCTTTTCTATTTTTTTTTTTAGGTTGAATTTTTTTTTTTTTTTTAGGTTGAATTTTGTCGTGGTCTGTCTTTGTCTGCCGCTCTCCTTTCCTATTTTAGCCTTGTGTAGTTTGTGAGTTTTTCCCCCAGATGGCGCACTTCTCTCCCCTCCGTTCTCCTAGTTCCTGTTCTCGGCTCTGTGTGTTCCACCTGGCCCTAGCTCCAGAATCCATATCCTCCAGAATTTCAGTTCTGTTTCAAGACTGGCTCTGGAACCTGCTGCACCCTACTTTTCACCGGTATTAGCGGGCAGCGCAGCATTGTTCTCTTATTTATTGTAAACAAATCTTTTTGTTCACAACCAGTTCAGTTCCTTGCTCCCAGCGTGTAAGTCCATCACCAAGTATGGGTCTCGTCTGGATCTCTAACCATAAGAAATTTTTGAGATTGATGTTTTTGAGGTTGAATAGTTTGATGCTAAACAAATTCAACCTTAGAAATTCAACTTCAAACTCTGATTTTGATGCTAAAAAAATAAATAAATAAATAAAACAAAATTCAAATGCTGATGGCACAGATTTACTTTCATACAATTACAGCCTCAAGTCTTTTTGAATATGTCACCACAAGCTTGGTGCACCTATCTTTGGGCAGTTTTGCCCATTCCTCTTAGCAGCACCTCTCAAGCTCAATCAGGTTGGATGGGGAATGTCGGTGCAGATCTCTCCAGAAATGTTCACTTGGATTTTGGTCTGGGCTCTGGCTGGACCACTCAAGAACATTTACAAAGGCTATCAATTTTTACAATTCTTGGATGGGGGAGGGGCAGGATGCCCCTGATGTTTCCCTATGACTTCTTCTTTGTCTTTCGGATGTTCCCGTTAGGGGTCGCCATAGCAGATCAATTGTTTCTATCTCACCCTGTCCTCTGTATCTTCCTCTGTCACACCAACCACCTGCATGTCCTCCTTCAACACATCCATAAACCTCCTCTTTGGCCTCCCTCTTCTCCTCCTGCCTGGTGGCTCCATCCTCAGCATCCTTCTCCCTATATACCCTGGGTCCCTCCTCTGCACATGTCCAAACCATCTCAATCTCACCTCTCTGACTTTGTCTCCAAACCGTCCCACCTGAGCTGTCCCTCTGATATGTTCATTCCTAATCTTGTCCATTCTTGTCACTCCCTAAGAGAATCTCAACATCTTGAGCTCTGCCACCTCCAGCTCTGCCTCCTGTCTTTTTGTTAGTGCCACCGTCTCTAAGCCGTACAACATAGCTGGTCTCACTACTGTCTTGTAAACTTTCCCCTTCACTCTTGCTGATATTCTTCGGTCACAAATCACTCCTGCCACCTTTCTCCACCCACTCCACCCTGCCTGTCTCTTCTTCACCTCTCGACCACACTCTCCATTACTTTGAACAGTTGACCTCAAATATTTAAACTCATCTACGTTTGCCACTTCTACTCCTTGTAATTGCACTATTCCACTGGGCTCCCTCCCATACACACATGTACTCAGTCTTGCTTCTACTGACTTTCATTCCCCTTCTTTCCAAAGCATATCTCCACCTCTCCAGACTAGACTCAACTTGCTCTCTACTCTCACTACAGATCACAATGTCATCTGCAAACATCATAGTCCATGAGGACTCTTGTCTGATCTCATCCGTCACCCTGTCCATCACCACTGCAAACAAGAAAGGGCTCAGAGCTGATCCTTGGTGTAATCCCACCTCCACCTTGAATGAGTCTGTCATTCCGACTGCGCATCTCACTGCTGTCACACTATTCTTGTACATGTCCTGCACTACGCTAACATACGTCTCTGCCACTCCAGACTTCCTCATACAATACCACAGCTCTTCTCTTGGCACCCTAGCATAAGCTTTATCTAAGTCCACAAACACACAATGTAACTCTTTCTGGCCTTCTATGTACTTCTCCAACAGTATTCTCAGAGCAAACATTGCATCTGTAGTACTCTTTCTCGGCATGAAACCATATTGCTGCTCACAGATCTTCACCTGTTTTCTAAGCCTAGCTTCTACTACTCTTTCCCATAACATCATGCTGTGGCTGATCAACTTTATGCCTCTGTAGTTACTGCAGCTCTGCACATCACCCTTGTTCTTGAAAATAGGAACCAGCACACTTTGTCTCCACTCCTCAGGCATCCTCTCACTTTCCAAGATTTTATTAAACAGTCTGGTTAGAAACTCTACTGCCGTCTCTCCTAGACATTTCCATGCCTCCACTGGAATGTCATCTGGACCAACTGCCTTTCCACTCTTCTTCATTCTCTTCATAGCAGCCCTCACTTCTTCCTTACTAATCTCTTATACTTCCTGATTTACTCTCACCACATCATCCAGCCTTTTCTCTCACTCATTTTCTTTATTCATCAGCTCTTCAAAATATTCCCTCCACCTTCTCAGCACACACTCCTCACTTGTCAGCACATTACCATGTGCATCTTTTACCACCGTAACCTGTTGCACATCCTTTCCAGCTCTGTCCCTTTGTCTGGCCAATCAGTACAAGTCCTTTTCTCCTTCCTTAATATTCAACTTCTTGTACAGCTCGCAATATGCCTTTTCCTTCGCTTTTGCCACTTCTCTTTTCACCTTACGCCGCATCTCCTTGTACTCCTGTCTACTTTCTTCATCTCTCCGACTATCCCAAAACTTTTTTGCTTTTTTGCTTTCCTGGACCTCTTCAGTCCACCACCAAATCTCCTTGTCTTCCTTCCACTGTCCAGATGTCATACCCAGTACTGTCCTAGCTGTCTCCCTCACCACATCTGCAGTACTTTTCCAGTTGTCCAAAATTGCTTCCCCTCCAACCAGTGCTTCTCTCACCTGCTCGCTAAATTTCACACAACAGTCTTCCTCCTTCACCTTCCACCATCTGATCCTTTCTTGAGCTTTCACTCTCTTCTTCTTCTTTACCTCTAAGTCATTCTACAAACAACCATCCTATGCTGTCTAATGACACTCTATCCTGCCACCACCTTACAGTCTCTGATTTCTTTTAGCTTGCATCTCTATAAAGAATGTTGTCCACCTGTGTGCACCTTCCTCCACTCTTATATGTTACCCTGTCCTCCTCCCTTTTCTTAAAGTAGCTCTTCACCACAGCTATTTCCACCCTTTTTGCAAAATCAACTACCATTTGTCCTTTCCCATTCCTATCCTTGATACCATATCTACCCATTACTTCCTCATCACCTCTGTTCCCTTCACCAATATGCCCATTGAAGTCTGCTCCTATCACCACTCTTTCATGCTTGGGCACACTCTCCACCACCTCATCTAACACACTCCAGAAATCTTCTTTCTCCTTCATCTCACAACCTACCTGTGGGGCATATGCACTGATGATATTCATCATCACCCCTTCAATTTCCAACTTCACACTCATCACCCTGTCAGACACTCGTTTAACCTCCAACACACTTTTAACATTACTCTTCCTTTAAAATGACCCCAACACCATTTCTCTTCCTGTCCTCACCATGGTACAACAACTTGTACCCACCGCCGATGCTCCTGCTCTTACTTCCCTTCCACTTGGTCTCTTGTACACCCAATATGTCTATCTTTCTCCTCTCCATCATATCAGCCAGCTGTCTCCCTTTACCAGTTATACTACCAACATTCAAAGTCCCCACTCTCATTTCCACCCTTCTAGTTTTCTTCTTCTCCCTCTGTTTGTGGAAACGTTCTCCTCCTCTTCTTCGTCGTCTCTGACTACACTTCAAAAGTAAAGAAAAACAGACCTGGCAACAGTGTGTCTGAACTAAAACGCACTCACTTTATCACCACTCCCACAATTTCCATTTGTGTTTACGTGAGGATGGAATCTTCTAGCATCTGGAAAAGAAGACAACATTTTTAGCAAGCTAAATATATTTTGCAATCTATTACAGTTTATCCAGAAAAAAACATAGATACAGAGGAGATCAAACAAAAACCAAAAAAAAAAAAAAAAAAAAAATCTTTTTTTTTTCTTTTTTTTTTTAGAAATAACCTCTTTCTGTGCCTGTTGCTTTATATGTAAATGAGCTGCTGTTTGCCACACCCCCTCTTAGAAAGGTGCACAATAATGGCCAGTCATTTTGTTCCTACAGAGTATGTGGATGTGTCATGAAAATAGGTTCAGGTGACTTTATTTGTACCCGTAGGTAGAGTTGACTTGCAGCAAACAAAAAAGGGCGTCCATATTAATCAGGCACAACAATAACACTGAAAACACTAATGAAGAACATATGCAAAACAAAGGTATAACACAGACACATCTGGGAACTCACAAACTTCAGGAGAAACCACTAAAAGGCGGCCATCATAAAAATTGATGTGCAAAAGGCAAATAAATAAATAAATAGATAAATAGGCTACTGAACAAGCAGGTGTGACATATATGCCACAAAGGTTTTAAATTCATTGCAGGTTTAAATTGTAGTCGGAGAGTTTCTACACGTACGATGTAAGATGTTGCACTTTATGCACGGTGTAGTTACCTTTCTTTGTTTTTTGTTTCCATAGGATCAGCAGAATGATGGCAGTGAAGAGTAGAATAAATCCAGTGATGCCAGAAATGAGTGCAGCTAGAAGAGTAAGGAGAAACGATGAAGCATGAGTTAACTGTCATAGCTTATCAACATCATGACTTAGCTACAAGGCCTGACCTAGTTGACTCTCAGTTATTGTGTTTGTTGTCAGAGTTTTTGGTGGGTAGTTGAAAGCTACAGCTGGGACAGATGGACTAACAGACAGTAGGGGGACATCGCTCACTGAGAGTACGTTTTGCACTGGGGTTGAACTTTGGGTCGGGGCATTTGTGACGGCGGATGAAGGGGGTCCAGGTTCACACACGGTGTCTGACGTAGCGCTGCCTTCTCTGCTAACATGCCTCCCGGGACATCTGTAGAGCAGGTATGAAAGACGTGTCAAACATGTGACATCCCAACAGCTGGATGGAAATGTGAGTGCACATTACTGACTTTGTGTGGGGCTGGCAGGTCTCATTGTGGGAGTATTTATTAGAAAACTTCCCGCTGGGGCAGGGTTCACACCTCACATTTGAATCAGCAGTTCCTGGGAATTACACCCAAACATAGTGCTTTTAATAATTTTCCAGCTAGTCCTACGTAGGCCCCAAGGCCCCAGTCGTTCTGGTGCTTATCTCCAAATTCCGTGACGCAGATGAAAGTCTACGACTCTCCCTGGATGGGACATTAGTCTGACTCAGGTTATGTCAAGTCAAGGCTGGTACCCATTTACAGCTGGATGGATGGAGACAATGCAGATGAAATGTCTTGTCCAAGGACACAGACGAGTATCATGACTCGGAATCAAATCCAGCATCCAGGTCTACCTGCTGCATGGGGAGTCTCAGAGAAGATTTGCTTTGAAGAATGCAGATCTAATCTAGGCTGGAGTCTCCCATGGCGTTGTGGCATTAGATGTAATTTTACGCCTTCTATAGTTGATTTCACAGCTTCCCATAATGCCTTGTGCATGCAGTATTTCTGAGTATGTGATGTGAGTGAAAAAGCTTACAATTCAATTTATTTAATTTATGTAGCAGCAAATCATAACAAAGCTGCCTCAAGGCGCTTCACACAAGCAAGGTCTAACCTTACCAACCCCTAGAGCAAGCACACAGGTGACAGTGGTAAGGAAAAACTCCCTTTGATGATTTGAGGAAGAAACCTCAAGCAGACCAGACTCAGAGGGGTGACCCACTGCTTAGGCCATTCTAACTGAGTTTAAGGTGTTGAAAATTCTTGTTATGGAGGATTGTCTTATTTTTACCCATAGAGGGGACATTCCGTGATTCACACCAAGAGCGACTGACTGCTGAGCCTGAAATTCTACTGCTTACAGCTAGCGTTGAACAGCTAGCAGACATACCCTGTTTACCCTGTTCCTGGGACTGGGAAAAAATTCAGAGGGTGGACAAAAGACATCAGGAGAATATCTGCCACTCATACTGGACAAGTAAATGGCAACCTAATGGCAAAAAAAGACTGAATGTTCTGCTGAAGGAATACAATCTTATAGGTATATTTTTCAGTCATTTAATCCTGTTTGCAGGATTATGGTTAATAATGTTATAGAGACATAAAATAAACCTTATAAACATAGCATTAAAATGTTTGCTACAGATCCCTTGAATGGTTTTTGGGATTCCAAGGTGTCCCATCTGCCTCATTCCTGCAGATTGCTTTGTTTTGGTGCTCATGCCTAGGAAATCTGGAGACTGTTACTTTCTTTACTTGTGCCAAACATTTGACTTGTGATTTATTGCATGAATGCAAAGAACAAAAACCACATCCTGAGCTTTAAAAATATATATATATAAGAAATTGGGAGTATTTCTAATGTTGTCTTTATTGTCCTCCATTGATTCTGCTAACGCCCCAAAAAACAAAAACAAAAAATCATCTGCCACACTTGAATGACTGCATGCGCAGGGCATGAAGGGATGCTACGAAACTCAACAAACTATTTAAAAAAGATCTGCAGTGAAGTTTTCTTGTTGTTGGGCATAGGCATGCCAATGTCTTGTTCTTTTGGTCATACTTCCTGTTCACCAGTAAAATAATTCTTTCATCAATCTTAGTGGTCTTTTGAGACATTTGATGCTCCTAAACTTGTAAGTGCATTTTTTTTATTAATGTGAATATCTCAAATACTTGATATATGCCTGAATGTTTTTGCTGTTTCACTGATGGATTTATTGTTGGTTTTCAGCCTAATGACTGTTCGCTCCACTGACAGCAGCAGCTTTTTGGACATCGGAGTGAATGTGAGGCATTATTGTAAAGCGCTTAGAGCGTCTGATGCAGATGGAAAAGTGCAATATAAATGTAGTTTATATACCATTTACATATTGACAGCAACAGAGTCTAAATGCATCACTAGAAATCAAATGTACAGTTTTATTGGCTTGTTAAATGAAATAATGAGGAAACAACACACAGCTGGTCATGATAGAGCTCAGCAACCATTTATCCTATAAATTTAAGCTCCTAAAATAAATGCATAAAGTTTTGTTTTTCACAATATGGATGCAAATATTCACATTTAAACTGAATTGTCTGGTGAACATTAACTATTTGCTTTTGGCACCAATATGGTGGTAGACAACAAAAAATAACAGTAACTTTGTCAGTGTTCAAATATTTCTACCTCTGACTGCCAGTTTACACAACACTGACAATAAAGATAATAATAATAATAATAACAGTACCTTTCACAGATACTCCATAACCTGGCTTGCACGATGTGTACGATCTACACTCTGTGCAGTGTTGGTAATCACCTCCGCTGTACAAAACACAATACATCCCAGGCTGGCACTCACACTTGGAGTTCATGTTGGGAGAACACTGCCGGATGGGCCGCAGACCTTTGTCTGAACACAGGGGATTTTATTTTCAACAGTGATAAAAGTTCACCAAATAAAAGTATATCCACTTTTATGTATTTACAGTGTCACAACTTACTTTTTTTGCATTTTTTGCAGGAGAAGCAGTTTGGAGAGTAGTTCCAGTTCTCCATGTAGAACAGGCCGGCTGCACATGGTTCACAAAGCGTATCGGACCCCTCAGAGCACTCTTGTATCACACGCTCTCCTGCAGTAATGTGAATAAATACACATTAATCCACATCTTAACCCACTGACGAGTGCATCTACAAATATTTGATCTTTGCAATTAATAATTAAGTTTTGATTATGGGGATTAATCCCCGTGCATTTTTAAAGATGGGGCCCTGCAGTTCTCTCAGTTTGACTTTGCTTTCCAATTTAATTTTTAACGTCAGCATAACCCTGCAATAGAGTGGCCATCTGTAGCAGGTTCCAGACCCCCCCCCACCACCTCAATTCCTAAGTGAGTATAGGAAAGGGCAGCACAGTGGCTTAGTGGTCAGCACTGTTGCCTCACAGCGAGAAGGTCACGGGTTTGACCCACCTGTGGCCTTTTGGTATGGAGTTTGCATGTTCTCCCCGTGTTTGCGTGGGTTCCTCCGGCTTCCTCCTACACCTAAAGTCATGTAGGTTAGGTGAATTGGAAACTTTTTTGTCCGTAGGTGTGAATGTGTTTGTTTGTCTATATGTGGCCCTGCAACAGACTGGCGTCCTGTCCAGGGTGTACCTCACCTCACGCCCTATGACTGCTGTGATAGGCTCCAGCCCCCCACGACCCAATCTTGGATTAGTGATTGAATATGTGTGTGTGTGTGTGTGTGTGTGTGTGTGTGTGTGTGTGTGTGTGTGTGTGTGTGTGTGTGTGTGTGTGTGTGTGTGTGTGTGTGTGTGTGAACATGAGCACACCTCCCGCAATCCATCCCGGATAAGCAGTTGAAGATGAGTGAGTGATCAGCATACCTGAAACATGCCAAATAGCACCTCCCTGTGGCGCTAAGGATCACTCTTTAAAATGATAATGTAAGTTCAAGAACATAATGATTGAGTGAAAGGGATCATGGCATACCCATTTATATTTATATAGGTCACCAGGGGTCTCATTTATAAAACTGTCGATTCATGACTAAAACTGTGTATGCACAAAGACAGAAATGTGCATCCACATTCTTTGTGCCAGAGTTATACAGCTTGCATGTTATGCATGGTTCTTATTTAAATCTTACGACCCCAATTCCAATGAAGTTGGGACGTTGTGTAAAATGTAAATAAAAACAGAATACAATGATCTGCAAATCCTCTTCAACCTATATTCAATTCAGCTGGTCGAGAGGAAGGCTCGTAGTTAAACAAACAAGCAGGGGTCACGTTCTGGCCATGGCGGAGATCGGAGAAAACAGGCAAGGTCAAAAATACGAGGCAAACAGGACTGAAAACAAGGACGCAAGGATGTGAAACAAGTTCGACAAACTGGCAGGGGACAGAGAGAAAGTGAGAGCTTAAATACAAGGGGAGTAATCAGGGCATAATGTGAAGCAGGTGCGAAGAAGGTTTTCGAAGGGGCGTGGCCAGACAAGACAGACAAGACAAGTGGATGTGACAGACAAAAGAACTAAGTGCAAGTGACCCCACCCACAACCAACAGAGACAAAAAGAACTGAATAGCACAGAAAATAAAAGGCAGAACATAACTAAGACAGAACTCACCACGTGGCTAAAGTGTAAAGGGAAAAAACAATTAATGACTACAGTGCAAGGCAGAGTGCAAACACAAAGAGAAAATAAAAAGCAAAGACTAAACTAGAACTCACTGGTGGCAAAAATAGAATAGCAGATAATATAACATGATCAAAACAAAACATAAGTGATACACTAAAGATACATGCTGAAAACACACGCAGGCAGGACTAAACTAGAATGGAACCGATGAAGACTACAGAATAAAAGGTGATATAATAAATGATAAAGTGGCAAACAGGCTAATGACTAACTAGAAAATAAATGATGACCAGAGAATGCAGTAAGTAACTAAAGGAATGTAACCAGATGAAAACACTAAAGTGATGATAATAACCAAAACCAGTGACTAAAGCATAATACAATAAATATGATAAACAAAACTAAATACATGGCAACCAAGTGATACACAGAAAATAAATGAAACAAAAATAATCATTAATAGAGCATGACCAAGACGATAAAACACACAAAGTAAAAAATAAGTCGAAACCACAACGGATGATCAAGACCAGACCCGGGAAAGATGCTCTGACCCTGACGAAGGCCCAGAATGGGCCAAATCCTGACAGATGGCGCCACCTGAAGTTCACTGATCAGGCACATATTCACAGATATGTATCTGTATTTTTAATTGTGTCTTATGCATTGAGACTGAAATGATTAAGTGAATTATTTGTACGCAAAGCTCCACTTTACGCTGTAATGCATATGCCAGGCCTGTGTGCGACACTGTCATACTCTCAAAAACCCAGAGAAAAGGCCCATAGGCATGCACAGAACGGCTATAAGGGCTAATCACTGTATCCATTGATGCTGTCGTCTCACAACTCCGCACGTAGACCAAAATAAAGTTCTTAGGACAAAGAGGGTCTGTGTGGGTTATCCGAGGCAGAATATTTGTGGCTTCAAAGTACATTCAAACCGATTACAATGTGATCAGAAACAGAGGGGGAAAAGAAGAAAAAAAGGAGACAGAGGAAGAAAAAAAAGACAAAAAGAAAAAGAATGCGGCACCTTCTCACATCCACAGATAAACCAAAAGAAAAAAAAAAGGAAAGACTGTTTCAATGAATTATCAGGCTTTTTGAAAGGCTGTGCTCGGACAACTAATTTCTCGTGAGAACATTTTTTTTCACAGATGGTGTTTACAGGCAGCTAGCAACAGTTTCCCAGCGATTTGAAGGTCGTCTGTGCGCCATCCTCTGACACCACTAGTCAAAACTTTAAGGGACAACTCATAACAACGCTGACAAACAATAACAGAGAGAGTGCGGCACCTTTACACACCAGATGTTTGAAAAGTAACAAACGAGAGAACGTTTTCTTACATTAGACCCCTTGAGTTTCAAATAAAAAAACGATAATACAAATGAGTCTCTACAAACCATCCTTCATCTGTAAAATAAAATCATAACTAACGTGTTATTCTTAGATGAAATAACATGGAGATTAATGTGTACATTTTTACATTTAGTATTCATATCTGTACTTTAAACAGAAAAACAGATACTGAAAATAAATACAAATGTTTGTTACGAATGGAACAGGAAATGATTTAACAATGACTGCAGTGTGGTTGTAAATTAGATTTTCGTCATGTGACATAAACCTCACAATGAAATCATTTTTGGGGGTCATTTCAAGTTGTAAGCAGGTCAGGGTATGTACGAGTATTTGCCTTTAATGTGATCACTGTAGAATAATTTCTGAAATATGTATTTAACTAGTGATGATGAATATTTTAAAATGCACAACAGGGACATGCTTCTGCCTGTACAAACATCCTGACTGACCTTTGACCTCATGGGCATGTTTAGTGGTTCATTCATTTAATGTTAAAATATAAATTAAAACAGTTTCTTTAAGGGAAAACTTAATAATAAAATACACTGCGGTTTGAAAAGCCACAATGTATTTATTTATGTATGTATTTATTTAAAAGTGGGGGGTTGGTTTGCTCGGAACATTTAACCCGATGGAAGTCTCCCCGTCACATTTGGCCTGTGGTGACCCGGCTGGACTCCAGATGTATCACTGCGAATTATTTTACATTACATTACATCTTGCCTCATTTTTCATTTCCTCTTCTTCATATCTAGTTTGATTTGCTCTGGGTGGGTGCTGAAAATCAAGGTTAGAAGTCAACTAGTCCAAATGTTGGACTTTAGTGACGCGACCAATTGCTTGAACTCATGTTCTTCTCATTGCTCAATTTGACTGAACTTTTAAAAGTAATAGGTTTATAATGAGGGTTGTTCAACCCAAAATAAATAAATAAATAAATAAATAAATAAATAACTGAACTGTTTTGCAACCAAAAAGGAAGCTGAAAGGGGACAGATAAGCCAAAATTGTCAAAAATTAGTCAGAATGATTTATTGTTATTCAATAAAATTACTAGCTCTAGAGATATTAATCAGGTTTAACAAAACCCAGCTTTGAAATACGTAACTGTATCTATATACATAAAGGGCTACGTCTGTCTGTCTGTCTGTACGGGATAAACTCCCAAACTATAATATGTAGCCCTAAAAACTATATATATTCTGAATCCTCTTGACATGGGGAAGAAACTGGTACCATTTTTTAAAAAGTTTAACTGAAAATGACCTCCAAAATAGCCATTTATGTAAGACCATACAGTGTTGTACCATGTGCGATAAACTCCCAAACTATAATATGTAGCCCTAAAAACTATATATATTCTGAATCCTCATGACATGGGAGCAAACTGGTACCATTTTTAAAAAAAAAAGTTGAACTGAAAATTACCCCTAAAATAGCCGCCTGTGGGTATGACCAGGCAGATTCAAATTTCCAGCCCTGTATATGTGTTGGCTATCTCTGTTTATTTATTCCCTTCCTTCAGCTACTTTATGTTCTCAACTGTTAAGCACCTGACTGTTCTGTACAACCCAGTTTGCCTTCCTGTCTGAATACATTCATTTTATGTTTGTAAAATTGTAATGTAAAAACAGTGAAATACATCACTACCTCAATTTTGATAAATTGATATTTACATTTACGGTTACCTACCTTTTGTGTGTAATTTTGTTATAAATTTGATTGCAAAACAAAGTCTGCAAGAAAGGCCTTCAAGTGTGTTTGTCTTTTAACCAAGTATTTCCACTTAGTTTGGGGAGTCCACCTCTTATAGTTCTGCTGGACAAACTTTAGCCCATTAACTATTATATTCATAAGACATCAGCATTACAAAAACAAATGTTTGGCAATTGTTTTGATTAAAATGATTGGCATTTGGCTTATGTCTAAAACAGGTTAACCCGGGCAGCGCCGGGTACCCCAACTAGTCTTCCTTTAAAACTACAAATCAATCCATTGCAATGCATCCATTAAAAAAAAAAAGCATTTCAGTTCAGCATTTAAATTCATTAATATCAAAGAAAAACAAATTTTAAAACATAACACGTTATCAAATTACCTCATTTTTAAAGGTGCAAATGAAAATGTGTTGAGTCGTGATCATGGCTGAGTAATTAAATACAGATACAAGCCAATAAAGGCTTCCGCCACTCCATTCTTATTAAATAGGTGGGAGGCAAAACAATTAACATACACCGAGTGGGTGAGAGGAGGTTAGCAGGCACTTGAGATCACATTATTGATTTTGCTCATCAGCATTTCTTTCAGTCAAATAATGTTCAGACCTCAGAGCCCAGACCTCCAAAATTAGACAGGTGTGCTTTCCATACAATCAGTGTGCTGCATTCCGTTGAAATCCAGATGTTGGAATTTCTTGCTCAAAAGTTGTGTAGCATGCCCTGCAGAAAGTTTCTGCCCATTACAGTTCAGTGGTGAATTATGCATTAAAATGTCATTTTATTCCAGTTAAATTGTACAATAAGCTGCTTGACCCATAGGAGTAGGAAGTAGGAAACACTTGAGTGTAGACCGTGTGACTTATTTTTATGTCATTAAAATGCTTTTCACTTACCAGGCTGGCATTTTCTGCAACACAATTTGGAACCATCTAACAGATATTCTGTTGTTGTGTTGCGACAGTTTCCATCTGAGTCTGCAAGGTAGGGCACCGAGGACACCTGTTAGGAAAGAAGACGCATATTAGAAGCGTAGAGTCCTTTTTCCCACAGTGGGGGGTGGGGTGGGGGTGGGGGGGTCCTGGATTTCAAGGTAAATCCAGCAAAACTATTTGAAAATATTTTTGGTTATTTTAAAATGTACCTACTTTGTGGTAAAACAGAAGCAATAAATTTCTATACATGGGGTTGATGTGCCTGATGAACTGTCTTCATACAGCTGGCTACTCTACTCATTCCTGGTCAGCCTATTGTCCATCAAGTCTTTCTTTACCATATCCATCTGCCTCCATTTCAGCTCCTCCCCCCGCCCCTTTCTGTTTCTTTTTTGTAGGTGTTAATTGTACCTGGTTCTCACTGTAATACTGTCCCTCATAAAGTACAAACTATTTCACACTTTAAATTTATTTAAAGTCACAGTGGAAAAACAGGCCTGGATTCTGAAGAACTTCTCTCTCTTCTCTCAGAATGACGAACAATGGACGAAAACAGTTTTTATAAAGCACAACATGGGTGTGACAAAGGCAGACCTTATTTCACAAAATCCTTCCCTTATTGGGCATTCAAGGGAGGTCCCGCCCCCTGCCCAACGGGACATATGATTTATATTGTAATTTGAATCTCTTTGTCCTAAGTGGTAAAACCGGTTCAGCCCAGTTCGTCATGCACATTTAAACAAATAACAGACTAAAAGTACATCAAACTAACAATATAACATTTAAGAAAAGTAATTACTTAATACCAAAACAAATAGCAAAGAAAACAAAATAATAGATAAACACACAAATATATTTAACATTGGTAATAGTACTTGTGGGCAGGAAGACAGTCAAGGTTATGACAATCTGATATTTGACTGAAATGACCTTGATCTTCATCCAAATGACTCACCTCTGGATGATCTTGCCAGGGCAATTAAGGAATGCAAGTCAGTGTGCACTGTACCACATTTGGTCCAAACTGGGTTGAAAATCAAATAGGCCGTCACTTTTGCCAATATGAATTCATTAAGGCCAATTTCAGGGTCAACTGTTACTGACATACCAAGTTTGGTAGAAGTTAGGAAATGGACCTGGGAGGAGTAGGTCAGCAAACAAAGAGGCAGACATGACCTTGGTACCAGCGATTGGCCTTTGGCAGATTTGACTTTACTATTCCGGATTCCGCTATCCTATGTGTCCCAAGTTTGGTTGCTATCACAATGAAAATCAAAAATTTGACCTTTGATAGTGATGACATCCACCTTTACTAAAATAAACCTTTTAAGGGCAATGCTGGAGTTTACCTTCATCCACATACTAAATATGATGGAAATTGGACAAAGGGGAGGAGTAGGGGAACACAGACAGGCAAATATTGCTCAAATTATAGTATGATTCCTCTGTACTGTTATTTTCATCACGCTTGATCTCTTGTCCTATTTGCTTCTCATCACATATCCAACCACCTCAGCCAGCTTTTATGGACTTTCTTACATATCACTCCTTTTGTTGTATTTTTGCTTTCATTTGTTATTCTGCCCTGCTTTATAACTCCAGTTCCTTCTTTTGCAGTACTTTAACTGCCTGTGACGTTCTTGTGAATAAAATTTCACCACTGCCTTAATTATTTAGTCATACTATACTCATAATATTGTCTTCTGGTTGTTTCAACAAGACTGAACATTTCTACATCTAATTCTCCATCTTCACTTGCCACTGAGCCTGGGTATTTACAGAATTGACTGAAATCGGGCATTTTCTGTAAGATAATGTCTGAATTCAGATTTTTGTTATATCTGAAGTATTTTGTCTTTTTTGTACAAATTCATCTTGAGTCATTTGTCTTCCACCAAATCACAATTATAAAAACATGATGTTTTAGTTTGTGGGTGACAAAGGAAAACCACAATCTGAGATTGTGGTGTTGCGTTTAATGGCTGTCTCTCCTTTTGTAAAGCCCTCAAAAATCTGTCACCTCTGGGCTTCAGTCCCCACTGCCGTGTTCATATTGTGATCACATATCTGCACATTCAACTGCTCTCTCATTCTAGTTTGCCGAAAAAGGTTCTTGACAAAATTTACACTGGGTTTCACACTGACACACCTGCCTTATACTTTAGAATGCTCCAACCTGCATTGCTGAGAAGTCACCACAGTATTCTCCAGTGACACAGAAAAGTCAGAATATGCTGACAGCAGCAGTGTATTTTTCATCTTCCCGGAAAGGGAGGTGACAACTCAAAGCCCTCAGCTGCTACAGCAGCGAATGTAAATGTGGTCTGACTGCGGGTAATACAGAGCGTCATGATGAAGACAAGCTTCTTTGAAACATAGCGCCAGTAATTACTGACACTTCATAAATGAGAGCATCCTGTTTTGTTTAGTTTTTTTTTTTTTTGCCATCCTGGCTGCATGCTGGTGAACTTTTTGAACACATACATGCATGTAAAATAAACATTACACTGACATAAAAAGAAGAGCTTGACATTTTCATAAAGGAGTGTCTGAAATTTGAAATGCCAAGAAACTGCAACAAAATCACCCTAGATTACCACACACGCATTTCTTTCACTATGATGTTAGCTACGTAATGAACATCATCTGTCTGTATCCTAGCTAGCTAGAACACAAGGTTTTGGGTGCATAAGTTTAAATTTATTTTGGATGTTCTCTAATCCACACAAGGACAAAATTATACATACAGGCTCAAATGTATGCATATACCCCTATTAATATTTGGTTAAATGTTCATTAAATCCCTTTTACACAGGATGAAGTTTGTTGTGCTTCCCTTGTACATCCACCAAATGTGTGAGGATGCTGTTGAAAGCTCAAGGGAGGCACAATGGATACCCAGGTCATTCAGGGGACACTCAATGGAAGCACAGAGAATACCATGAACACTATGGTCACAGTGAATTATTGGCAGGTTCAAAAGAAATGCCCAGCGGATGCTGAAGGTGAAGGACGTTCAAAGAAGGTGCAGGGGAGGCACAAGAGAGGCACAGGGAATACCTATGTCATTTAGGGATTGCTCAATGGATGCACAATGATTTGATGACTGTTTGCCCTGTTTGGTGGCCTATGATTGCCGATGGATGTGCAGAGGAAGCACAGAGGAACTAAAAGGATTGCCAAGATAACTGGAAGTTGCAGATGGTCGCACAGAGGAAACACAAAGGAAGCTCAGTGGACTTACAGGTCGCTCATACAACTCCACAAATTTGACCCCAAATTGCATTTTAGAACACAGAAACAATCCCCAAAGGACACTGAAGCATTTACACAGCAACATGTTTTTCACCCCTTCTGCAACCCTTGTGCATCCTGGCTATTTTTAGGATGCACAAGGGGGTAGTCAATGGACACCATTCTGTGTAAAGTGGGCTTTAACAAGCTGCACTTCAACCAGATGCTTTTGTTAGCGATCAACAAGCTTCTGGCTGGATATTTACCTATCTTCTTGGCAGAATTGGTTGAGTTCTATTAAACTGATTGGTTTCCAGTCAGAAACCCGACTTCTCAGCATAACCCACAAATGGTCAATAGGGTTGATGTCGGGGCTTTGGGACGGGCATTCCAGAATCTTAATGTTAGCCTGCTTAATCCAATCCACAACCAGTTTTGATGTCAGTTCGAGATCATTATCTAATTAGCCAATTGTGGCCAAGTTTCAACTGTCTAGCTAGCTGTTGATTTGAGGTGATGTTGACGAATTTGGAGGTAGTCCTCCTTCTCCATTATTCCATCCACTTTGTAGAATGCAACAGTACCACTGGCAGCAAAACAACCCCAGAGCATGATGCTACCATCACTATGCTTGACAGTTGGTGCACTGTTCTTAGGTTTGAAAGCCTCACTTTTACTCCTCCAAACATTACCTCTTGTCGTTGTGGCCAAATATCTCAGTCTTTGTCTTATTTGACCATAAAACCTTTCTCCAGAAAGCATTTGGCTTGTCCATGTGGGAAGTGGAAAATTTCAGTCTAGCTTGAAGGTGTTTATTTATTTTTTGGAGCAGGGGCTTCTTTCCTGGTCTGCAGTCTCTCAGTTCATGGTGATATAAAATCCACGTCACTGTGGATAGTGATGCTGGTTGGTGTTCCAGCAGTTTCCAGTTCATGGCAGGCCTGAGCCTTGGTGGTTCCTGGGTTGTTCCAGAACATCCTAACCAGTTTTCTTTCATCTGAGGGTGACAGTTTAGGTCTTCTTCCAGATCCTGGCAAAGTGGTGACAGACTCAACTAACTTGTACTCAGTGTTGTAATGTAATGAAGTAGAAATACTTACCTTTTTTTTTTACAAAGTAAAGTACAAATACGTCAAAACTGTACTTACAGTAATGAAGTACTGTAAGTACAGTTTGACGTATTTGTACTTTACTTTGTTTTTCAAATTTCTGGCGACTTTCACTTTTACTGCACTACATTTCTTCAATAAAATGTATACTTTTACTCCGATACATTTCTCTTAAACATCTTAGTTACTCGTTACTACAATATAAAAGAAGAAATTCGATTGGGCAATGCCTGTTTGCAGAGGTGAAAGTAAGCTGGAGTGCAGCAGATACAGTTCTCTTCAGGCTCAGCGCAGTGGTCCACCTTTCACTCCTGCAGCATCAAGCGCAGTGTTTGACATAAAACAAGTTTAAAACACAAAAAAATAAAAGATGACAGGTTGAATCTGCACCCCCGCTGAGGAAGAGGAAGACTGTGGAGGGTGAAAACCATCTGCGCTTTGGACTCCAAACGCACACATGCTGACGCGCACACACATGCACACGGTTTGGCTCCCGCTGGGTTGGCAACTTTGGGACTTTGGCTGGAGTGAAACTCTGCGCGCACATAGCATGCACCAAAAATTTTTGATGACCCTAACACTAATTAAAAAAACAGTACTCATTTACTAATAAAACTTGATTCTTCTCTTCTCCATCCTTTCTTTTCCCGAAATTTCAGCAAGCTCATCTACAGGCATGTGAGAAACAAAGAAAAATGCTTAAAATGTCTGGAGGTGAAGAAGGCCCTGGTTGTGGGGTCTGGGGGTGGGGGGGAGGAAGCTCCCCAGAAGCTGAAGGGTTTTAGTCATGCTAATGCTTCCCAGAACCATTTTCTGCAGTACATTTGCAAGGAGAGATAGGGAGGCAGCTGTTTATCCATCTGTTTACAAGCTAGACAAAATCTATCTTCATATGCCAGAAACGTCTGTGCCGTGTGAGTCTTTTCTCCAAAACTGGAGAGAAGGAATAGACTCAAGCGTAACACAGCTGAAATGATCTTGTTTTTAAATAAAAACCTTTGAAGCCTCCAAATCCTCTTCATTTTGTACAACTATGATCATAACAGTCACTAGTTGTACAAAGATTTCTCAATTTATATCTCTATTGTATACAGTATTTTATGATCTGGCAATCAAATTACAACACAAGTATAGTATTGTCTTTAAACATTGTCAAAAATTTCAAGATGCACATAGAACCTTTAATATTTAACATACATAACAACACCAGTTTCATTGTTCCATGCAAGTGCTATGTTAAAGATGGGCCAGCAGATGTTTAATATTTAATTGTATCAATCAATCAATCAATCAATCAATCAATTTTTTTATATAGCGCCAAATCACAACAAACAGTTGCCCCAAGGCGCTTTATATTGTAAGGCAAGGCCATACAATAATTATGTAAAACCCCAACGGTCAAAACGACCCCCTGTGAGCAAGCACTTGGCTACAGTGGGAAGGAAAAACTCCCTTTTAACAGGAAGAAACCTCCAGCAGAACCAAGCTCAGGGAGGGGCAGTCTTCTGCTGGGACTGGTTGGGGCTGAGGGAGAGAACCAGGAAAAAGACATGCTGTGGAGGGGAGCAGAGATCGATCACTAATCATTAAATGCAGAGTGGTGCATACAGAGCAAAAAGAGAAAGAAAGTGCATCCCCCCAGCAGTCTATGTCTATAGCAGCATAACTAAGGGATGGTTCAGGGTCACCTGATCCAGCCCTAACTATAAGCTTTAGCAAAAAGGAAAGTTTTAAGCCTAATCTTAAAAGTAGAGAGGGTGTCTGTCTCCCTGATCTGAATTGGGAGCTGGTTCCACAGGAGAGGAGCCTGAAAGCTGAAGGCTCTGCCTCCCATTCTACTCTTACAAACTCTAGGAACTACAAGTAAGCCTGCAGTCTGAGAGCGAAGCGCTCTATTGGGGTGATATGGTACTACGAGGTCCCTAAGATAAGATGGGACCTGATTATTCAAAACCTTATAAGTAAGAAGAAGAATTTTAAATTCTATTCTAGAATTAACAGGAAGCCAATGAAGAGAGGCCAATATGGGTGAGATATGCTCTCTCCTTCTATCAAATGCTTCTAAACACAACCATTTCAGCACAATTGCTTCATATGGATTCAGTGCTTCAACAAGCTTTGGTTTCTCCATCAGTAATAACTGAGTAATAAAATACATCAGCGACCACATTTTTTAGTGCATGTGCATAAATAGACTTAAAATCATGAATACTTGCTAACCAGGACATTAATGTATGACATGTCCTTTAAATGAACTAGTTTGCAAATAGCTGAAGTCTGTAGCCTCCTGTCTCAACACACAATTAGACTGATTAGGCTATGTCTCTAGTGACAAGGGACCCAGTTTTATAAGACAATAGCTTATTCTATTTGTTAAGCTATTTATTGGCTTAAATTGTCATCCAAAAAGTGGCTGAGTCAGAAACAAGCTTTGAACCTATGCTTGAATGCTCTCTGAACTCTTCATGCACAGCTGATATATCAGGTGCAAGGTTGTCAGCAAATCAACAGTCAGAGAATACTGCAGTCAGAATGCTGTAAGCAGATGTTAACAGCTGTTCCTCTCTTTTCATTAAGAAATAATGCGCTGTCATCTGGTCTGGTCTAAACTAGTCATCAACAGAAAATTAACGGGAGAAATTTTTATTTTGGTGTGACATTTCTTGCTTGTGCATGACAACGTGAGATAGATGCTGAAAGCGTGAGTGTCACTCCAGATGTATGAGAGTTGGCAACCCTGCCGAGTTAAACACACACTTAAGGGGAAAACTTCAGTACAGAAAAAACTGGCCGGCGTGTCTGTTTCTTTTTTTTTTTTTTTTTTTTGCGGAGAAACGTGTAAAAGCAGCACCTCATTTTGGATTCGGGAGTGCAAAGACCGCTGCATTTTGTTGCTTTGCAGTGGTTGGTGGTGGTGATGCTTGCAAAGTTGCAATATATATATATATATATATATATATATATATATATATATATATGATTTTAACCATGTGTGGATTAGAGAAGATCCAAAATAAATTCAAATTTGTGCACCTAATTCTTCTTAAAGTCATAAATGATGTATGCCGTACAATCATTCCACTCTGGCAATAGAGTAGTTCTGTTGGGAAAGTGTAGGTACACGGACCCACAACAGGGGGCGCAAATGAACGGACAATGGAGTAGGTCAAATAACAACACTACTGTTGTGAATGCGCACAACAAATACAACAGATTACAACAATGGTCAAAAAGTCAATTCATAAAGATGTCGTGTGGGCAGGCTCGAAGATAGGAGACGTCTGTCCAAAGCAGAACTGGAACCACACGATTTCCTCCGCCACCAGACCCCGGGAATACTGGAGCCGCCAAGTCCCGAACTCCCAGGTGGCCACTGCCTCTGTGTGTCGGACCTGGTACTGCTGGCAAGGAACAACAAACAATTAAATGTGGGCGCGTTTGCACCCAGCAATCCACACGGCAGGAAAACTACCTCCACCTCTCGTTGAAAAAAGAAACAGATTATCTGCTGTCTAAACACACACAAGCAACAGATATTCCTGTCATAAACACAGTCAGCTGAGAATGTTACCTTCCAGGTAGAAACGATATCTCGGCAAAGAGGTGGAGACGTCATCCTGCTGATATACTCCTGCCGATCAGATGATTGGTAACAGCTGTTGCAGCTGATGCGTGACAGCTGTCACCCTGGCTGCTCCTGTGAGGCGGCTGCGCCCTCTGGTGCCTGGAGCCCGCACTCCAGACAGGGCGCCCTCTGGTGGTGGGCCAGCAGTACCTCCTCTTCTGGCAGCCCACACAACAGGACCCCCCCCTCAACGGGCGCCTCCTGGCGCCCGACCAGGCTTGTCCGGGTGGCGGCGGTAGAAGTCGGCCAGGAGGGCCAGGTCCAGGATGAAGCTCCTCTTCACCCAGGAGCGTTCTTCAGGTCCGTACCCCTCCCAGTCCACCAAATACTGGAAGCCCCGGCCCATCCTACGGACATCTAAGAGCCGGCGCACAGTCCAAGCCGGCTCGCCATCGATGATCCGGGCAGGAGGTGGTGCCGGACCGGGAGTACAGAGGGGTGAGGTGTGATGGGGCTTGATCCGGGACACGTGGAAAACGGGATGGATCCGCAGTGAGGCCGGAAGCTGAAGCCTCACTGCGGCTGGACTGATGACCTTGATGATCTTGAACGGACCGATATACCGGTCCTGCAGTTTAGGGGAGTCCACTTGAAGGGGTATGTCCTTGGTAGACAACCACACTGCCTGCCCTGGCCGGTACGTAGGGGCCGGGGTCCGCCGACGGTCTGCATGGGCCTTCGTCCTCATCCGGGCCCTCAGCAAGGCAGAACGGGCGGCACGCCACACCCGACGGCACTTCCGTAGGTGGGCCTGGACCGAGGGCACACTGACCTCTCCCTCAACCACCGGAAACAAAGGAGGTTGGTACCCCAGACACACCTCGAAAGGGGAGAGGCCGGTGGCTGCCGACACCTGGCTGTTATGGGCATACTCGATCCAGGCCAGATGGGTACTCCAGGCCGCCGGGTGCGCGGCTGTCACGCAACGCAGGGCCTGCTCCACCTCCTGATTGGCCCGTTCTGCTTGCCCGTTGGTCTGGGGATGATACCCGGATGAGAGACTCACCGTGGCCCCCAGTTCCCGGCAGAAGCTCCTCCAGACTTGCGAGGAGAACTGGGGACCGCGATCGGAGACGATGTCTGTTGGGATCCCATGCAACCGGACGACGTGGTGGACCAGGAGGTCTGCTGTCTCCTGGGCCGTCGGGAGCTTCGGGAGGGCCACGAAGTGGGCCGCCTTGGAGAATCGGTCCACTATCGTGAGGATGGTGGTGTTGCCCTGGGACGGCAGGAGGCCCGTGACAAAATCCAGGCCGATGTGGGACCAGGGGCGATGGGGCACGGGCAGCGGCTGGAGCAGTCCCGAAGCCCTGCGATGGTCAGCCTTGCCCCTGGCGCAGGTGGTGCAGGCCTGGATATAATCCCGGACGTCGGCCTCTAGGGACGCCCACCAGAAGCGCTGCCGGACAACTGCCACGGTTCTTCGCACCCCTGGATGACAGGAGAGCTTAGAGCCGTGACAGAAGTCCAAGACTGCAGCCCTAGCTTCTGGTGGGACGTAGAGTTTGTTCTTCGGCCCAGTTCCGGGGTCTGGGCTTCGTGCCAGGGCCTCCCGGACGGTTCTCTCTACGTCCCAGGTGAGGGTGGCCACGATAGTGGACTCCGGGATGATGGGTTCCGGTGGATCCAACAACTCCGTTTTGACTTCATCTTCATGTACCCGGGACAAGGCATCTGATCTCTGGTTCTTGGTCCCGGGACGGTAGGTGATCTGGAAGTCAAAATGGCCGAAGAACAGTGACCAGCGGGCTTGCCTGGGGTTCAGCCGCTTGGCGGTCCTGATATACTCCAGGTTGCGGTGGTCAGTGAAAACCGTGAATGGCACGGACGTTCCCTCCAACAGATGTCTCCACTCTTCAAGAGCCTCTTTCACCGCAAGGAGTTCTCGATTGCCGACGTCATAGTTCCGTTCGGCCGGGGTCAACCTGCGGGAAAAATAGGCACACGGGTGAAGGACCTTATCGGTCTTCCCGCTCTGGGAAAGCACAGCTCCTATCCCTGAGTCCGAGGCGTCCACTTCAACCACTAACTGGCGACTAGGATCGGGCTGCACCAGAACGGGTGCAGACGAGAAGCGCCGTTTCAACTCCTTGAACGTGACATCGCAACAATCCGACCAGGTGAAGGGGACTTTTGGTGAGGTCAGGGCTGTCAGGGGGCTAACTACCTGACTGTAGCCCTTAATGAACCTCCTGTAGAAATTAGCAAAGCCGAGGAACTGTTGCAGCTTCCTACGGCTAGTGGGTTGGGGCCAGTCTCTCACCGCCGCAACCTTGGCCGGATCAGGAGCGACGGAGTTGGGGGAGATGATAAACCCCAGGAAGGACAAAGAAGTGCGGTGAAACTCGCACTTCTCGCCCTTCACAAACAGCCGGTTCTCCAACAACCGCTGCAGGACCTGACGTACATGCCGGACATGAGTCTCAGGATCCGGAGAAAAGATGAGTATATTGTCTAGATATACGAAGACGAATCGGTGCAGGAAATCCCACAAGACATCATTAACCAATGCTTGGAACGTCGCGGGGGCGTTTGTGAGGCCGAACGGCATGACCAGGTACTCAAAGTGACCTAAGGGGGTGTTAAATGCCGTCTTCCACTCGTCTCCCTTCCGGATCCGAACCAGGTGATACGCATTTCTAAGATCTAGCTTCGTGAATACTTGGGCTCCATGCAGGGGCGTGAACACTGAATCCAACAAGGGCAACGGGTATCGATTACGAACCGTGATTTCGTTCAGTCCCCTATAATCAATGCATGGACGAAGTCCGCCGTCTTTTTTACCCACAAAAAAGAAACCTGCACCCATCGGGGAGGTGGAATTCCGGATCAACCCGGCCGCTAAAGAGTCCCGGATGTAGGTCTCCATTGATTCGCGCTCAGGTCGTGAGAGGTTGTACAGCCTGCTGGACGAGAACTCAACGCCTGGAACCAAATCAATGGCACAATCGTACGGACGGTGGGGGGGAAGGGTGAGTGCCAGATCCTTACTGAACACATCTACAAGGTCATGGTACTCCACCGGCACCGTCCCCAGATTGGGCGGGACTCTGACCTCCTCCTTAGCCTGGGAACCGGGAGGAACCGAGGAACCTAAACATACCCGATGGCAGGTCTCGCTCCACTGAACCATTACCCCGGACGGCCAATCGATCCGGGGATTGTGTTTTAACATCCAGGGGAACCCTAAAATCACACGGCAGGTAGTAGGAGTCACAAAAAACTCGATCTCCTCCCGGTGATTTCCTGACACCACCAGAGTTACTGGTGGTGTCTTATGTGTGATTGGTGGGAGTAGGGAGCCATCTAGTGCCCGCACCTGCACAGGCGAGGTAAGCGCCACCAGAGGGAGCCCTATCTCCCTGGCCCATCTGCTGTCTAACAGATTCCCTTCAGAGCCCGTGTCCACCAGTGCTGGGGCCTTCAGGGTTAAATCCTCATAAAGGATTGTCACTGGGAGTCGTGTGGCAATATGGGTATGTCCCACGCGAATGTTTTGGCCCACCCCTAACCCAGTGTCTAGGGGCGGGCGTTGATGTTTTAACCGCTCGGGGCAGTCCCTTACTTGATGCTCTATTGAGCCACAAACAAAGCACGCTCCGCGGGCCAGCCTCCTCTGTCTATCTGGTGCCCTAAATTTGGCCCTGCTTATGTCCATAGCTTCGTCAACAGGGGGAGCTGTCACCACACGGAGCGTAGAGGCCGTGGAGCGTGGGGAGGTCGGAACTCGGTCGGAACCGGAAGGGAGAGGGACGGCGCGTGCCCGGCCACGCCCTTCGTCTCGTTCCCGACGGCGTTCTTCTAACCGATTGTCTAATCGTATAACGAGATCAATAAGCCCGTCTAAATCCCGCGGTTCGTCCTTGGCCACCAGGAGCTCCTTCAGGACCAACGACAGTCCGTTTACGAAGGCGGCGCGGAGGGCAGTGTTATTCCAGCCGGACCTCGCAGCCGCGATGCGGAAGTCGACTGCATAAGCAGCTGCGCTCCGGCGCCCCTGTCTCATTGACAGCAGCACGGCTGAAGCGGTCTCTCCTCTATTTGGGTGATCGAACACTGTTCTGAACTCCCTCACAAACCCATCATATGTCAGAAGGAGCCGTGAATTTTGCTCCCAGAGCGCTGTAGCCCAAGCGCGTGCCTTGCCGCGAAGCAGATTAATTACATAAGGTATCTTACTAGCATCAGTCGCGTACATGACGGGACGTTGTGCGAAGACGAGCGAACACTGCATAAGAAAGTCCGCGCACGTCTCCACACAACCCCCGTACGGCTCTGGAGGGCTTATGTATGCTTCAGGGGAAGGTGGGAGGGGTCGTTGAACGACCTGTGGAACGTCACTGTTGCGCACAGGATCGACAGGAGGGAAAGCCGCAGCAGCGCCCTGAGGGTGCACCTCCACCTGCGCGGCGAGAGCCTCCACCCTGCGGTTAAGGAGGACGTTCTGCTCGGTCATTAGATCCAACCGAGCCGTAAAAGCGGTCAGGATTCGCTGCAACTCACCGATCATTCCTCCTGCAGACGCCTGTGCGCCCTGCTCTTCCATTGGCCGTTCAACAGCCGGTTGACGCCCCTCGGGGTCCATGACGATGGCCGAGATATCCTGTTGGGAAAGTGTTGGTACACGGACCCACAACAGGGGGCGCAAATGAACGGACAATGGAGTAGGTCAAATAACAACACTTTACTGTTGTGAATGCGCACAACAAATACAACAGATTACAACAATGGTCAAAAAGTCAATTCATAAAGATGTCGTGTGGGCAGGCTCGAAGATAGGAGACGTCTGTCCAAAGCAGAACCGGAACCACACGATTTCCTCCGCCACCAGACCCCGGGAATACTGGAGCCGCCAAGTCCCGAACTCCCAGGTGGCCACTGCCTCCGCGTGTCGGACCTGGTACTGCTGGCGAGGAACAACAAACAATTAAATGTGGGCACGTTTGCACCCAGCAATCCACACGGCAGGAAAACTACCTCCACCTCTCGTTGAAAAAAGAAACAGATTATCTGCTGTCCAAACACACACAAGCAACAGATATTCCTGTCATAAACACAGTCAGCTGAGAATGTTACCTTCCAGGTAGAAACGATATCTCGGCAAAGAGGTGGCAACGTCATCCTGCTGATATACTCCTGCCGATCAGATGATTGGTAACAGCTGTTGCAGGTGATGCGTGACAGCTGTCACCCTGGCTGCTCCTGTGAGGCGGCTGCGCCCTCTGGTGCCTGGAGCCCGCACTCCAGACAGGGCGCCCTCTGGTGGTGGGCCAGCAGTACCTCCTCTTCTGGCGGCCCACACAACAAGTTCAAAGACATCATTCTTCTTCTTCTTTCACATTTGACATTTGTGCACATCATGAGTGCATGTTTACGTCTGTCCACAACTGTATATCTATTCCTACATTTTGCACAGGAGCAATTTATTCTACACATATGGCCTAAATAATCACTTTTACAGCCAGTCTTCTTGAGACAAGTCAGGAGATTGATACACAAACATCTCCAAGTCCTTGAATATGTCTTGGACTTCATTTGCATCAATAAAAATACAAACGGTATGGTGTTGTGTGTAGTTGGTTTTTCTAAAACCTGCTGGAAGGAGACTAGTGAGAGAAGTCACCAAGATATCCAGATAACTCTGAGAGAGTCATTATACAAATAATGACTGTTTAGGAGTGCAATGGTAAGAGTATTTGCATGAGTTGAAACATGGATTGTACTATTCAGTTGGCTTCAGCTCACATGACACAGCTCTGTTTATGTGCCATAAAGGCTTCTGTGGTTGTGGTTGGAGAACTGGAGTACAGAGCAACTTTTGTCTGTTGACTAAAAAGTTGTACAGCTTTATGGTGATGTGGTGTAGAGGAGAATTTTCTTAAAAAGAACATACAAAATTTCAGGTGCACTTTTCCAGAAGGCAAGTGAGAAACCTGAGCCTAGATTTGATTTAATTTCTTGTTTTACATTCCTTCTCTCTGCCACTCAACATGAATCTGTGAGTGAGGGTGCGCCATTTCCAGTTTCTCCACTTATGAAGCCTATAAGTCCATCAGACCTGTCATGGGTTTCTTGTTGGCTTCCCTCACCAGTCTCCTTCCAGCATGTTCACTCACATTTTTATACACATTTTTGAGAACTGTGTACTTGACGCAGATTTTACGTATACTACCATACTGGGTTTTCGTTGTTGGTGGTGTTGTTTTTATTTCTTAATGATTGTCAAATACATATTCAGTCACTTGAAAATGTTCATGTACTGTATCCATTCCCTGGCTTGTCTGAATAAAACTGGCTGTAAAAGTGATGATTTAACTGTTATATTTAGAAAAAGGTGATCAGAGATAGCAGACGCCACTCCATTAAGACAACTTGTACAATAGAATATAGCAATTAATGAGATATTCTTTGAGAATATTCGTACCAACTGTTCAACCATTCTTTGTGTTTTCTGAACAATTATATATTATAATTTATATATATAATATTATATATTTAATATTATCATTATATTTTAAATAAAATAAAGTATGAAAAAAGTTGGCCCCACAAAAATGCTCAAAACAATTTTTATCAAATAGTTTGTGAAAAAAATTATTTCTATTAAAAAATTGCAAATATAAACATGTTTCAAATTTGAAATCAATTATACATATATATGTGTGTGTGTGTGTGTGTGTGTGTGTGTGTGTGTGTGTGTGTGTGAAAAAACTTTTTTCAATTAAAAAATTACAAATATAAACATTTTTCAAATTTGAAATCAATTGTGTGTGTGTGTGTGTGTGTGTGTGTGTGTGTGTGTGTGTGTGTGTGTGTATATATATATATATATATATATATATATATATATATATATAATTGATTGAACAATGCCATGGAAGATGAAGTATACAAAGAGCACAGATAAGATTGACAAGGCTTTCATCAGTGCATGATGAACAAGAAGAAAAGGACTATTTTTCTGATTGTCATGCTATTTGATGAGGCGAGACAGTGTTTCATCAGTGCATGATTGACGAGTGGCAGTGGACTTTGAGAGTGACTGTCTTATACTATCAAATGATTCGACTGAATGTATATAAGTGGTTTGAAAACTGAATGCACTCATATTTTGTCTTCAGACCTACATTCTGGATAACATGTACCTTTAAAGCTTTAAATAAAAGATCTTAGAAACTGAATCCTGTTTGTCTCATTTGTTGTCTGTGTTAGTGTTTCTAGGTAATTTTCCAAACCTAAATTAGACTTCATTAATTTGCAATTTGCAATACCAAAGAAATGTTTTGGTATTACCTCTTGCCATACATTCTATCTATCCATCTACCCTTTCATTCCATTTTTACTTTCCCACTCTGTTGTATATTTTTTTTCCATTATTTGCTACTATACTATAACCTGTTCAGGGACACTTTTACGTGAAAGCTGAACATCTAGATGAGAATACAAGGCGCTAAATGTTTCAGCATTTGACATATGTAAGTATTACAGCTACAGTCCATCTGGAAAGTATTCACAATCTTTACTTTCTCCACATTTTGTTATGTTACAGCTTCATTCCAAAATGGATGAAATTCTTTTTTTCCTCAAAATTCTACACACAATACACCATAATAACAATGTGAAAAAAGTTTTTTTGTTTTTGTTTTAACATTTTGCAAATTAATTAAAAGTGAAAAAAAAAACAACCCCTAAGAAATCACATGTACGTAAGTATTCACAGTCTTTGCTATGAAGCTCAAAATTGAGCTCAGGTGTATCCTGTTTCCACTGATCATCGTTGAGATATTTCTCCAGCTTAACTGGAGTCCACCTGTGGTAAATTCACTTGATTGGACATGATTTGGAAAGGCACACACCTGTCTACATATAAGGTCCCACAGTTGACAGTGCATGTCAGAGCACAAACCAAGCATGAAGTCAAAGGAATTGTTTGTAGACCTCCGAGACAGGACTGTCTCACGACACAATTGTGTGGAAGGACAGAGAACCATTTCTGCTGCTTTGAAAGCCCCAATGAGCACAGTGGCCTCCATCATCTGTAAAAGGAAGAAGTTCAGATACACCAGGACTCTTCAGAGAGCTGGCTGCCCGTCTAAACTGAACGATCGGGGGAGAAGGGCTTTAGTCAGGGAGGTGACCAAGAACCAGATGGTCACTCTGTTAGAACTCCAGCATCAGGACAACCATCTCTGCAGCAATCCACCAATCAGTCCTGTATGGTAGAGTGGCCAGAGAGAAGCACATGGCAGCCGACCTGAAGGTTGCCAAAAGGCACCTGAAGGACTTTCAGACCATGAGTAACAAAATTCTCTGGCCTGATGAGACAAAGATTGAAGTCTTTGGCATGAATGCCAGGCATCATGTTTGGAGGAAATCAAGCACCATCCCTACAGTGAAGCATGGTGGTGCCAGCATCATGCTGTGGGGATGTATTTCAGCAGCAGGAACTGGGAGACTAGTCAGGATTGAGGAAAGATGAATGCAGCAATGTACAGAGACATCCTGGATGAAAACCTGCTCCAGAGCACTCTTGACCTCAGACTGGGGCGACGGTTCATCTTTCAGCAGGACAATGACCCTAAGCACACAGCCAAGATATCAAAGGAGTGCCTTCAGGACAACTCTGTGAATGTCCTTGAGAGGCCCAGCCAGAGCCCAGACATAAATCTGATTGAACATCTCTGCAGAAATCTGAAAATGGCTGTGCACTCAAGCTCCCCATCCAACCTGATGAAGCTTGAGAGGTGCTGCAAAGAGGAATGGGCAAAACTGCCCAAAGACAGGTGCACCAAGCCTGTAGCATCATATTCAAGAAGACTTGAGGCTGTAATTGCTGCCAAAGTGCATCAACAAAGTATTGAGCAAAGGCTGTGAATACCTATGTACGTGTGATTTCTTAGTTTTTATTTTTTAATAAATTTGCCAGAATTTAAAAAAAAATATTTTGAGGGGAAAAAATAATTTACTCCATTGCTGGAATAAGGCTGTGACATAAATTGTTGGACAAGTGAAGTGCTGTTAATACTTTCTGGACACAGTGTATTTGTAATTTTTCATCCACTAACCATCTTGCAGGTATCAGACAAAGCTGCTTTTAGGATTGATCTGTTGCATTAAAGTCCTCCAAAAGCTAATCAGTTTATCATCATTATGTCTTCTTTTTAATTTGGTGAGTTACAAGATAATCTTGATTGCCACTGATGTATTGTCTTCACATGCCCACTCATCTACAGTTTTGCTGTCTAAACCCTATGCTGGCTAATGCCTGTAGCATTTAACTGCACATATCCTGGATTAATCCAATACAAAACTTAACGAGCTGTTGTTTCAGATAAAGTCTGACACCACCTGACATCCATGTCTATGAATGCAGACGAAAGAACAGACAAATCTTACCTTGAAAATCTGGGAATTCATCAGAATCAGGAGTAGAAGCATTTCCATTTCTAGTTTTTTGTATTTTAAGACAAATTATGACCCAGAAAGGACACAACTGGTGTGTGTATTGTACTGCTCATGGTTTAAAGGCGGGCCACTAGTGTGTGCAAACAGAAGCAATTTCCTTGAACTGAGTCAATCTTTTGGAGGAAGGAAGCACGCAGCAGACAGTCGGGCTGTAACCTACATTTAGTAATCTAATATCAAAAACTGTGGTTTGACGGAGTTGAAACAAGGTTGAAAAGTTATGACATGCTTCCATTTGTCAGCATCACAATACGACATGACCAGCCTTTGATTTGATCTTTTTTATCTGTTCATTAAGACTGAGATAAAAGCAGCTTCTTAAATCCATGTCCAAATCAAAACTCTTTGGCTCGCTGCTGGCAGTCATAGCGAAACCAATCCATGTGACATTTTCATTCTGGTTCTGACATTTTCACGTGAATACAGTATGATGGGTGTGGAAAGGTGAAAACTGAAACTGAATTTTATGACTTAGAAGGAAAAATAGTGGTGTGATTTCATAATAATGAAGCTTCCAATAAAACAGGATCAGGATCCTCAGAAGGAAACAAGTTGTTTCCTCCTAAGACACCCGAAGGGTCCCAATGGGAGAGAGAGAGAGAGAGAGAGAGAGGGGGGGGGACAACCCACAGATTATTTTTGTTTCAGTTTTTACTTTTCACAGTGTTTACACCACTTTCATGTTTATCTTTGAGTCATGGCCTCCAGAGAAACGAGGGGAAAAAAGTTTCTTTCAATGTAGCTTTCTTTTTATCCACTGCAGAGGACATAAAGGAATGGGCTGGGTTTTAGGAGGATAATGAGATTAATGTCATATTCAAAAACCACAATGCACTGAAAAAAATGAGTGTTGTTGGACGAGCTTAATAAAGTGTTTCAAATGGTAACACTTAAATAAATTAGGTTGATCCAACTGAATTAATCTCATTACTTGAGAGAAACCCAAACAAAGTTTCATTTCAGTTTTATTGCACTCATGATAAGAAAGATTTCAAATCACTTTATAAGTAATGTTTAAGATAATTTGTTATCTTAATATGGACAAAGTTCATTAATTTGAGTGTTACTACCTGATGAAATTTCAGGGTTTTTTTTCCTCTTTTTCTGTTTTATGCATATGTGTACATTTACTGTTACTGCAATTAAGACAAATGAAACCAAAAAGAGGAGCACAGAAGCAGCTACGGTAAGTGTCCATTGTCAACCTTCATTGCATGAACTCAATTCAGTTTTGTGCAGGATTTCCATCCAGTAAATGTTTCGCAGCCCAAACTCAGTGCAATGAAATGATATTGCATGGATGTACTTGCAGTTGTAGATTTGCTTTTAAAGTCCATGATAGCATGCAGTCCATGTCACATTTGGCAACTGTCATTCTGATGGAAGTGTGACTCCACATGCTCATGGCACTGCCATTTTGCCTTCTTTGCTTCATTGCAAGTACCCATATCGCTGGCGGTAAATCCTGCATTTTTCAACGCATTTGCAGGCCTTCATTTCCTCACAGATGGTTCTACCCACCCACGGTTTCTGGTTGAGGACATTTAACATGAAACCCATATTTAATCATAAAACGTAGAGGAAAACCCGTGCAATATGATGCCTTCAAGAAGCATGTAGGATTGTTATTACTGCAGTTTGCATGTTCTTCTGATTAACGTTCTGATTTACATTTGCGAATGCAATGTACTTTGTAGTTTGTGTTGCATTTAAAATGTCTTAATTTATGAACACACTGTACTTTACAGTCTTCTAATCCTGTGCTCACTTTTCACACCCTTATGATTCATATTTTTCCTTTGTGAAAGATGACATTTCATAGCAAAGTTCCCCTCCCACAGCCACAACACTGTTCTGTTCATCAAAGCAGTCAAAGGTGTTTGAATGCAATCATGTTTTTTTTTCCTCAGGACTCTATATCTCTGTGTGTCAAAATATTAGGGAAATGTGTGTGCAGAATTATTTTGCAAATAAACAATGCAAATATTCCCATCTCACAAATTTATTTTCATTTATTAGAGTAAGTATAAGTAATCCAAAACTGCAGACAGAGGTGCACGTTTAGGAAACATCACAGCTGACCAGAAACGGCCAGGAAGAATCAGGAAACAAGAAATGGCAGCGTAAGTCAAAACCACAAAGGCAAACGCCAGGGAACAACGTGAGAGCAGGCAAAAAAACTGGACAATCTGGAGATGAAGAAATTCTCTAAAAAGCAAGTAAACAATCAGACATGAAAGTGAAGAGACCCATGAAACCAGAAGACCACAAACAAGAAATTAACTTACATAAAGGAGAACACAGGGGAGATGTCAGAATAAGAGTGCGGGAGAAAATCAGCACAGAAGAAAAAACCACTGGAGACCATGAAAAGAAATTTATTCAGTTCTGAAAAATTAAAGAAACCGTGTGTGGCAAAATGTGTTGATGAATAAAAAGTCCAGTTTCTGCATCATACCTGGATGAAGAATCTTCATCAACAAACACATTTCATGTGCTATAATGTTATTATAATTTTACAATTCTAAGGAACTCAAATGGGTTTTAAACAGTTTTTAAAATGTTGTTACATGTGTACGGTTATGACTGTTTAATTTTATAACAATAAATTATTTATGTAACTATGAACAATAGAAACTCAAAGTGGTTTGATTAACATGCATAAGCAGTTTAACTGTTAATCAGTTGTGAATGTGGAATGACAGTAATAAACATGTTTGTTGTGCTATTATTAACACTTCTGAGGTGCTCACGATTTTATGTTCTGCATGTTGAAGACTGCACATTAAAAGGCTACAAGGAGAAAAATATATTTAGAAAATGATAAAGTGTAAAAAAAAAAACTGTAATAAACTGTTTATTTTTGTGTCACCATTTAAGTGAAAAATACCACGTGCTCACGATTTTATGTTCTGCATGTTGAAGACTGCACATTAAAAGGCTAGAAGGAGAAAAATATATTTAGAAAATGATAATATAAAGTGCAAAAAACCCCAAACTGTAATAAACACTGTTCACACTTGTTTATTTTTGTGCCACCATTTAAGTGAAAAATACTACCTGGCTTAATCTGTTACATTTTTTCACACAAATTATCTGAAATAGTGACTACAGCAAATTTTACCACTTTACAGTAAGACTACATTAAGTAAATTACAGAGTGGAGGCAGAGATTGAGTTTTCCCAATAAAAACTGGCGTTTGTCCGGGGGTGTGTTCTGGCTCCTACACTGTTCAGTGCTTGCTTGGGCTGGATGTTGGGTAGAGTTGTGGAAACCAGTGACTGAGTTGCTTTTGTTTGCTGTGAAAGGTTTGCTGAACTTGATTTCTTGGACGATGCTGTGATCTTTGCAGAATAAATGGATATCCCAATTGCAGCACTTCTGAAGCAGAATGAGTAATCAGAGTGTCTGGGTTTACGATTGCCTTGAATTATTATCTTGACCAACATTTCTCAACATTGCACCCAGTGTGTCCAAAGTCACACATTCTCGAGAAATGTTGGTTTCTCAGAATGCAAAAGATGGAGAACCACATCCTTTTTCTGGATCAGGCTCAAAACCTCTCAATTTTCCCTTGTAAATAATAATTTACTGACTGATAAAGTAACAAAATCTCAGATGTAACATAACAGATGATAATAGAAGTAGCTTGATTTTGCCAAATCTTGAGCCCACACTAACGTATTTTCACCTGTTTATAACAGATTTCTGAAATGTTCATGAACCTAATTAAAAACATTATGTACAAATCATTTCTAAGAGTACTCTTACTGTTCAGGGGGATGACAAGTTTGTCAAAGGTCAGTCAGATGACAAATAGCAAACAGGGATGACTCAGAGGTCGATGCTCTCACATTACACAACCGCTGCTCACAGATGTGCATTTGTTGTACATTGTTTCCGCTAAAGGCAAAAAATATATGTAGTTGGAAAAAAGAGACACGATACCTCAACTGCTCTTGTGAAACAAGAAGCTCTGTTGAGTTTAAATTATAGTGGCACCATATCCTCTAACTGTACGTGGTTTCACAAAATACCAACTGTAAGATAGCTACTGACAGAAAACTGACGCGGACGCCACCGTGACATAAAAGGCATTCACACTGAAAGATTTCAAAGGAATGCAGCATTAATGGTCAGGAAAAAAAAAAAAGAGTACAAAAAAAAGTAAAATAATGAACTTAACCTTTTCTGCCCGTCTTTCTCATTTTACATCTTGATTTTGTGTGTATAGTAACCTTCTGTTTAACATACGTTAGCACATATGAGAGTGCTCAAAGCAAGGCGGGGGTGTGTGTGTGTGTATGGTGGTGGGGGGGGGGGGGGTTGTTGGGGGCGCCACAGGCGGATTACAACTGTGGGCATTCAGTGCTGAAGGCTGCAGCTTTCTGTGAATCACATCCTGTGTAGATCAGTGTTCTCAGGCAGTTAAGGAAGTGTGAAAGGAAGTTAAAAACAGAAGTATGCATCATTTTGAGGGAGCCAAAGTAAGTACTGGAAAAAGAAATGCAAACTGGTGTGTGTGTGTGTGTGTGTGTGTGTGTGTGTGTCAGCAATAAAGGTGATTCAAAATGACTTCCTTAAATTAGTGAATATGAGAAAGCAATCAGTATTTTAACATTCAATGTGTCCTCCTAAAAAACAGCCAGCATGTCTGTCAGTTTCACTGTTACAATCTGTTGCTTCAAATGTGTAAGCTAAAAACTGTGCACGGTGTAACTATGACCCCAAGAGATCAATTCAAATTCAATTCAGAAATGACAGTGTTGTGAATTACAGCTCACATTATTCAAAACACTTTTTTTTTTTAAACTTTATCAGTCACTTTGAAAACGTGTGTATTTTCTGACTGCGCTGCCAGTAACTTAAAAAAAAATAAAAAAAAATAAAATCATAACAGCACAGGTTTTACTGAGACACAGCAAGGAAACGTGGTACAAATAAAACTTACAGAAATCCACGTACAGATGACTTTGGGTGTTACTGCTATCAAATGGCTTACAATAACTACAAAACATTAGAATAGAATTTTACAGTTTCTAAATGCATGGTAAGATGCGTAGTCTAAAGTCTCTTCTTTGGACCAGAGTGTCTGAAGTTGAAACGAGGCAGGCGGGTAATCTGGTCAGGGTGTAGGCTACCAGACTCCTTTGGCTCTGAGGGATTCTGTGGGAGAGAAAGGAGGAATAAAAATATAAACATTTTCAGCATCATTATTTGAAATGTGCTCACTAAAACACATCTGAGAATACCACAGTGCTGCAGTAATGTTTATATTTACACACAGAGTAGGATTCCTCACCATTCCCTTATTCTCAAATCTGGTGAAGTTCTTCTTTTTCAGATTGCTCCGAAGGTCTAGGTTGCCGATATTTGGCACCTTTCTCCGAATTGCATAGGACTGTCCTAAGAGACACTGCTAGAGAAGAAAGCAAAGACACACAGGAAGATGAAATATGATACATTAACAACCCTATGATAAAAATCAAGGCAATAACAACAGATATCAGGAGATGACATATCCCCCTGGCCCCCACAAATCAATAATACAAAGTGTTGGGGATCACAGGAGTACACTCTTACGCTAAATATAAATGAAACTGTTCAACTGGTTCTTAAGATATCGCACTAAAAAGAGTGGCAATGACAACATTTTGAATATCTCGCTGTGACCTTGAAATAGACCCCAAGGTCATCATAATCGACTAGTATCAGGTAATCACCCAAGTACACCCTTACGCTAAATATGAATGAAACTCGTCAACTGGTCCTTGTGATATTGCACTAACAAGTGTGACAATGACAATATTTTAATATCTCGCCATGACCTTCAAATAAACCCCAAGGTCACCTCAATTGACTGGTGTCACAGGATCACCCAAGTACACACTTATGCTAAATATTAATGAAATTAGTCAATTGGTTCTTGAGATATCTCGCTAACAAGCAAAAATGGATGGGCAGACATGCTGATCACTATATCCCCCATATTTCATACCAGGGGAGATAACAAATTATTCAAAAGTCAGAAATGGAAAACAGTATGGATGATGTCAATCACATGCATGCTCACCGATGGCAATCCACAACTATCACCAGGGTCAAAGCTTCTTCGCTGAGGGATTTTATGCTTGTAAGATGGCTGGATTTTGGAAGCAGAAACATTGACTCTGATAAATACAGTAACAACAAATTAAAAATGGAATGTGTTTACTGTATACAACACTTTTCTATTTGTTGTAGACACACAAAGTCCTTTACAATGATGCCTCACATTCATACACGGACTCACACTAATGGCAGGGTGATGGTGTTGGACTTTAGCAGCAGTGGAACTCCAAAATGTAAGTCCCTTTTCTGTAGTTTATAAATTAATAAAATATCAAATGACAAGGATCTATTTTAGCCATTATATAAAACAAATAATGAATGTTTTGTCTCGTTGAATGGTATGTTCCAGCTTTCACAGAATTAAATATTCGTACCATTGAACTCAAACATTCATTATTTGTATAATAACAAGTTGGACCAAATATCAACATGTGCACAGTCTATAAAGGAATATTATTTATTTATATTTCTTTTTTTGAAAGGGACAGTGCTCACTGACAGACAAAATACTGTAAATGATGTAGGGTTTTCTATAAGAACCTGACATCTGAGTGAACCTCAACCTGACTGATTGATGGTGTATCTTGTGGACAGTTGGGCCATTCTGATCCTAACATTGAAGATTTTGACTCCTTGATGGTTATTTACTTGCAATATCTTTTGTTATTGCATGTTCTGTTAAATGTGTGTCGTGCTTTTGGTTTTTGTCATTGTTAGAGTGTTCCACAGTAAATGGTCACCCCACTGGGACAGGTCTGCTTGAGGTTTTTTTCCTGTAATCAAGAAACACTGCTCCAATTTTCTGTTGTCCTCTTCACATGATCCATTTTAATGTAGCTAATGTTAGAATCGGCTACTCATCACAAATTGATTAACTCTATTTTGCTAACTTCTCATAAATCTTTTTTCTCATTCGGTCTGTGGTCAATGCATTTTCCTGTAGAAGCCGAGCGTCCGTTAACTTCAATGAGACTACCTGGAAAGGTTTTTTCATTGCCACGAAACGCAACAGTCAATGGATAAAGCCACAATTTTGCCCCGCCCCCAGATGCTGAGCGTCTCTGGGGGTGAATGGAGCTGTGGGCAGGCCTGGACGCTGGAGTTCTGCACAATGATTGATTGGATGATCAGTCGAAAGGCTGAATCCTATTTTGATTGACAGCTATTGGAATGTGAGAATTAGTTTGGACATTCTGCGTATTTATGCATATTTCAATTTATGTCAAAGTGTTTTGCGTGTGCTATAAATCAGTTAAAGGCACACAGAGAAACACACTGGATTAGACGTTATGTGTGAAGATCTCGGTGAGTTACTCTCTGCTTCGTTCTACAGTAAGCGTTTAAAAGTCCTCGCATGTTAATTACGTCCCGGATCGCAACCCAACATCAAAGTATTCATAATTATAACTCTATCCGGGTATATGTGTAATATTTAGTGGTTGCTGATTCATTTTATTCATGAAAATTAGTGATGGAGAAAACGATACAATTTGATACAATTAGATATGGCGACATCTGCTGGCCAATCTTTAACATTTGCATGGAACAATCATGAAACAAACTTTATGTATGTTTAATAATAAAGGTTCCCTGTGCTTCTTGAAATTGTTGATATTTTTGTTTAAAAACATTAATAATATTCTTGTAAAAGTAAGTCCTTTTGGCACAAGTTTTATACCAGATGCTCTTCCTGATGCAACTCCACATTACATGGAGAAATGTGACAGGGGTGGGGTTTGAACCGGGACCCTTCAACACTGAAAGCGCACTAACCACTTGGTAATTGTGCCATCATAAAATACTGTATGTAATAAAGATATAGATTGTGAAATGCTTGTGCAGCTAGGGACTGTTATGACCATTTTACATACTAGGTCTGTCCATAAAGTATAGGTCCTTTTGGACATATCTTTTTACGTCAGACATGCTTGAACCCTCGTGCGCATGTGTGAGTTTTTCCACGCCTGTCGGTGATGTCATTCGCCTGTGAGCACTCCTTGTGGGAGGAGTCGTCCAGCCCCTCGTCGGAATTCCTTTGTCTGAGAAGTTGCTGAGAGACTGGCGCTTTGCTTGATCAAAATTTTTTCTAAACCTGTGAGACACATCGAAGTGGACACGGTTCGAAAAATTAAGCTGGTTTTCGGTGAAAATTTTAACGGCTGATGAGAGATTTTGAGGTGATACTGTCGCTTTAAGGATTTCCCACGGTGCGAGACGTCGTGCAGCACTCTCAGGCGCCGTTGTCAGCCTGTTTCAAGCTGAAAACCTCCACATTTCAGGCTCTATTGATCCAGGACGTCGTGAGAGAACAGAGAAGTTTCAGAAGAAGTCGGTTTCAGCATTTTATCTGGATATTCCACTGTTAAAGGAGATTTTTTTAATGAAGGACGTGCGGGCGGATTGCAGCTTCGGCTCGCAGCCGCCGCGATGCTCCGCCACAGGAAAAACTCCTCCGTTGGAAGCCTTAAGGACAAGTTGTAGTCTTACACACCTCTCTGCAGCTTCTCTCCCCCTGCCATCCCCTCATTACCCCATCCCCGTAGAGACGGTGCCTGCTCCCAGACTACCAATAACCAGCAAAAATCTATTTAAGCATAAAAATTCAAAAAGAAAAAATAATATAGCACCTTCTACTGCACCACAGACTAAAACAGTTAAATGTGGTCTATTAAACATTAGGTCTCTCTCTTCTAAGTCCCTGTTGGTAAATGATATAATAATTGATCAACATATTGATTTATTCTGCCTAACAGAAACCTGGTTACAGCAGGATGAATATGTTAGTTTAAATGAGTCAACACCCCCGAGTCACACTAACTGTCAGAATGCTCGTAGCACGGGCCGGGGCGGTGGATTAGCAGCAATCTTCCATTCCAGCTTATTAATTAATCAAAAACCCAGACAGAGCTTTAATTCATTTGAAAGCTTGTCTCTTAGTCTTGTCCATCCAAATTGGAAGTCCCAAAAACCAGTTTTATTTGTTATTATCTATCGTCCACCTGGTCGTTACTGTGAGTTTCTCTGTGAATTTTCAGACCTTTTGTCTGACTTAGTGCTTAGCTCAGATAAGATAATTATAGTGGGCGATTTTAACATCCACACAGATGCTGAGAATGACAGCCTCAACACTGCATTTAATCTATTATTAGACTCTATTGGCTTTGCTCAAAAAGTAAATGAGTCCACCCACCACTTTAATCATATCTTAGATCTTGTTCTGACTTATGGTATGGAAATAGAAGACTTAACAGTATTCCCTGAAAACTCCCTTCTGTCTGATCATTTTTTAATAACATTTACATTTACTCTGATGGACTACCCAGCAGTAGGGAATAAGTTTCATTACAGTAGAAGTCTTTCAGAAAGCGCTGTAACTAGGTTTAAGGATATGATTCCTTCTTTATGTTCTCTAATGCCATATAACAACACAGTGCAGAGTAGCTACCTAAACTCTGTAAGGGAGATAGAGTATCTCGTCAATAGTTTTACATCCTCATTGAAGACAACTTTGGATGCTGTAGCTCCTCTGAAAAAGAGAGCTTTAAATCAGAAGTGTCTGACTCCATGGTATAACTCTCAAACTCGTAGCTTAAAGCAGATAACCCGTAAGTTGGAGAGGAAATGGCGTCTCACTAATTTAGAAGATCTTCACTTAGCCTGGAAAAAGAGTCTGTTGCTCTATAAAAAAGCCCTCCGTAAAGCTAGGACATCTTTCTACTCATCACTAATTGAAGAAAATAAGAACAACCCCAGGTTTCTTTTCAGCACTGTAGCCAGGCTGACAAAGAGTCAGAGCTCTATTGAGCTGAGTATTCCATTATCTTTAACTAGTAATGAGTTCATGACTTTCTTTGCTAACAAAATTTTAACTATTAGAGAAAAAATTACTCATAACCATCCCAAAGACGTATCGTTATCTTTGGCTGCTTTCAGTGATGCCGGTATTTGGTTAGACTCTTTCTCTCCGATTGTTCTGTCTGAGTTATTTTCATTAGTTACTTCATCCAAACCATCAACATGTTTATTAGACCCCATTCCTACCAGGCTGCTCAAGGAAGCCCTACCATTATTTAATGCTTCGATCTTAAATATGATCAATCTATCTTTGTTAGTTGGCTATGTACCACAGGCTTTTAAGGTGGCAGTAATTAAACCATTACTTAAAAAGCCATCACTTGACCCAGCTATCTTAGCTAATTATAGGCCAATCTCCAACCTTCCTTTTCTCTCAAAAATTCTTGAAAGGGTAGTTGTAAAACAGCTAACTGATCATCTGCAGAGGAATGGTCTATTTGAAGAGTTTCAGTCAGGTTTTAGAATTCATCATAGTACAGAAACAGCATTAGTGAAGGTTACAAATGATCTTCTTATGGCCTCGGACAGTGGACTCATCTCTGTGCTTGTTCTGTTAGACCTCAGTGCTGCTTTTGATACTGTTGACCATAAAATTTTATTACAGAGATTAGAGCATGCCATAGGTATTAAAGGCACTGCGCTGCGGTGGTTTGAATCATATTTGTCTAATAGATTACAATTTGTTCATGTAAATGGGGAATCTTCTTCACAGACTAAAGTTAATTATGGAGTTCCACAAGGTTCTGTGCTAGGACCAATTTTATTCACTTTATATATGCTTCCCTTAGGCAGTATTATTAGACGGTATTGCTTAAATTTTCATTGTTACGCAGATGATACCCAGCTTTATCTATCCATGAAGCCAGAGGACACACACCAATTAGCTAAACTGCAGGATTGTCTTACAGACATAAAGACATGGATGACCTCTAATTTCCTGCTTTTAAACTCAGATAAAACTGAAGTTATTGTTCTTGGCCCCACAAATCTTAGAAACATGGTGTCTAACCAGATCCTTACTCTGGATGGCATTACCCTGACCTCTAGTAATACTGTGAGAAATCTTGGAGTCATTTTTGATCAGGATATGTCATTCAAAGCGCATATTAAACAAATATGTAGGACTGCTTTTTTGCATTTACGCAATATCTCTAAAATCAGAAAGGTCTTGTCTCAGAGTGATGCTGAAAAACTAATTCATGCATTTATTTCCTCTAGGCTGGACTATTGTAATTCATTATTATCAGGTTGTCCTAAAAGTTCCCTAAAAAGCCTTCAGTTAATTCAAAATGCTGCAGCTAGAGTGCTGACGGGGACTAGAAGGAGAGAGCATATCTCACCCATATTAAAACTTTCCTTTTTGCTAAAGCTTATAGTTAGGGCTGGATCAGGTGACCCTGAACCATCCCTTAGTTATGCTGCTATAGACGTAGACTGCTGGGGGGTTCCCATGATGCACTGTTTCTTTCTCTTTTTGCTCTGTATGCACCACTCTGCATTTAATCATTAGTGATCGATCTCTGCTCCCCTCCACAACATGTCTTTTTCCTGGTTCTCTCCCTCAGCCCCAACCAGTCCCAGCAGAAGACTGCCCCTCCCTGAGCCTGGTTCTGCTGGAGGTTTCTTCCTGTTAAAAGGGAGTTTTTCCTTCCCACTGTAGCCAAGTGCTTGCTCACAGGGGGTCGTTTTGACCGTTGGGGTTTTACATCATTATTGTATGGCCTTGCCTTACAATATAAAGCGCCTTGGGGCAACTGTTTGTTGTGATTTGGCGCTATATAAAAAAAAAATTGATTGATTGATTGATTGAAGTTGGAACATGTCCAGCTGTTAAACAATTTCTCATATACTCACTCCATTGAAAGCCATCAAAAGCCGCCTGGATTTTACAAATGGTTATCAACACGGAGGTGTTTTTCCTGTGCCGCCGCACCGCGCCGGCTGCGTCCCGACACGCGGACCCGTCCGCACGTCTTTCATTAAAAAAATCTTTAACAGTGGAATATCCGGATAAAATGCTGAAACTGACTTCTTCTGAAACTTCTGTTCTCTCACAACGTCCTGGATCAATAGAGCCTGAAATGTGGAGGTTTTCAGCTTGAAACAGGCTGACGATGGCGCCTGGGAGTGCTGCACGACGTCTTGCTCCGTGGGAAGTCCTTAAAGCGACAGTATCACCTCAAAATCTCTCATCAGCCGTTAAAATTTTCACTGAAAACCAGCTTAATTTTTCGAACCGTGTCCACTTCGATGTGTCTCACAGGTTTAGAAAAAATTTTGATCAAACAAAGCGCCAGTCTCTCAGCAACTTCTCAAACAAAGGAATTCCGACGAGGGGCTGGGCGACTCCTCCCACAAGGAGTGCTCACAGGCGAATGACGTCACTGACAGGCGTGGAAAAACTCATGCATGCGCACGAGGGTTCAAGCATGTCTGACGTAAAAACATATGAATGAAATCCAGTTTTTGAAAAAATAAAAAGGACCTATACTTTATGGACAGACCTCGTATTTGAATTTACATATAAATAAATTGATGTAAGCCGACAATGAGCTTCCCCTCTTTGACAGACCAGCAGCCGCCACTGTTACATACTCAGTCTCAACATCATCATTAATATTATCCTGTGAGTCCCCGATCTCTGTGAGAGTTTAGTAAAAGTGCAGAGCACAAAAAGTGACTCTTGAACACAGCAGTCATGTGACATTTAAATGTTGAAATGGTATTTTAAAAAAAAACATATTTCCATGTGTGTGACTTCCATCATAAACCGTCACTGAAAGGTGTTTTTCTTTTTCTTATATAATCTTTCCGATATGACTTTCAGTAGTGAACAGGGTGAAACTGACTGCAACATCTGTGACCGGTGGAGTGGGTGTGCGAACAGCTCCGTGAGTGATGAGTGGAAATTCTCATCACAAGCTCTGGTTGGAACCAGGAGTGAATCACGAACTGAACTTGATTTCATCCATCATTTCAGGATGTCAAGGGAATGGATAAATATTTGCGCAGTGACTGCCACCTGCGCACAGTGACGTCAAAGCTACATGAATTCCGGCGTGACCATTCAGACTGAGGTCACAAAGCATTAAAAAAAAATTAAAAATAAAAATCTGATTCCATGTGACTCGTGTTTTCAACAGTCATAACAGAAAAACAACAACAGATGTGGGCCACAACTGATCGTTTTGATACTGCTATTAAATTTATATGATTGTGACCGGTCGTAATCTTACAGAATTTAGAAAACCAAAACCATTAAGTTACTGTGAACATACTCTATCATGTGACAAGGCAAACCACAAGCAAGGCTCACCTAACTCAGCCAATGAGTTGATGCATTTTACCGAGGTGTGACCTCTACTGTGTACAAGCAACTTGATGAAGTCATGCGTGAGATGGCTACACGAGGTCTTGTGCCGGTAGAGGACATCTCGCACCACTGGTGGTGGGCCAGCAGTACCTCCTCTTCTGGCGGCCCACACACAACACTGCAAGCCCAGATCTGTCATTCAACAGAGAAATCTTCATTTGAAATTGACAAATTTACAGCTAACATTTAGCCCTCCGCAAATTGTCCCTCTCATCATGGACGCTGCCGAGACGTCACGGACAAGACCCTCTCCCAGCATGCATTGCGCCAGTTGTAATTTGTGGATTTACGTCAGTTTGCATCTGCACCTTTTTCTTGTCTTATACAGAAGGATCTACTTTTTTTAAAACTTCATATTGTCTTGCGGCACGTTTGGTGAGTACACATTTCTTTTATTTGTGCTTGAAAATTATTTTGGGGGACTTTTTCATACGCCCGTTTGATTGAGTGGTGTCGCAATGAAAATCTACTGTCTTTCGCCTCTGGTACCATCGCGGGATATGGAGGCGAGACCCGCAAAGAATCCCAGTCATTAAAAATATATAAACCTCTCTCAGCGTCCATGGAGCTCTGGGGCTCCGATTGCCGAGACGTGAGGTGCTGTGGATTTTGCCGAAAGAAATCTGTCATTGCAGCAACAGGTGTACCGGCCGCTTCACATTAAAACAGCAAGCGTAATCTCAGGACTTGTGCCAAGTGTGCTGCAGCTCCATTCAGTAGACAGAGAGGTGATGCCGGTGTTGTGCGCTGAATCTGGCACAACACCAAAGCAGACACGGGCGGTGTGAGTGGCGCGTGTCGCCGGTTAACGAGCTCGTTAACGAGCCCGCAGACTTAATAAGCGCAGTGGAGGCAGAGAGCGGGAGAGGAAGAACGGCGCCCGCTGTCGATGTCGTTGCTGATCTGAGCACACAGAACTGTATCTCACATTCATTGCAGCTTACTTTTGGATGTTGAAACCAGGACATGTATAAGTAACATTACTAACAGATAAAATCAATTTCAATGCGGGATCGGACTGAAGGCGGAGCGCGTCGTCTTGCCCCTGACGTCATGGAAATGATACTGCTGTACAAACTGTTTTCACAGAGGGCTAAATTTTAGCTGCAAATTTGTCATTTTCAAACGAAGATTTCTCCGCTGAATTACAAATTTGGGCTTACAGATTTACTTTACTGCATTCACAAGGGTCTTATAAATACATATCAGCTATTTCTTTCTGAAATCTGACCACATTTATTTCAACGCAGGTCTACTTTAAGAAAACAAACAATAATCAATTAATCAATCACTAAATAAACATTTGTTGCAGCCTTACTTAGAAGACTCATAGCCAGACAGGCCAATCAACAGACAAGGTGACTAGTTCACCCCCCCACCCAATATTGTGTTTGCAGGGGGTCTCCACACTTGAAAATGCCTAATATGAAAAACAGAATCTTTTTGGCAAACCACTACAAAATTAAAGTGCTTGGTGGTCATACTTGAGCTATTACTTTCAGTTTGATACTCTGTGTACCCTGTGTGCTGCTATACAATGCTGCTGGAACCTCAATTTCCCTAAGTTAGTCTTCCCAAGTGATCAATAAAGTTCTATCTGATCTAATTATCATGGAAATCCATGCTGCATTTCTCATTCCAGAGTAAATTTCAGTCTGATGTTGGTGGGATGAGGAAGAAAGTTACAGCACTTGGAATCTCGCTCCTGCAGTACAAAACATCTCTTTGAAGTGTCGTTTTCCTTTGGCTACCTCTAAGTATAAATAAAAGCATCCCGGTTTGTTCCCTCTTCGACGTTAAGGTGTATTTTACCGCCATCTATTGGTCTGTTCCAGACGGAACTCGTATTTTCATAATGTGTTGATAAGGGGTCTGGCCGATTGGAGGCGGTAATGAAACAATACGGCACACTGTTAAATGCAGTAAATTTCAACGAAGACGACACTTTTTTTTTCTTTAAAAAATGTTTTCTTTCATTTTATGAGCCAAAAACCTACGATTTTATTACCTTCTGGTTTAACGATATGTTTCGTTGGGATGCTCTTGGAAGCACAGTCGTCCACAACGGTCAGACTATCTGCAGGTTCGTTTCTCCTCCGTCTGATATTTGCAGTCTGTCGTAGCTTCGATACGTGTGTCGAGTGAAGCAGCTCCGTATCGACGCCTTTTTTTTTTTTCAAAACTTTAATTCAACAAATACGACAACAAACAAACGAACAAAACATAAGGCCAAAGATATAAAAATGAAAAAAAAGTTGTTCCTTTTTTGTAATACTTAAGTAAACTATACATGAACATCAGAATGCCAGGGGGAGACAAAGGCAAAAGCAATTATATATATATATTACATACATTTTTTTGGTAACATAATAAAAAAATACAAAAGAAAATGTCTATACGAGATCAAGAAATGTTGAATATATTAAGTGACAAGCAGCTATTATATGTAAGGATTGCTTTTTGATTTGAGCTTTTTGCTATGGAGGACAAATGCATTTCAATTTCTTTTATAACAACAGGGAAAAATAATCAAAATCAGAATCAGAGGAAGTTTATTGCCATTGCCAGTGAACAGGATTCACAGACTAGGAATTTGCTTCGGTACAATGGTGCAACATTAAGAAGAGATAAAATGCTAAGATAAAATATAACATATGTGTCAAAATAAGATAAAATCTAAGATAAAAAAAAATGAAATATGAAAGGCTGTGTGCAACAGAAAAACCAAATAAAGCTGTGTTTGAAAATTTACATTTGTGTATGTAAAATTTTGAAAAAACAACAATTAAATTTAAAACAATCTTTTGTTTCTGAGGAGATTCGAGTGAATACCAAAAATTACATGTTCAAATTTTAATAAAAAAAAAGCAGGATCCAACTTACTGATAAATTGCTGACAATCTTTCCAAAAGACTTTCGTGACTGGACAGCTCCAGAAAAGGTGACTAATAGTTTCAGGAGTTTTTTTTGCAAAAAGAACAGCTGGGATCAGTAGTTTTGAGAAATTTTACCATATGTTGATTTGTGGGGTAAATTCTATGCAAAAGTTTAAACGCTGCATCTTTCATTTTGTTATTTATCATAAGTTTTTGGAGGATGGACCAGCTCTGGTTCCAGATATTATCATTTACAAAGTTTCGCCAGTAAAAAATTACATTGGGCACATATATCCTGTTGAAATAGGGCACGAATTCTTTTGTTATTTTTACGAGCATTAGATGCAAAACGAGCTCACTCCTCCCGAGTGAGCTCGGTCACTCGGGAGGAGCTCAGAGTCGAGCCGCTGCTCCTCCACGTCGAAAGGAGTCAGTTGAGGTGGCTCGGGCATCTTTTCCGGATGCCCCCTGGACGCCTTGCTGGAGAGGTGTTCCGGGCACGTTCCATTGGGAGGAGGCCCCGGGGAAGACCCAGGACACGCTGGAAGGATTACATCTCTCGGCTGGCTTGGGAACGCCTTGGGGTTCCCCCGGAGGAGCCGGGGGAGGTGTGTGTGGATCGGGAGGTCTGGGCGGCTTTGCTTGAGCTGCTGCCCCCGCGACCCGACTCCAGATAAAGCGGAAGAAAATGGATGGATGGATGGATGGACGAGCATTAGATACAAAACAAGTTTTCCCAACAGCAGTGTCAGTTACACATGATACAGGCATAGTTCCATTAAAGCAGTTCGACTTGAACAGTTCACGTTTCTTTGGAAACGACGTTAACTTCTCCCTCCTTTGCTTCCCCGCTGAGGCTAACACGTCATCAACAAAGTGTCGTCACTCCCCCGCCCTGCTCAGCGTGCCGCTCTCGCTTTAGCTTGCCATAAACTAAGCCATGGAAATACAGACCTGGAATGGACATGCGCGCCTCAATCTACTGGCGTCGCTCAGGACAGGAAGGCGCCATTACTAAGGGTGGAGATGTTATTACAGTGGAAAACGCAGCAAGGTAAATGACCACAATAGCAAGGCATACTTCAGATTTATATTTTAATACATAAGGATTTTTTTGATCCAGGCATGTATGGGTTCATTAGAGCTTTTAATCATCTTGAATACAACTTACAAGGCTTCATTTATAAAAATCCATCGAGAATTATGATGACAGGAAAAAAAACATCACAGTAAATGAACAGAGTGGCATTTTTTCCCCAAATTTCCACAGTTTACATAAAACGTTTTTTTTCTACCCAGACATGTATGGGTTCATTAGAAAGAGCAATTAAAGGGCTTTAAAACAAGGCTACTTTTATTACAATCTGTTAATTAATAGCGACAATAGAGAGAGAAAAGCAGCACAGTTTGTCATAATTTCCCCAATTTTCTGCATTTTACATAAAAGTTTTTTTCACCCACACATGCATAGGTTCATTGGAAATAGCTTTCAAAGTGGTTTAAAACAAGCCTACATTTATTAAAATCTGTTAAGAAATAGCGATGCTAGTGCGAAAAAAGTGGTCAGTTTATTATTTATGATCTGCACATCTCCACCCTTAGCAATTGTGCCGCCTTATATATATATATATATATATATATATATATATATATAAAACAAAGCAACAATATTGATAACACAATCCAAACACATAAATACATACATAAAACACAGCAAACCGCAGACACTGGGTTTTTTAATACCATTTTTCTTCTTCATAAATTTAAGTGATTGAAAGAATAGACAAAGCAATTTGTGAAAAACATCGAAGTTTGCTCTTCATATATTTGTTTTAGTGAATGAAAAATTTTCCCATCATTAACAAAACATTCAAAGCTAAATCTTGCATTCTATCATCTACAGATATACCAAATAAGACATTCTCTTTGCCCAAATGCGATGGAGATGCAAATTTTGATGAACACCAGAAACAGACGTCCTCCCAGAAAACATTCACAAATACACAATCAAAATAGTGATCACAGTCTCAATTTCACATTCACAAAAGGTGCAGTAATGCTCTTCAAAACCAAATTGAAGTATCAGAAATTCTTTGGAAGGATATATGTCATTGATCATTTTGAAATGAACTTCCTATATATTTATATCTTAATTTATTCACTTCCTCTTTGGAAAAGTATTTAGAAATCTGATATCTGTGAGATGATATAGGATACAATTCTCTGACAAACAAACAACATATGAAGGTGTAGGGCAAATTTGGATTAGTGAAAGATTGTCCATTAAATAACAGAAGGAAGTATCATCTGAACATGATTGAGGAGTAAATTATATGACAATAGGACCAATGGCTGAGGAAGTGCTTTGATTACAGTGTCATATTGTTTGCGTTGTTGTGTGGGCCGCTGAAGAGGAGGTACTGCTGGCCCACCACCAGAGGGCGCCCTGCCTGAAGTGCGGGCTTCAAGCACGAGGGGGCGCAACCGCATTACAGGAGCAACCGGGAGTGACAGCTGTCACTCATCACCACCATCTCCACAAAAGCCGGGCAGCAACTCCACCTCGCTGCCGAGATATCGTTCTACCTCTCAGGTAAACTCTCAGCCGTTTTGTGCCGAATGCACATTGCTTATGTCTGAACCTTTGCAGTTGTTGCTTGTGATATACTTACAGCTAGAAGCCAAGTTGTGGATGATAGCCGAGTTTGTGGATTTTGGGAAGAGTTGACGCATTTCGCTCCTCACTCCAAACTTGCTAAGTATTTCCATAAGGACTGCACGAACTGTGTTCCTGTGTTTGAGGTGGAGGTGTTTTTCCCATCAGAAGAGGGACTGTGTTTACTGACTGTTTGCTGGGTGTGCACACACCCACCATTAAACTGTTTCTGCTTCCTGCCAGCAGTACCTGATCTGACAGCTGGAGACGGTGGCCACCTGGGGACTCGGGACTTGGTGGCTCCGGTGTGTTCCAGATCCGTGGGCAGTGGAAATCGTGTGGGGCTCGGCTCTTCTCTGGACAGACGTCTTCTATCCTCGAGCCTGCCCACACGTCACCTTTGTATATTTGACTTGATTCTAAATCTGCAATTGTCTGTATTCCGTTGTGCACATTCACAACATTAAATTGTTATTTTTTGGCTCATCTATTGTCCGTTCATTTACGCCCCCTGTTGTGGGTCCGTGTTACTACACTTTCACAACATGCGTGGGTTTTCTCCAGGTGCTCGGGCTTTCTCCCACATACAAAAGACATGCAAGTTAGCTGCACTGGCAACTTTATATTGTCCGTAAGTGTGTGTGCGGGTGTGAATGTGTTTGTTTGTCTGTATGTGACCCTGTGACAGACTGGCGTCCTGTCCAGGGTGTACCCTGCCTTGTGCTCTATGACTGCTGGGATGGGCTCCAGCCCCCGTGACCCTTAACTGTACCAAGCGGTTGAAGATGAGTGTGAGTGTGTGTGAAACCAAAATCCATTTTCATTTTTCAGTAAAGATCTAAGGCAATTAATTGTAATTGTACCATCTAAACACTCAAAATGTATGACTTTAAGACCTCCATCCTCATGCTCTGTAATCACTGCTCCTTTTCTAAGCTAGTGTGATTTGTTTCTCCAGATATAGTTAAAATTAGCTTGGTTTATAGCAGGGGTAGGCAACCTGTTCCAGAAAGAGCCATGAGGGTGCAGGTTTTCTTTGCAGCCACTGACTCCACCAGGTGATTTCACTGATAAACTGATTCCATCTGCTCAAAGTGATATTAATCAGTAAAATCACCTGGTGGAGTCAGCGGCTGCAAAGAAAACCTGCACCCTCATGGCTCTTTCTGGAACAGGTTGCCTACCCCTGGTTTATAGCTTTAATTGCAGGTTTAGGGAAGGACATGGAATATGCTGGATAAATTAATCTTGAGAGACATTCCATTTTTGCAAGAAAAATTCTACCAAAAATAGAAATGTCATGCTGAGACCACAAATTTAAATTGATCTTATCTAGAGTTTTCCAAAAGTTCAATTCTTCCACTGATTTGGTGTCTTTGGTAATGTGAACACCAAGATACTTCACTACAGATTTAACAGGGATGTTGTAACTGTCTGTGAAGAGTCACTTATTGGTAATAATTCACATTTTCTGAGGTTTAGTTTCAGACCCGAGGCCCTGGAGTAAAAACTCTATTGACTGAAGGATTTTTGGTATTTGATTGCTGTCTTTCATGAATATGGTCGTATCATCTGCTAGTTGCGTGATGGCTAGCTGTTTGCCTAAAACATGAAGTTTCTCAAAATCTACATTTTTGATGTTGCTAACATCTCTGTTGCAGCGATGAAAAGTAAAGGAGAGATGGGGCAACCTTGTTTAATGCCTTTGTTAATGGAAAATCTAGGAGAGACGCCATGTGGCAGTAAGATCACACTGTTTATTTGTAAAGTGTTTTGATTGAATTTATAAAGTTTGGTCCAAAACCAAATAATTCCAAAGTGTGGAACATGAACTTGTGCTCAGTCATGTCAAAGGCTTTAAAGAAATCTAAAAATAAAATAAAACCTTCATCTTCAATTAAGTTATTGTAATCTAGCAGGTCCAATACAAGGCAGATATTGTTGTGACTTGATCGTCCTTTCAGAAAGCCCGATTATGTGTCTGAAATAATCTGAGCCATCCCAGTTTTCAGTCTGGAGGCATATACGTATATACAGGTTAACATTTTATAGTCATTCTTAAGCAGAGATATTGGTCTCAAGTTATCAATTAATGTAGAGTCTTTCCCCTGTTTAGGGATGAGGGTGAAGATACCTTACTTCATGGTAGTTGGAAAGAGTGTATGAATCAGAAATCTCTTTTAATACAAGGAAGAAAAGGTCTTTCAGGTGTTCCCAAAAGTGTTGATAAAAATTAATAGTCAGACCATCTGATCCAGGAGATTTTTCTAAAGATAAGCATTTCCTAGCTTTTTCTACTTCCTCCATAGTGAATTCTGCTTCACAAAGCACTCTGAAGACATCATCCACTTTGGGAACCAGATCTTTAACGTGGTCAAAAAAGGCATCAGCATCATGGGAGGAGTAAGATGAGGAGTACAACTCACTGTAGAACTGAAAGTTCTTTTTTTTTGTAATATCTTTAGAATCTTTGCATTCTTTGTCATTATTTAGTAGTGTTTTAGAGTATTTCGTCCTTGCCTTCTTTTTTCCAGTCTACAGCAGTAAGCTGAACTTCTTTCTCCCTCCTCCACCCATCTTTCTCTAGATCTTATATATGCACCGTTGGCCTTGGTGATGTAAATATTGTCCAGGGAGGTTTGTAAAATGATGAGTTTTTGTTTATCACCTTCATTTAGTGTAGGTTTGTGACAGATGGAGTTAATTTCCTTGACAATTTCCATCTCCTTTAGTTTACTTTTCCTGTTCAATCTTTTTCCATTAGTTATAGAAATCTGGCGTACCTTAAATTTTAAAAATTCCAATTTTTCTCTGTAGGTATTGAAATGCTGATCATTACTATTGTTATTGATTGCATTAGCAATTTCTTGACAGAATTGTTTATCCTTTAAGAGGTTAGAATTACATTTCCAATAACCTTTATTCCTGGGACAAGCATTATGGGGTTGAATAGTGAGTGTAATTATACAATGATCTGTTAGTGGTGCAGCAGAAATGTTAGCTTTGGAAATACAAGGTCTATTAGAAAAGTATCCGACCTTATTATTTTTTTCAAAAACCATATGGATTTGAATCACGTGTGATTACATCAGACATGCTTGAACCCTCGTGGGCATGCGAGAGTTTTTTTCACGCCTGTCGGTTATTCACCTGTGGGCAGTCTTTGAGTGAGGAGTGGGCCACCCTCTCATCGATTTTTTCATTGTTTAGGAATGGCTCAGAGACTGCTGCTTTGTTTGATCAAAATTTTTTCAAAACTGTAAGGCACAACTGAGTGGACACCATTCGATAAATTCAGCTGGTTTTCGGTAAAAATTTTAACGGCTGATGAGAGATTTTGGTCTGGTAGTGTCGCCGTAAGGACGGCCCATGGCGCCTGACGGTGATCTGCACTTCGAGGTGGCAGCGTCTCGCCGTTTCAAGTTGAAAACTTCCACATTTCAGGCTCTGTTGACCCAGGAAGTCGTCAGAGAACAGAGAAGTTTCAGAAGAAGTCGGCATGAGGAGTTTATTCGGACATTCCATTGTTAACGGACATTTTGTAATGAAAGAACGTGTGGGCAGAGTCGCATGTCGGGCCGGACCCGACCGCGGGGGGTCGCGACAGGAAAAACACCTCCGTTGGAAACCTTAACGGGCAAGTTGGAACATGCCCAAGCTGTTAAACAATTTCTCAGTTACTCACTTGTTGAAAGCCATCAAAAGCCGCCTAAATTTTACAAATGGTTGTCAACACGGAGGTGTTTTTCCTGTCGCGGCGCACACAGATTCGCTGAGTCGTCACGGAAATGACTCAGCAAATTTGCGTGCACGTCTTTCATTACAAAATGTCCTTAAACAGTGGAATGTCCGCATAAAGTCCTCATGCCGGCCTCTTCTGAATCTTCTCTGTTCTCTCACGACGTCCTGGGTGAATTAAGCCTTAAATTAGGATGTTTTCAGCTCGAAACAGGCCGACGACGGCGCCTGGAAGCGCTGCACGACGTCCCGTTCCGTGGGAAGTCCTTACACCGACGGAAACACCCCATAATCTCTCATCAGCCGTTAAACTTTTAACTGAAAACCATCTTAATTTCTCGAATAGTGTCCACTCGGATATTCCTCACAGGTCCAGAAAAAATTTTGATAAAGCAACACGCTCCGTCTCGAGCAGCGTGTGAAACAAAGGAATTCAGCCGAGAGGGCGGACCACATCTCACTCAAGGACTGCCCACAGGGAAATGACGTCACCGACACGCGTGAAAAAACTCACGCATGTGCACGAGGGTTCAAGCATGACTGGTGTAATCGCACGTCATTCAAATCCATATAGTTTTTTTAAAAAATAAAAAAGGTAGGATACTTTTCTGATAGACCTCGTAAAATCATGTCTATTTTCTGATACTAACTAAAAATCTAATCTAGATTTAGCAGTGCCATCAGGTTTAAACCAGGTAAAGGCTTGTATATCAGGATTATTTCCTTGCCACACATCAATTAAATTTAACACTCGACAGAAATTTAGGAGCACTGGATTATAGAAATGATTCTGAAATACTGATGGAGATCTGTCAAGCCATTCATTTTCCACCATATTAAAATCTCCACCAATTGTCATGTTATGTGTAGGATATCACTGACTTAGTTCTCTAAGAGATTTTGATAATTTAGATAACATCACTTTGTTTTGCATGGCAGAATTGTAACCATATACATTCCCCAGAACAATAAAATTCTCATCAATACAAAAGACACAAATTATCCAATGACCAGAATCATCTCTTCTTGTAATCAGCATCTTCCCATAAAATTGTTCATGAGTATAGCAACATCTGCTGACCTGTTGCTGCCATGACTAAAATATATTTTGCCACCCCACTGATTAGATCAAAATTTTTCATCCTTTTCATTAGAATGAGTTTCTTGAAGAAGAAAACATTGAGCAGTTTGGTTTTTACAAAAGAGAAAGATATATTTTCTTTTATCAGAATCTCTCAGACCCATAACATTAAGTGAAACATAAGAGCACACAATATAATGAAGACATAAAAGAGGGAGGGAAAAAGGTAACGAGAGTATGGATCTAAAGAAGCTGGTACTAGAGCTAAGTATTAACAAAGCCCCTGAGATTTTCCAGTTATCATAAAACTGAGGATTTTCGCTGAAATTCAAAAAAAAAAAAAAAAAAAAACCAACAACAAAAAACATCTTGGATCTTTTGCATAGCTTATCAGAATTTGTATAACCAGTGTAATAAGAACTTAACAGTACACCATAAACTAAATTATGAAAGGATAAGAAAAAAAAAGTAACATTTTCCTTACAGTTTTCGAAAGTAATACGCAGGAATAAAATTTGTTTAAGTAGACTTGAGATAACATGAGTCAGTTCCAACTAAACTTTTCTTTGTAAAAAGAACATTTTAAAAATAAGTCTTACTATTAGGAGGCAGTATTTTAAACACCTTAAAAGTGCAAAGTAAGCGTAGTCTGTTTTAATCAGACTAATCCAAAAGAATCCTGTTACCACTTATACAGCCCAGATGTCATCTGAAGTAGACGTTCTTCCCTGCAGCCCGGCTTGCTCCATCTTTGGCCAGGCCTCCCGGTCAGCTTTAAAGAAGTCTTGCTTGAAGAGAATACCCAGGTCTTACAGTTTTCGGTCATCCTCCAGGAAGCGTCTTTGTGGTATCTCATGATGAACTGCACAGTCACCTGATGATGTTTGCCCTCCTCTTTTCTTCCCCGTCGATGATCAGAGTCGTTCACCATTTCCATTGTTGCAGCCCACTGTGGTGCTATCTTGGACAGGATACTGGTGATGATTTCATGATTGTTTTCGTCGTCTTTTTCTTTCAAACCTTGAATTTTTAAGTTCCATCGCCGCTCATACCGCTCCAGCCCTGCCACTTTTTCTCTCAGCTCTTTGTTTTCCTTGGTGAGCTGTGGTATTTCTTTTCCATTTCTTTAATCTTGACCTTGCGTTCTTTTATCTCAGCTGCATTCATTTCCACCAGTCGAGAAACATTCGCCACAATGACCGAGTTCTAGTTGGTGTCCGAAGTCATCAATTTTGGAGGTCAATTTTTCTATGGCAGCAACCAGCATCTCCTTTGGCATGGCTGAAGATTCCTGCACATTTTTCATTTTTAATGGTGGAGCTGAAGTTTTTGTGGGGATAGCAGGAGAAGATTTTCTCTTCATGTTGGTATTGACATCCATCAGGGAGTAATTGTGAATACATGTGTTTGATACCGGCACTGTTGTTAACTTAGCATGGGTTTTCTTCATTACAAATACCGTATGATGGTGCGCACACAGCAATCTAGCACAAAGCAAAGGTGCGCCAGCAATACGCTATAAGTCCGAGTTAGGATACATTTCCTCAGTTTTAATGCAAGACATTTTTCTGGTATCAGTCGGGGCAAATGTGTTAGCGCTTAGCAGAAGCCATCCACGCTGTTCACCATCCCAGCAGAAGTCGCCATAAGCTAAGCTAGTGGCGCTCGTGAGAGTATGGTCACCTCCCTCACTCGCGGAGGCTAACACGTCATCAACAATGTGCCGTCAGACTGAAAATGTAAAAAGATTAAAAAAGCAGAAAAAAAGAAAAGGCTTTAAAACGACTAAAAACAACAAAAAACTAAATCGATTCAAATTATTTACAATGGAAGCAAAACACCACACTTAAATTAAATTGAATACACATGTACAGTGTTAACAGCACAGGAACAACAGTGACAAGAATACGAGGTCTGTTAGAAAAGTATCGGACCTTTTTATTGTTTTCAAAAACCATATGGATTTGAATCACGTGTGACTGCATCAGCCAAGCTTGAACCTTCGTGCGCATGCGTGAGTTTTTTCACGCCTGTCGGTTGCATCATTCGCCTGTGAGCATGCTTTGAGTGAGCTCTGGTCCACCTCTCTCGTCGTTAAGGAAATGGCGGAATGATTTGGAGCTTTGCTGCATCAATTTTTTTCTTGAAACTGTGAGAGACCTCCAGGTGGACACCATGTGGAAAATTAATATGGCTTTCAGGGACGATTTTATGGGGATTACACAGATTAAGGAGTGCTCCAGCCGGTTTAAAGACCGCCCACAGCGTCTGAGAGTGCGGCGCGCTCCGAGCGCCGATTGACAGGCTCAAACCCCGCTGAAACAACCAGATCAGTTCCAACGTGAAGGCTTTGTTGATCCGGGACGTCGTCTGACTTTCACAAAATGCAGAAGGCGTGGACATCAGCACTTTGGGCACATTCCACTGTTACAGGAGTGTTTTTCATGGAAGAAGAAGCGGATGAATGCGCCACCGTGCTGCTCATGGCGCGGGACAAAACCACCTCCATGTTGGTCTCTCAGGACGGCTTTCAGGTGGCTTTCAGACGGCTTCCGGTTGCTTTTCAGTTGTGTGAATATCCGAGAAATTGTGCATGAGCTGGACATGCCCCAACATGTCCTGTGAGGCTTCATCACGGCGTTGCTTTGCGCCATGCGGCTCCGCCGCGACGCGTGGAATTCCTCCGCATGTCTGTCTCAATGTGCTGCAAAAGTGCTGATGTCCACGTCTTCCGCAATTCCTGTGCTAGTCAGACGACATACCGGATCAAGACAGCGTCCAGTTTAGAAATGAACGGCACATTCCACTGTTACAGGAGTTTTTGTCATGGAAAGAGGAGCGGAGGAATCCCGCGCGTCGCGGCGGTGCCGCATGGCGCAAAGCAACGCCGTGATGAAGCCTCACAGGACATGTTGGGGCGTGTCCAGCTCATGCTCAATTGCTCGGATATTCACATGACTGAAAACCAACCGGAAGCTGTCTGAAAGCCACCTGAAAGCCGTCCTGAGAGACCAACACGGAGGTGGTTTTGTCCCGTGCCATGAGCGGCACGGTGGCGCATTCATCAGCTTCTTTTTCCATGAAAAAAACTCCTGTAACAGTGGAATGTACCGAAGAAGTGCTGATGTCCATGCCTTCTGCCTTTTTGTGAAAGTCAGATGACGTCCCGGATCAACAAAGCCTTCACGTTGGAAATGATCTGGTTGTTTCAGCGGGGTGTCAGCCTGTCGATGGGGGCTGGGAGCGCACCGCGCTCTCAGCAGTTGTGGGCCGTCCTTAAAGCGGCAGTAACACCCCGTAATCTGTTTAATCCCCATAAAATCATCCCTGAAAGCCATATTAATTTTCCGAATGGTGTCCACCTGGAGGTCTCTCACAGTTTCAAGAAAAAATTGATGCAGCAAAGCTCCAAATCATTCTGCCATTTCCTTAACGAAGAGAGGGGTGGACCAGTGCTCACTCAAAGCCTGCTCACAGGCAAATGACGCAACCGACAGGCGTGAAAAAACTCACGCAAAAAAATGCATTAAAATTCAAATTTGAAATTTATTTTTTTAAATAAATTTTAATAAATTTAATAATTTTTTTTATTTTTTGCAAATACTATATGGATTTGAATCATGTGCGCTTGCATCAGCCAAGCTTGAACCTTCGTGTGCATGCGTGAGTTTTTTCACGCCTGTCGGTTGCGTCATTCGCCTGTGAGCAAGCTTTGAGTGAGCAGTGGTCCACCCCCCCTCGTCGGATTTTCACAGGACATGTTGTAACATGCCCAGCTCTTGCACCATTCGGAAGATTCAGACAGCTTTCGGTGGCTTTTCAGTCGTGTGAGTATCCGAGAAATTGTGGACGAGCTGGACATGCCACAACATGTCCTGTGAGACCAACACAGAGGTGCTTTTGTCCGGCGCCATTAGCGGCTCCGTGGCGAATTCCTCCGCTCCTCTTTCCATGACAAAAACTCCTGTAACAGTGGAATGTGCTGAAAAAGTGGTATGTCCACCTCTTCTGCCATTTCTGTAGTAGTCAGACGACGGCCCGGATCAACACAGCGTTCAGTTTGGAAATGATCTGGTCGTTTCAGCCTGTTGATCGCCGCTTGGAGCGCGGCGCGCCCTCCGCCATTGTGCACCGTCTTTAAACCGGTTGTAACCGGTTGTTGATCCCCATAGAATCGTCCCTGAAAACCGTCTGAATCTTCCGAATGGTTTCCACCTGGCTGTCTCTCACAGTTTCTGGAAAAATTTGATGCAGCAAAGCTCCAGATCGTTCAGACATTTTCCTCACAATGAAAATCCGACGAGGGGGGTGGACCACTGCTCACTCAAAGTGTGCTCACAGGCGAATGACGCAACTGGCAGGCGTGAAAAAACTCACACATGCGCACGAAGGTTCAAGCTTGGCTGATGCAAGCGCACATGATTCAAATCCATATAGTTTTTGCAAAAAATAAAAAGGTCAGATAGTTTTCTAACAGACCTTGTATATATATTAAGACCGAGAATCTTTTGGTCTCAATATATATATATTGAGACCAGAAGATTCTTGGTTCAAATCCCAGCCTGACTGGAAAATCACTAAGGGCACTTGGGCAAGGTTTTTAATCCCCTATTGCTCCCGGTGTGTCGTGAGTGCCTTGTATGGCAGCAACCTCTCATCGGGGTGAATGTGAGGCATTATTTGTAAAGCACTTTGAGCGTCTGATACAGATGGAAAAGTGCTATATAAATGCAGTCCATTTACCTTTTACCATTTTTCAGATGTTGTTTTCCAAACTCAGGAGGCTTTGTGTGGATTATTTTTCTTCAAGATCGTATGATGATGAATTCCACTGAAATGAACAGGTAAGACTTTTTATTTACTATGTGTGTGAATTTACTTCTCATGTGGACAGCATTGATGGATGTATTTCGACTTTTGAGTAAATTACATGAAGCCTATAAAACTCCATAAATTAGGTGCATCATTGTTTAATCCACAGTGTTCAAAACGTATGAAAAACGTAGCATCTTATACAAGTAGTCCGGAAATTACGGAGCGTGTACATGAAAATCCCACATTGAGAGGTTGACATCATGCTGCTGTAAAGGAGTTTTGGGTCACGGAGTATCAGAGACATTTTATGATTACAAGTAAGAGTAAATGATCACGGGATTGGATCTGGATACTGGTATCGGGATCGGTGCATCCCTACATTCCACAAGGTAATATATGTATTTGCTTTGTGTTGAATTGAATATTCAACATTTCTTTAAGTAAATTTGTATATTACAAAACATGATTAAAGGAACATTGACACTTGCATGCATTTAACCCCACACTGCCACATAATTCATTGTGCCAATACCACCCCCTGTGTTCCACTGGATGCTGTGCTTTGTGCCGCTGGACACTGCGTTATATAAAATAGTTATTTCGTAGTGGATTAATCATTTACTCTCAGAGTTTGACTGATGAAACCACCTCTAATTGTTTTCGGAATCAGGATTTTTCGACAGCTGTAGCTTTTTTCTCTCTCTCATGTGCTTCATGATGTGGAGAAAGCATTTGGAATAATCTAAAAGGTAATTATTTGTAATATTTATATTGTAATGGCTTGGTAAAACAGTTGCATTTTCATTCCTTCTTATGAGTATCTGTAAAATTATGTTTATTATACATTTAACATCTCGTCTTAATCGTTCAGATGAGCTGTGCTGTGATGCGGTGCGCTGATGCAGTGACTCGCACTGAAGCTCAGTGTTTTTTAATTGTTTGCGAAATGTTCACGTGGCCTTCACATAATTAATGCGTGCCACAGATTTTGAACATTTCAAAATTTTCTTTGCGCACTTGTACGAAGCCATGCACAGTTTACAACAGTTTACAATGAGTTTACAACAAGTTTAATCTCTGGCATGGCAGATTGCGTAGCAGTGCGCAGATCAAATTCATGCAAGTGTCAAGGCACCTTAAGATGGACTAAAAATTTTATTTTGTTGTTTGACCAGAAGACGCATCAGTAATGTTCATTTGAAGCTTTGAGTCATGAACCAGTGTTTCGCCACAGGCTGGATCACTCATTGCCCTACAAATGTAAGCCACTGGCCTTCATGTTGCCACTCAAATCGTACCAAGTCTGCAGTCAGTTTAAGCCTAGATATTTCAGAAAGCAGCATTAAAATTGATTCATGAAAATATGTCAGTCCCTCTTATGAATATATGGTGTCACTAATCTGTGTATTACATGCACGACAGTGTTCCCTTAGCCACAGCTGGGTTTTACAGTACAAAAAAACTGTGAGGCTCTGTATTGTAATTAAGGCGTATATCTTTTTACCTAATTGTTGACATGTAAATAAATTTACACGTTTTGATTAAATACTGTGTTACACAAATATTTATATAGACATGGATTTAGCAATTTTATGAACTGTGTCAAAGAGAGATGCAGACAGAGAGTGGTAAGATGGCTGCTCCATGACTCGTGATTGGATTTTAAACATGTCTGCATAGCAACGCACTGCCAGCAGAGATTTGATTGGCTGTAACCCCACAAGGCTCCACAAGCTTTTCTTAAAACGATAACAAATGCTTCAAGCTTTGGCTATAAAACTAAACGCGAACACCAGGGGGCACTGTTTACTTTCCTCAACACTGACTAGAATCACAATTTTGTTTTGTTTTTTGTTTTTTTGTTGTTGTTTTTGTTTTTTACCAAATAGCTGTTAATGCCAGTTGAACAATAATTAATAGGACGAATCAAACAATATTAATAAACCATAATGGACAATAAAATCCCTGTACTCTTGGAGGTCATCAAAAACAGACAGAGAGACACAAAAACATAATTAAATGAACAGAAATAAATCATGCATCAAAACAATAAACAAAACATGTTTTTAAAGCATTTTAGAGCAGACACTGGTGCAGCACCAACCACACTACAGAACCAACTTGGGTGCTGGATCCATCCCTACCTCTGGCAAGTAATTTTCTGTCTGCTGCATTGAAGTGAAACGTGGACATTATCTTGGCCTGATCCACTCATTGGGGGTCTTCAACACTCTGGCACCTGTGTGCTGGATCATGCACAAAGAAAGGTTCTCCAGTTAACACCAAATTATGCTAATTAGTCATTCACAGCAAGTAAATAAGTCCTTTCAGTTTGTCCTTTTTTGCTTTGGATCTGCTTTGGCACACATTTTATCTCGGATTCCATTGTTGATGCAACAATACATCACACGGAAAATGGGCACTGATGGTCTTGAACCGGGAACCTTCCTTTTTTGGGAACAAGTTCACTGACCTCTTGATAATGTTCTTGCTGTTTAAAGTGGCATTCATCTTGTTGAATGTAAACTGTTGGTCCACAATTTGACATGGTGGAGGCACCTGAATTGGGGACCCTAGTCTTCAGCTCAGGGAAGACATGCATTAATCCACCCACGACTTCAGCGGAGATCATTAAATTGAATCCAGTCTTCTTTCAAATGGTTGGCACTAATTTAATAAAAAGTTTCTGGGTGATGTTGGGTCTGATGACATGTAGAACTGAAAATGGAAGAGCCAGTAAAAAACATTTTTCTTCCTCCTTTCCATGTGTAGCTGGTCAACCAAAAAGGAAGAATACCTGTATTATAGTGCTTGAAATCTTCTTATGAACACAACTTTGGCTGGTAAACACAACAGCCAAATTTAAAGTCATATTTTGCTGTTTCTCAGGCACAAACCTGAAAAATGTGTCATGTTGTGTTTTACGTCTTGGCCTAATGAATGATGAAGCATTCCGGCAACAGGCAGTAATTACTCAGAGCCCAACAGTGGGTGTGTAATTATAGAGGGAGGTGTATATGACTTCAAGACTGGCACCGTTAAATGATAATGGGGTGAAACTCCACACCGCTGTGGTCAACTAATCATACTGGACCGGCCTGGATAGCTCTCCAAACGAACGAGCCGTGACTGGACTACTGAATACCAGCTCGCCTGCAATGTTCGGCCGTGTTCGCGCAACAGGGTATTGTGCATGTTGTGATAGCTATGATCTGTCACCGTCATGGATGGACAGGTTTGATATAAACCAACAATAGCTGTTCAGCCGCCACAGCTGTCCCCATTTTTACAAGCACAGATTGTCCTCGTCAACATGTTGACTTTATTAAAATCCATTAGTCACCATTCAGCTGTGTTACAAGCCATTTGGCCTATCAGAGAGTGCAAAAGGGGATACCAGAACCAAACTGTGGTGTTGATGCAGGTGGGCAGAGAGACAAAGTGTCATATTGAGATTAATTGACTGCTCTTGCTCATTAAAATGCATAAATTAGTTTCACACTGATGTGTGACAAAGAGTTAACTGAAGTTGGAGGTCATTCAGGTAGTCATTGATGCACAACCTAATGGTGGGAATAGTTGGAACAACACATCATTTACAGCAAACCTTCAACTAAACAGCAATCAGTGGTTTATTTTAGGAAATAGTTCCTATTTTTATTCCATTGTGCCCCAGTTTTAACAGCTTTTGTTAAACAAAGATGGAAGTTAGCACAGTTCTACCTAAAATAGTCACTGGTGGGAAACAGCAAGTCAGAAAAAGTTGGAATGACATTTAGTAATGTTTTATTTATTTATTTATTTATTGCATTTTGGACTCTGTTGATGTATATTATTTTATTTTGGTATATTATTTTGTCATGGCTCCAATCATATGTATTGTAGGCCAGCTTGCTCTGTCTCAGCCTTTGATTAATGCTATTTATCTCGATCATATGCAGAGCAGTCGGCTCTGTGGGTAAGGAGATGGGCTACCAAAATATAGACAAGAGTTACATTCTGTGTGGATACTCCAGGCTACCTATCTGTGTCCTTGGACAAGACATTTTACAATCATTGTCTCAGTCCTCCCGTCTGTAATTGGGTACCAGCCTTGACTGGGAATGTAACATGTGATGGACTCTCATCTGCTTCATGCCACAGTATCTGGGCCAATACAGGGCATCACCGCAGCCACCACACCACAAAACCGCCCAAGGTCCTGGGTATCAACCATCCAGACAGACACCCAGTCCATCCCTGCTTCTTGAAAGTAGCTATCTATCTACTGCAACCTGGTGAAATGCAGGCATGTTTGCTGGGGTCCTCATCTTGTTGGTGAGTCACCAACAAGATGGATCATCCCCAGAAGGGTGTGTGACATGACGAAAATGTCACAGCTGATATTTCTTCACTATATAATTCACACTGCTCACCCGAGTGTCCCAAAGTTACACAAATGACACAAAATCATTCCAGCAATACACAAGCAATAGCTTTCTGCTAACCACAAAAATGATACCCATGTTTCTCATGAGCAGAAACAATAATTGCCTCACATGCAATTCTATTACAATGCCTTTTTTAAAAACCTGAACAGATAGATAATGTTCTGGGAAATAAGTGATTCAGTGTGATCTGGAATATACGAGGTCTGTTAGAAAAGTATCCGACCTTATTATTTTTTTTAAAAACCATATGGATTTGAATCACGTGTGATTGCGTCAGACAAGCTTGAACCCTCGTGCGCATGCGTGAGTTTTTTCATGCCTGTCGGTTGCGTCATTCGCCTGTGAGCAGGCTTTGAGTGAGGTGTGGTCCACCCCTCTCGTCTATTTTTTATTGCGAATAAATGTCTGAACGATTTGGAGCTTTGCTGCATCAATTTTTTTCCAGAAACTGTGAGAGACCTCCAGGTGGACACCGTTCGAAAAATTAATATAGCTTTCAGGGACGATTTTATTTTTATTTTTTTATTTTATTTTTCACAGAAAGGCAGAAGATGTGGACATCAGCACTTTTTCCGGCACATTCCACCGTTACAGGAGTTTTTTTTCATGGAAAGAAACGCGGAGGGACGCGCCACGGCTCCGTTCATTACGCGGAACAAAACCACCTCGGTGTTGGTCTCTCAGGACAGCTTTCAGGTGGATTTCAGACGGATTCCGGTTGCTTTCCAGTCGTGTGAATATCCGATTGTGATTGTGCATGAGCTGGACATGCCAGAACATGTCCCGTGAGGCTTCATCACGGCGTTGCTTTGCGCCGAGTGGCTGCACCGCGACCTGTGGTGGAGCAGCTTCTCTTTCCATGACAAAAACTCCTGTAACAGTGAAATGTGCCATTCATTTTTAAACTGGACGCTGTCTTGATCTGGTATGTCATCTGACTAGCACAGGAATTGTGAAAAGATGTGGACATCAGCACTCCTCCGCTTTTCTTTCCATGAAAAAAACTCTTGTAACGGTGGAATGTGCCGGAAAAAGTGCTGATGTCCACATCTTCTGCCTTTTTGTGAAAGTCAGACGAGGTCCCGGATCAACAAAGCTTTCACGTTGGAAATGATCTGGTTGTTCCAGCGGGGTGTCAGCCTGTCGATGGGGGCTGGGAGCGCACCGTGCTCTCAGCAGTTGTGGGCCGTCCTTAAAGCGGCAGTAACACCCCGTAATCTGTTTAATCCCCATAAAATCGTCCCTGAAAGCCATATTAATTTTTCGAACGGTGTCCACCTGGAGGTCTCTCACAGTTTCTGGAAAAAAATTGATGCAGCAAAGCTGGACCACACCTCACTCAAAGCCTGCTCACAGGTGAATGACGCAACCGACAGGCATGAAAAAACTCACGCATGTGCACGAGGGTTCAAGCTTGTCTGAAGCAATCACACGTGATTCAAATCCATATGGTTTTTAAAAAAAATAATAAGGTCAGATACTTTTCTAACAGACCTCGTATATGTACTGGAACTGAGATCAGGAAGTATGTTTGGCACATAGAAACATTTGATGCAAAGTTGTGAGGGCATATTGATGAACTTTGGTGAGCAGATGGATAATGTCTTAAAAACAAGCAATTTGAATTTGAATTTGTTCTGAAACATATTTTCCAAACGTTTAGTTTTTTTTACATGGTAAAAGATAAATCAGATGGAGCTGGTGTTGTTCTCCCAGAGTGCATTATAAAAACCAACTATTTACTATTTAGAGACAACAGGCTCAATTATACCTTTGGGAATATGTGAATATTCTTCTTTAAAAGCCATAGTTCATTCGGGAAAGAATTAAAGGTTATGTGCAGCCAATAATGATGTAGTAAAACAATACAATTTTTGAAGCTAACACAATCAAAATTATAACATCATCTGTTTTCTTGTGCAGGACAAAAATGGATCCAATATCTGTTGATATCGCCTCAATAATAGATTGAGAGCTGTCTAACCAATAATTTAAGTCAAAATAATCCTTAAAACACTGACAATTATTGTGTACTGTGTGAATTATCCGTTGCCATGGCAAAAATATTCTGCAAACAGAAACTGCCACAGTACAATTTTTTTTCCACCAGAAAATGAAAGTGATGCACTTAATGATTAGTGGAGTTGAGTGGAGAGAAATGTTACATGGCAAAGCAGCCACATGACATGAGGGCTGACATTTAATGGTATTATCAATCAATCAATCAACTTTTTTCTTGTATAGCGCCAAATCACAACAAACAGTTGCCCCAAGGCGCTCCACATTGCAAGGCAAGGCCATACAATAATTATGAAACACAGTCTACGTCTAAAGCAACATAACCAAGGGATGGTCCAGGGTCACCCGATCCAGCCCTAACTATAAGCCTTAGCGAAAAGGAAAGTTTTAAGCCTAATCTTAAAAGTAGAGAGAGTATCTGTCTCCCTGATCTGAATTGGGAGCTGGTTCCACAGGAGAGGAGCCTGAAAGCTGAAGGCTCTGCCTCCCATTCTACTCTTACAAACCCTAGGAACTACAAGTAAGCCCGCAGTCTGAGAGCGAAGCGCTCTAATGGGGTAATATGGTACTACAAGGTCCCTAAGATAAGATGGGACCTGATTATTCAAAACCTTATAAGTAAGAAGAAGAATTTTAAATTCTATTCTAGCATTAACAGGAAGCCAATGAAGGGAGGCCAACACGGGTGAGATATGCTCTCTCCTGCTAGTCCCCGTCAGTACTCTAGCTGCAGCATTCTGAACCAACTGAAGGCTTTTTAGGGAACTTTTAGGACAACCTGATAATAATGAATTACAATAGTCCAGCCTAGAGGAAATAAATGCATGAATTAGTTTTTCAGCATCACTCTGAGACAAGACCTTTCTGATTTTAGAGATATTGCGTAAATGCAAAAAGGCAGTCCTACATATTTGTTTAATATGCGCTTTGAATGACATATCCTGATCAAAAATAACTCCAAGATTTCTCACAGTATTACTAGAGATCAGGGAAATGCCATCCAGAGTAACGATCTGGTTAGACACCATGCTTCTAAGATTTGTGGGGCCAAGTACAATAACTTCAGTTTTATCTGAGTTTAAAAGCAGGAAATTAGAGGTCATCCATGTCTTTATGTCTGTAAGACAATCCTGCAGTTTAGCTAATTGGTGCGTATCCTCTGGCTTCATGGACAGATAAAGCTGGGTATCATCTGCGTAACAATGAAAATTTAAGCAATACCGTCTAATAATACTGCCCAAGGGAAGTATGTATAAAGTGAATAAAATTGGTCCTAGCACAGAACCTTGTGGAACTCCATAATTAACTTTAGTCTGTGAAGAAGATTCCCCATTTACATGAACAAACTGTAATCTATTAGACAAATATGATTCAAACCACCGCAGCGCAATGCCTTTAATACCTATGACATGCTCTAATCTCTGTAATAAAATTTTATGGTCAACAGTATCAAAAGCAGCACTGAGGTCCAACAGAACAAGCACAGAGATAAGTCCACTGTCCGAAGCCATAAGAAGATCATTTGTAACCTTCACTAATGCTGTTTCTGTACTATGATGAATTCTAAAACCTGACTGAAACTCTTCAAATAGACCATTCCTCTGCAGGTGATCAGTTAGCTGTTTTACAACTACCCTCTCAAGAATCTTTGAGAGAAAAGGAAGGTTGGAGATTGGCCTATAATTAGCTAAGATAGCTGGGTCAAGTGATGGCTTTTTAAGTAATGGTTTAATTACTGCCACCTTAAAGGCCTGTGGTACATAACCAACTAACAAAGATAGATTGATCATATTTAAGATTGAAGCATTAAATAATGGTAGGATGGTATTAGCGATGCCAGTTCAAAAAGAAACTATAAAGATTATTTGATGGAGTGCATTTAGGCAGCACTTTTCCCGCTGATGTGAATGCTGAAAGCGCAATACTGATATGACATGACAGAGGTTTTAAGCAAATTTATTAAATTCTAATTGGCTATATGACTATGCAGATAACCTCACCCTCAGTAGGACTTTAGAGGATTGTCTGGCTTCAGGGAAAAACTGGTTTTTGGGCAATTTCTTACTCTTCAATTCTGTCAAGATCAAGATGATGGTCTTTGGTCCTGTGAAACACAAACATCAGTTTGATCAGCTAAAGTTAATCTTGGATCGTGTGTTATTCATCGCAGTGATGAAGTGGAAAATGTCGGTTCTTTGACCAACACATTAGAGAAATTACAAAGAATACTTTTTCACATCTGTAGTATTGCAAAGATTCAACCTATTCTGTCTCTGGCAGATGCAGAGACTTTGGTTCATGTCTTTGTATCTTCTAGATTAGATTACTGTAACATCATATTTTCTGTTTACCGCAGTCCAACATCAGAGGTCTCAAAATGGTTCACTATGATGCTGCTGAAGTTCTGACTTGAGAAGAAAGTTTGATCATATTACTCCAATTTTGCCCTCTATCTACTGACCTCTGTCCATGTGAATTCAGATTTTAAGGTTTTGTTATTAACATACAAAATCCTTCATGGACAGGGGCCTCCCTTTCTGGCTTATCTAATTAAACCCTATTTACCAGCCCATGCTCTGCATTCTCAAGATGCAGGATTACTGTGTGTTCCAAAGCTTACAAAGAAGTCAGCTTGTTGCAGAGTGTTTCCGTATCGTGCACCTGTTCTATGGAACAGTCTGGTGGATAAAACCATCTGATTCTCTTGAGTTATTCAAATCCATATTAAAGACCCATCTGTTCTCTCTTTCGTATGACAATGCAGTCGTCTTGTACTGAACTACCTTCCCTGTTCATTTTACATTTATGTTACTACAAATGAGCTGGACTCAATCTCAACATATATAATTATTGGATTGTTAGTGAAGCAAAGGCCTAGCTGCCAGTGATCACAGTAGTATCTTGCCTGTTACTTTTCTGCTGAGAAATATTGTTCTGTGGTTTGTTTGTTCCAGCTGATTGCCTTCTGTCTTTTTGTTCGAGGTGCTGTTGAAGAAAAAGGACTGACATCACTGATGGGACTGCGACAGAGAAGATGAGTACTACAATTTTTCTACCACCAGTCTCCTCTTTCTGAGTATGGTGTGGAACTTGGCAAAACTTATCAGGACTGTACTTATATTTATTGGACTATGACGGGGGGTCTGGAGTCAAATGGGGGCTACATTGTGGAGTCTGGTGGACCTTCAGAACTGTCAATTGTAGATGATGGCCACTCTTCATGGGTCCAGGACCTTTGCCACTGGTTGATTAGGTTGGTTACTGTGACAACTGAAATGACAAGTGCCTGGATGCTTGGTTCCATCATCTCTGTTTGAGACATTTTTGTCATTGGTAGTATGGCCAAAGATGATAGTCGCCCCTCCGAGTCTAGCCTGCTTGAGGATTCTTCCTACAATCCAAAAATATCAGAGGGAGTTTTTCCCTTACCACTGTTACCTATGTGCTTGCACTGAGGAGTTGTTCCCAGACACCTTCCTTGACCAAGGACTTCTACCTGAAAGCTAGTGCAGATCCTGGAATGAGCTTAGAACCATCGACATGGTATTTGCTGCAATGCAGCTGCAAGAGAAATGCCAGGAGCAGAATGCTGACCTGTTCTCCACCTATGTTGATTGGACCAAGGCCTTTGACACACTGAGTAGAGAAGGCCTCTGGAAGATCATGGCAAAGTACGGATGCCTGCAGAAGTTAAGTTCCCTGGTTTGCCAGTTCCATAATGACATGCAGGCAAGGGTGTAGGATAATGTTGAGACATTGGCACCATTTTCAATGGCATCAAGCAGGGCTGCATCCTGGCACTGACACTGTTCAGCCTCTTGTTCTCCACAGTGCTGACTGATGCATTCAGAGATGGTGAAGTTGGAATCACTTTCCGGTACCATACAGATGGCAAGCTGTTTAACCTCAGGAGGCTTTAAGTGAAAACTGAGGTCAGGGCCCACATCATCAGAGACTGTTTGTTCGCTGATGATTGTGTTCTCACCGCTGGATCTGAAGCTGATATGCAGCTCAGGCTCAACAGGTTTGTCACGACTTGCAGTGACTTCAGCCTCACCATCAGCACACAAACAAATTAAAGTTCTGCGTCAGCTACCCCCAAAGAAACCCTACAATGAGCCCAACATCACAGTCAATGGTCAAAGACTCAACACAGTTCACCACCTGGGCACGACACTAGCATGCGGTGTAACCATCGATGACAAAGTGAGTATCAGGCCTGCAAGGGCCAGCATGACATTTGGCAGACTATACACCAGTGTCTGGAACATAAGAAGTATTAGTCGAGAGACCAAGCTGAAGGTTTACAGGGCAGTAGTGCTCCCTTGATGGCTCTGCAGCTCTAAGTTTGTGAAACTTGGACAGTGTACCAATGCCACACCAAGATGTTGAACCACTTCCACACAACATGCCTTAGAAAGCTGCTGACCATCAAATGGCAGGACAGGATCCTGGACACTGAGGTACTTGCACGAGCAGCTCTTCCAGTATTACACCATGCAGTCCCAGTTATGCTGGGGTGACCATATTGCTTGTGGTACTTGCACGAGCAGCTCTTCCAGTATTACACCATGCAGTCCCAGTTACGCTGGGGTGACCATATTGCTTGCATGCCAGACTATTGGTTGCCAAAAAGGATCTTCTCCAGTGAGCTACAATAAGAGAAGAGGTCAGAAGAAATGCTTTAAAGACACTTTGAAAGCATCCCTGAAAGCAGGACAAATAGTGCTGTGCTGTACACAAGGGCGCCAAGTTATACGAGGCCAACAGGACTGATGCAGCAGAACAGAAGAGACAGGCCAGCAAGTCATGTGCGAACAGTCGGCCTGATGATGTTTCCCTCATCACCTGCCCCCCGTGCCAGCGCTTCTTCCGTGCACAGATAGGACTGTACAGCTATCTGTGTACTCAACAATAGACTTCCATCATCATCAAGACTCCTTCCCTTCACCCTTTGTCCCCTAGATGACAATGATGGGGATGTGCTTGCTCTGGGGTGTTGGTAAGTTTAGACCTTACCCATGTGAAGCACTTTGGGGAGCCTTATGTTGTGATTTGACGTTACTGTATAGTTATCAAGTTGGAAAAATGTTTTTTTTTTTTAAATAAATTTTTCTCTTTTTTTCCTTTCTGTAAGTTCTTTTTTAAAAATTTTAAATATTAAATATTAGGGGTGCCTGAAAAAATTGATTCACGTCCAAATCGCGATTCTTATTTATTACGATTCTGAATCCAAAATGTCCAAGAATCGATTTTTAAAAAGCATTTTTTTAAACATTTTCTTGCTTACTCGCTGCGTGTACTGTTTGTCAGGCAACGGCTTCCATACTACAGCGTCCCCGCGAGGTGAGGGTCCACCGTGCTTCAAACATTCATGAGCTGCAGCTTAGCATGGTGGGCGAAGAGCTAATTCAGCTAGCACCATCTTTGCTGAAGGCAAATGTTTGGGTGCATTTTGGATTTTATTATTTGCTGCATAAGAAGGAGCTTGACATGACTTATGCAGTGTGCCAAATCTGCAAAATGAAAGTCAAGTACTTCGGAAACACTTCAAATCTGCAAGCCCACATGCTACGCCATCACCCGGACCTAAAAGAAGTGGAGCAGCGGTCTCTGCCGACTACTGACCAGCGCTTCGCTAAACTGCCAGCTAACTCTGAACATGCAAAGCAGCTATATAAAATGAATGAATGAATATCAAAGGATGCTTTTTCCAGTTAAAGAGGCACAGGGTGGAGCTGGAGCCTATCCCAGTGGCCACTGGGCCAGAGATGGGGTACGCCCTGGACAAGCTGCCAGTCTATAATTTCCTTGTGTCTTTTGCACATGTTGCTGTTGTTGTCCATTTGGCTGCTTCCATTTTTTTGTTTGTTTGGGGTCGCCACAGCGGATATCACCTCCACAATTTAAAATGATTCTTTTCCATGTCAGGTTCAATATTTTCATTAAATTCAGATAATTAAAGTCTGATCATTTATTTGTAAGTAAATCTGCTAACAATAACCTTTGTGTTGGAGGTAAAAGACCAGTTGAGTCTTTTGCTGATTTTCATGAAGTTGTACTGACCAGTTGTCCAGGAGCTCTAAATTTTATGGTTATGCAAACCACAGTCACATAGTTCTCTGCTGGCAGTAATCTGTGCTTTATAATAAAAGCTGATTTGTCAAGAATTTCAAATTATATGTTGCACAAAAACAGTCACTGGCACTGTGACAAAACAGGAAAATAATCCAAAACCAAAGTATACTCAGAGCCTTTATTATGTTGAAAATTCTGTTCATTTCAACAGTGGCTTTGTCATCCCACTCAGCATTTTCTTTGGACATTGTATTTCCAAATAAATACAATTTTGGTCGAGCACAGCCAGAATTTAAGGCCAGGAAAGGAATTTTACAGAGAGAGGCCAATCTGACAGAGGTGGGTGAGCCAGCCAGCAGGATTGTTGAGAAAAGTGGTTTTGCTGATAAAAAAGTGGAAAGGGTTAATTGTCCCCACTGCTCTATAGTGATAGTGGCAGATGCCATTAAGATAAGGAGGTTTAGGCCTCACACAGTGTTGCCGCGTAGCTTCTACGATCTGAAGGACAGGTAATGGATCAAAGCATCCTGGGAGCCTGGAGGTTTGTTGTCTCTTTAGTGAGCATGAATGTATGAGAAGAACACACAGATTCAGATAAGATTCATGGGAACATTTGTTAATGTAACCGATTTTCAGGTCAATATACCTTTCCTTGGTTTTAAAACTAGCATGCTCTGTCTATGCAGTAAGGTGTTTTGTCATGCCTCTCTCCTTCTGTCACACCTGTTTCCTGTCATCCAGTTTGACCTATGACTGTCAGATTGCCTTGATGTCTGCAGGCTTGCATTCCAATCAGTATGCCCAGTGCAGCTGATGTCACTGGAGCATGTGACTATTATCTGCCATCTTAGTTTAGTTTGGACCAGATTTTATTAAACTTGGGTTACTTTTGAACTGCGTCTCTACTTTTAACAAGAGGGCCCCTGCTGGCAAATGGTGCTTTGGTAAAAGTGCTTGCTACATTCTGATAACATTTCAAGGATTTGTACCAAGTTTCCCGAAATTCCTCCTAAAAAATGTGAGAGGAGTTGATTTCATAATGTAGGCACTAACTCATGAAACTGGCAGTGTCTAGGTTTGTTAATCAAGGGCACTAACTCTGTCAAAATGTGTCAATCTTGCACAGTATTACAAAAATGCATATTACTAACCTATAATAAAGATTTGTACCAAGTTGCATGAAATTCCTCTTAAAAATGTGAGGGGAGTTGATTTCAGAAGACTTATACCCTTTTTGGGACAGACGGATGGACGGACGGACAGAAATCGCCACAACATAATTCCCCTTCAGGGGGAATAAAAATTAATCTATGATCTATGAATCTAAGGTGTGGTTAGGAGCTCTATATATCAACTTTATCAGGCTGGTCAGGAATGGCAGGACACAAATGTACAGCTCAAGCAGACAGCTCTGGTTTTCAGAAGACTTTATGATGGTGGTTAGCAGAGGTCGGTACACGAGTAAGCAGTCCAGGAAAAACAACAGTACAAAAATCATCAGGCAAGCAAGCGTGGTCAAAGCAACAGGCAGGAGGTCAGGTACACACAAGGAAGTAGGCAAGACTATGGAACGCAGATACAGAGCTGGAATGAAGGCACAGGGCACGACAAACTGGCGAGAGACAACCAACCTCAGTGAGCTTATATCACCCCAGGTGGCAATCAGCAAATCAGAAACAGGTGTGCCAGGAAAGCACCAGAACCAGGGCGTGGCCAAAGAGAGAGACAGAGCCAGACAACCCCAAGCAGAAAAATCCAACAAGAGAATAAACATAGCAGGCCCAATGAAATACACAAAATAAAACAGACAACCGAAAACTCAACTCCTGACAGTACCCCCCCACCCAATTCCGGACGGCCCAGGCACAGCAAGACGAGAGTCACAAAACTCACAGATCAAGGCATGATCAAGAATAAAGCGGGAGGGAACCCATGACCGCTCCTTGGGGCCATAACCCTCCCAGTCGACCAGATACTGCACCCCACGACCACGACGGCGAGAGTCAAAGAGCCACCGCACCGAGAACACAGGGCCACCATCCACACACCGGGCGGTAGGCGGGGGAATTGCCGGAGGACATAAAGGACTGGATCTAACTGGCTTAATCTGACTGGTATGAAAGGTGGGGTGAATACGCAGGGATCTAGGGAGCCGGAGACGAACAGAAACTGGATTAACAAGCTTGGAGACTGGGAATGGGCCGACAAACTGGTGAGCCAACTTCCTGGGCAGGCCCTTTAACTGGAGGTGATGAGTTGAGAGCCATACCTTCTGACTGGGTTCATAAGAGGGTGCGGAGGTCCTCCTACGGTCCGCGGCGGACTTATAGGTTTGGGACGTGCGGATCAATGTCCTTTTGGCCCGATCCCAGGTTCGTCGGCAGCGAAGAACAAGACGGAGTGCAGAGGGCGGAGTTTGTGGATGGTAGCCCGATGTTAAACTGACGGAAACCCAGAGGAGACGGCAGAACTCCCTCCAAAAATTGGACAAGAACTGAGGGCCTCTGTCAGAAACAATGTCTTGAGGGAAACCATGTAATTTAAAAACATGATTCAGCAAAACCTCAGCTGTTTCCTTGGCTGACGGGAGTTTGGACAGTGGAATGAAATGTGCTATCTTCGACAGTCTATCTACCACAGTAAGAACTACTGTGTTGCCCTTGGAGGGTGGAAGACCAGTTACAAAGTCCATCGTAATGTGGGACCAGGGATGTGCAGGCACAGGCAGCGGCATTAATAATCCGGCGGGTGGACGGTTAGATGACTTATACATGGCACATGTATGACAGGCGTTGACATATTCCGACACATCCTTTGATAACCCAGGCCACCAAAACCTCTGTTGAACTACAAAAAGGGTTTTCCTTATACCTGGATGACAAGAAAAAGCGACTGTCATGTCCCCATCTGATTACGTCCCCCCTGAGCGTGTCTGGAACAACAAGTTTGCCAGTGGGACAACCGGGGGGTACCAGAACCCCATCATTGGCAGATCGGACCCTAGACTCAATTTCCCACGTGAGAGCGGATACAAAGCAGGAGGCCGGCAGTATTGTACCTGGATCAGCCGGGGCGTCAACTGGTTCTCCCTGACGGGATAGTGCATCTGGTTTCCCATTTTTGAACCTTTTGTGTGATCAGTGTAAACTAGGAATGGCGTTTGTGCCCCCTCCAACCAGTGGCGCCACTCCTCCAAGGCCACTTTTAACGCCAACAGTTCGCGGTCTCTGATGCTGTAATTTTGCTCAGCTGCAGTCAACTTCTTTGAAAGATGGGCACATGGGTGCATTCTATTGTCAGTAGGATTTCGTTGTGAAAGAACTGCACCCACTCCCACGTTTGAAGCATCCACCTCTACCACAAACTGTCGAGCGGGGTCAAGGAGGAGTAGCACAGGGGCCGCTATAAAGTATTTCTTTAGAACCTTGAAAGCCTCGTCGCACTCAAGTGACCAAACAAACAGCCGGAGGGACGATGTGACATCGTGTAATGGAGCTGCGATAGTGCTGAAATTGCGAATGAATTTTCGACAGAAATTGGCAAAACCCAGGAATCTCTGTACCTCCTTTCGTGAGGAGGGAACAGCCCAATCACATACTGCAGCAGCTTTATCAGGGTCCATCTTAATCTCCCCCTCAGCAATTACAAACCCCAAAAACGAAACCGTAGATTTATGGAACTCACATTTCTCTGCCTTCACGAACAGGTTATGGCGTAACAGGGTCTGACGTATGGTGCGCACATGTTCCTTGTGGGTTTTCAGGTCAGGGGAGAAAATCAGAATATCATCAAGATAAACAAAAATGAATTTGTTGAGAAATTCATGCAGCACATCATTAAGTTGTCATCACCAAGTTCTGGAACACTGCAGGAGCATTTGTGAGGCCAAATGGCATGACTAAGTATTCATAATGACCAGTTGGTGTGTTAAAAGCTGTTTTCAATTCATCTCCTTCTCTTATCCTTACTAAATGGTATGCATTGCGGAGATCCAGCTTAGTAAAAATCTTTGCTCCTTCCAACAACTCAAAAGCAGTGGAAATGAGAGGTAACGGGTAACTATTTTTAACGTTGACGTCATTAAGCCCACGATAATCAATACAAGGGCGGAGCGATTTGTCTTTTTTCTCGACAAAGAAAAACCCCGCCCCTGCGGGCGACGATGAATGACGAATCAAACCAGCAGCGAGGGATTCCTGTATATATTCATTCATGGTGCTGCATTCAGGGACCGTCAGTGAAAAGAGCTTTCCCCGTGGTGGGCTTGCTCCAGGGAGAAGATCGATTGCGCAATCATATTCTCTGTGAGGCGGTAATGCTTTAGCCTTACTTTTGCTAAATACCGGCGCTAAATCATGGTAACATGACGGAACCCCTGCGAGATCCAGGTTAGACCCCTGCTGGGAACACACTGGTTCTGACAGCCAAGATTTTTTGCAGGCTGAGCCCCACGAAACAATCTTTCCCATTGACCAGTCAAAATTAGGGCTGTGTTGTATTAACCAGGGGTGCCCCAGGATCAGCGGATGAGTCATATTGTCAAATACATGAAAGCTGATAGATTCGGGGTGATTTTCTGCCACGGTTAAGGAAACGGACTGAGTACGGTGAGAAATACAACCCAATTCATGGCCATCCACTGCGCGCACCACCAGAGGGTGCGAGAGTTCTACCAATTTCAGGTGCAGAGACATGGCCAGAGAACACAAAATTAAATTAGCATCAGAACCAGAATCGACGAAAGCTGACACGGAAACTGACGAGTTCTCAGAGGACAATTTAGCTGGAATTACATTTTGTGCTGTGGATGGGGTTATGGAATTAAGACTCACCCGTATGTCGTATTTTGGCCGCATGGTGGCACCCCTGGCTTGACAATTGGACATCATGTGATCAGAATGTCCACAGTAAAAACAAAGTCCGCCATCTCAGCATCGCTGCCTCTCGGCGGAGGAAAGATGAGCGCAACGTGGTCGCATGGACTCCTCTGAACCGCTGTGTGGAGGACCCCCTCTCACATGGCTGGAGGAGGACGTGCAGGTGGGAGGAGTTGCGGAGCGTTGGACAGACAGCCGGGCAGCACAGCGAGGGCGATCCCGCAGACGCCGGTCGGCCCATATGGCGAGAGCGATCAGGTGGTCCAAATCGTCGGGCAGATCTACTGCTATCAGCAGTTCCTGGATATCTTCTGAGAGCCCCTGAAAAAACACATCGTGGAGCGCCGCAGAATTCCAATCACTCCTGGCTGCCAGAATGCGGAAGTCCACCGCGTAGTTGGCGACACGACGTCCTCCTTGCCTAAGCTTCATCAGGGATCGAGCTGCTTCTCGTCCTGGCTAGGTGTGTTGGAAGACCAATTGCAGAGCTGATGTAAATGCCGGAAGAGAGGCACAGATGGCAGATTGGCGACCCCACTCAGCTGTTGCCCACGCCAATGCACGACCAGTCAGGTGAGTGATGATGTAAGCTATCTTTGCCCTGTCGGACGGGAACTTACATGACATGAGTTCAAAATTCAACTCACACTGAGTCAGAAAAGGTCTGATGTCTCCGAACTCGCCTGAGAAGTGTTCAGGCAGTGACAGCAGATGGCAGTAGTCTGATTCGGGTATGGAAGCCGGAGCGGTAGCTGGCAGCCCCAGTGGAGGCACACTGGTGCTACTGGTGGCCGGAACAGTGGAAGCCTGATGATTAAGGTTAGACAGTAATTGTCCCATCTGGGTGCTCACCGACTCCATGAATAAGTTCTGGTGCTTAGCGAGGTCACTAAACCAGGAGGAGGGTGCGGTGAGGTGATCCTGTTGTTGTGCGAGCTGCTTACTGTGGTGTTGTACCGCCAGCTGAAATGGGTTAGAGCCGGCTGTGTCCATCGTTGGCCACTTTGTACTATCAGGCTGGATGGTCAGGAATGGCAGGACACAAATGCACAACTCAAGCAGACAGCTCTGGTTTTCAGAAGACTTTATGATGGTGGTTAGCAGAGGTTGGTACACGAGTAAGCAGTCCAGGAAAAACAACAGTACAAAAATCATCAGGCAAGCGAGCGTGGTCAAAGCAACAGGCAGGAGGTCAGGTACACACAAGGAAGCAGGCAAGACTATGGAACGCAGATACAGAGCTGGAATGAAGGCACAGGGCACGGCAAACTGGCGAGAGACAAACAACCTCAGTGAGTTTATATAACCCCAGGTGGAAATCAGCAAATCGGAAACAGGTGTGCCAGGAAAGCACCAGAACCAGGGCATGGCCAAAGAGAGAGACAGAGACAGACAACCCCAAGCAGAAAAACCCAGCAAGAGAATAAACAAACCAGGCCCGACGAAATACACAAAATAAAACAACCAAAAACTCAACTCCTGACAAATTTCATTAGTTCCATATTTGTTTTATGTCATCTTCAGTTTTGCTGACAAATAGTGACAACTTCAAGCTCATTTTCCTCATCAAATTGTAGTTGGGAAAGAAAAAGGCAGTAAGATAAAATGTCTAGACAGACTGGGTGTTGCAGCCAACTAGCAAATGCCATATATCATTCCTTAGGGCCCCTTCACACATAGTGTGAATTTGGTCAGTTTGCGCAAAAAGTGCGCAAACTGACCAAAGGAATCGTGTGCAAAACGTGCAAAATCGTAGCTGCCTTGTACACCTGTTGCTACATCTATTTGTACACACCAGCGACTGAAAGACAGAGTGTGTGCTGTGCAAACCCATTGATCCCTCTCACAGCAGGTGTCGGCCAAATTCCAGGTGACACACATGAACATCTAACACCGCTCGTTTGGCACTTAGAAAATGTGTGGCCATTCGCACTTTTAACACTACAACAGTCAGCAGACAATCGTTGTGTTGGCAAGTGCCCCACGAGTGTGGCTTTGGTGTGCGCACTGAATTAATAGGAGGCGTGGCCTCCAACAGAAGCAGCTGTGGAGATCTGTGGATCTGGACGTCCCAGCTGGACAACATGTACTGTGTTTGGACGGACATGGGCTGCCCACTGTGGCGATGGGCTGTAGTGAGTGAGCACGCGCATCTGGAGTTGGCTACCCGGTCTCCAGCCGACTCCGGCCGAGAGTGGGCTGAATGGTCACTTGCATAGCATTTGCCGACTTTCGGACGCTAGTGTAAAGGCTGCCTTGATCACCATTCGGCCACAGTTCGACATGGCCGATGATTTCGTGCAGCTGTTTGGCCGTGGCACAATATGTCCATCCTGCGTACGACATGCCGTCTGAATGCTGTGAACATGATCAGATGGCAGTGTGACGTCATCTTTCCCGCTGTTCAAATAGGTTTCCAGTGCAAGCGGCATGCGAATATAGAGTGCATGCGCCGTGCCCGAATGGATGTGGTGACTGCTGTACAAGGCGTTCAAGTGCGGCTCCGATTTCCCACAAATTCGATTAAAACTCAGACATTGTTGCTGTGAGGCAAGAATGTGAACTGCTGAGCCACCATATACCTACAGCACATCTACATTGTATACAGAATGTGATGGAAGTTGCATAGTTTCCATGTTTTTTTAATGTTCTCTTAATTGACTTTATTTCCTCTGGATTTGTATTACAGCAGTTATGCTCAGCAATGCTTTGGTATGTCCAAAGTTACACCATTGTCACTATTTCAATATAATCCACCTGTACATGGTGAGGACTGATTTGTGAGGCGAGGACTGAGCCAGTGAGGTTTGTTTTAAGTTTGGTTCCTCACAGAGAGACCTCATATTGTCTTTTTTTTTTTTTTTTTTACTGCCGTGCTTAATGGCCCGGGTGCCTTTCCGGCCTACACACTAAATCAGCCACGCTGGAACAATCCAGTTAATCACAGACTTTGTTTGGGGACAATCAGAGGGTCTTTTAAATGCCACCAGGCTGATGGGAACTATGCAAGGACAGCTTACACTGTCATGTCAGACAGACAGACTGCCTCGCCATCATCAGTGTCCAACAAGAATCGATGTTGTTTCATCCAGACTCTCAGCAAATTCATAAATATTCATGTTCTTTATGAAATGGGCCAACATATGAATAAACAGAATACTTTGGTGTAAAACATCCAGATGTTTAAAAATTAAGCTTCTTTTGGGTGCAAAATAAATTTATAGGTATAAGATATTCCTAAACATAGGAAAAACTGATGTATGTCCATATGTATGTAAAATTGAGTGAGTGAAAAGAGATAAATGAATGAGACCATCAACTCAAGTTTAATTGCTATCACAGTAATTCAAAAACAAGAAAACCTGTATGTTGCCATCTTAACAGGGCATATAATGAGGGCAAATACATTAAAATGTGGTGAACTTTGATGCACCAGATGATTCCTAAAAACAACTTTGTTTAGTCCACGCAATATCCCATAGATGTGTCTGCTACCTGCTAGATGTGGCTCTCACCTTCATGTGAACAAACTACTTAAGATAACACAGTGGGGCAAAATATGACACCCATTTTATGATGAAAAATATTGCAGTTTGTTGACTTGTTGCTTGAGGCTGGCTCCAAAACAGCACATTTCCATAGGAGTCCATGTTAAAACTTCCATCTTTAAAGCAGAAATAAACATTTTTACAGCCTGGTACAAAAACGGTTTTGGTCTCTATCCACCTTATTCCTGGGGGTGCTGCTGTAGAAGCGACCGTGTGACTTCCTGTTAGACACCGGAAGTAGCAGTGATCCATTGTTTTCTAGCAATTAAAGCACCTTTGGGCAGCTGTTTGTTGTGATTTGGCGCTATATAAATAAAGTTGATTTGATTTGATTTTAGCAGTTTTCATTTAGCGGACCGGTGTCGCAGACCGAACGGTCTGCCCCTAAAAATCGCTGTGCCTTTTGCATCTATGCATGCATCATTTCGGACCACAGCAGCACATCTGAGACGTAGTCTCCTCACCCAAAGCAATCAAATGGAGTAATAGGATTATTAACCATCAGATGATAAAGGTAAAACCTCTTAAATCATTCTAAAGTCAATTTTAATCAGAAATGAGGCCGTAAACCGCGTCATCATGGGGGACCGATTTTTAGGGGAACTGTTCAGTCTGAGACACTTGTTTATTTGAAAGTTTATTGTTTTCTTTTCTAAACGATGATCAACTCCCGTAGCATTTAAAAAAAGTCCTAGTGCTGTTGCGCTGTTCGTGGTTGTACAACAACAACCAGATGAAATTAAATCTACGGCTACAACACCGATGTTTTTAACGTGCAGCTGGACTGAAAGAGTTTCCACCGCCAACCAAGAGATGAGGAACCCAGAAGGATGTGGCTGAAAAAAATCAAGTTGAAAAGACCACCTGAAATGTTATACGTATGCTCTTTTAAATGGTAAATGGACTGTATTTATACAGCGCAGCCCATCTGCATCAGACGCTCAATGCGCTTTACAAATAATGCCTCACATTCACCCCGATATGAGGGTGCTGCCATACAAGGTACTCACTACACACCATTAGGCAATAGGGGATTAAAGACCTTGCCCAAGGGCCCTTTTCACTTTTTTCACTTTATTGACAAAAAACCCACAGAGGAATGTCTTAGTTTGTGGCTGGGACATGACAGACCATAAGAGAAGCTAATGAGGATTGAAAGCAGTGTCACCAGAAAAACAGGTATGATTTCATGTGTCTGGAGGACAAATCACTGCAATATTAATCATTAGCAACAACATGTATTACCCTTTTCTGAAGAGTTAAAATTTAAAATGCATTTGGACTGCTGGTCAGTATAAACCTAAAAATTCCACGTAAAATGTTCAATGATACAGTATTTTAATTTTAAACTGAATTTAATATTGTAGCTGTTATTATGTACCAGGTTTTCTCTTGGTTTCTGGAGCACAGAGGCAGGGGCGTAGCACCAAATTCTGGCCATTATTTCTTTAAGTGAGCCTAAAAGGCTCAAAAGGCCTTTATCAGGCCTTTATCTAAAAGGCCTTTATCACGCAACATCAATGTTTGACCTTGTAACAAAGTTATGATGTTATATTCTCGTCAAAAACATACCTGGAGTAGTGTTTTGTTTTATTTTGCACATACATACATCACCGACACACCACAAAGAGATTTCTATCAGGTTTAGATGCCTACAGCAACTATCTCAACCACTGACAACATATTACAGCAAGAGTCCATGAAAGTATTTTAAAGGCATGACTAAAGGGTAATATGTTATATTTAATAAGATATCTTCATGAAAAAAGACACAAATGTGCAGTTTACTGCATTTTATTTTTTTATTGTGTAAAAACACAGCTTAGATGTGGTTTGACTGAAACAAATCATCATTAAACTTAATAAAACAGGGATGAAGTGGAGGTTTAAGAGTCACTAGGTGTTCACAGGAAACAGTTATTTCTATATTTATTTATGTTCATTGTTAGTTGGTTTAATCTTTTCTGTTTTGTTTTATCAGATTCTTTTTGTCCGTTTCTCTAAAACTGTATTGTGGCATTATTAGTTATTATTACTATCACTGTTGTTGTTTCTGTTATTATTATTATAGATATATAAATACAAATAAATGAATAAAATATTACAATTTGTAATACATTTGACTCTTTTACAACAAACGCTGAGCCATGAATTATTATACAGAAAACAAGTGTGCTGACAGCTGCAACAGCTTAATGCTATTCTTCAACATTGAAAACGCCATAGACATGCTAACACGTTAGTATCAGTCCCGTTTTTAAGTTATAAAATACATCTATCAACTGTTTCAGAAGACCATAACAGGTCAGATTAACATAAAAAGGTAAATGTTACTCACAGACATATGCTCTTTGGGGTTTTAGTGGGGAAAAATTAACATTTTTTAACAATTAACTGCCATTAGCAGAAACATACCTCCAAACAAAACGTCAAATCCGGTTCAGAAACTTAAAAGCAATTGACATCATTCTCTTCAACCAGGACATACAGAAAATTTCACAAGTCACACAGTTCACATCAGTTAATGAATCCGTTCAGCACTACAACTCTAGTCTTCACAACATCCTCGCGTTACATGCACCAATCAAAACAAGAACAGTAACTTTTTCCAGGTCAGCTCCTTGGTACACAACAGAGCTCCAAAAAATGAAAACTGCTGGTCGCGCCCTGGAGCGCAGATACGTCTCCAGTGGCTTACACGTACACAAACAGGCTTACCGTGAACACCAGAAACAATACTCTAGAGCACTCGCCACAGCCAGGTCCCAATACTTCTCTCATAAAATTTCAAACTGTACGGGTACAGAACAGTTATTTTCATCAATCAACTCTCTCCTCAAACCTCCCACACACTCCGACACTGATACCAGCACAGATCAGTGTAACAGGTTTTTGGACTTTTTCATAACAAAGGTAGCCACAATTCGGTCTCATCTCCCTGCTACAACACCATCTCACTTCAAACTCAGTATCTCCAACCCACTCCACACTTTTTCAGATTTCATGGACACCAATCTGACAGAGGTAGAGAGGATCATAAAATGCATGAAAACATCTACTTGTTCATTGGATCCTCTCCCTACACCACTACTAAAGTCAAACATTACAGCTATTAGTCCTCTAATCAAAGAAATTATTAACCAGTCACTCAAATCCGGTTAGGTTCCTCCAGCTCTCAAATCAGCCATTATTCGCCCTCATCTCAAAAAACCCTCACTCGACCCAAAAATCCTGGCTCATTACCGCCCTGTCTCAAACCTGCCTTTCCTTTCCAAAGTCTTGGAAAAAGTCGTATCAGTCCAACTCCATGATCACCTCCACACCCATAACCTATATGAAATATTTCAGTCTGGTTTCTGCTCAGCACATAGCACAGAAACAGCCCTGGTCCGCATCATGAATGACCTTCTCATGACTGCGGACCAGGGCTCACCATCTCTCCTCCTCCTACTGGATCTATCAGCCGCTTTTGACACCATTGACCACACCATCCTGCTCCACCGCCTCAACACTGAAATAGGACTCACTGGCACAACTCTCAACTGGTTTCGCTAATATCTCACGAACAGGACAGAATGTGTTACACTCGGACAATCCAAATCCAAAACCCATACTGTCAGCTGTGGAGTGCCACAAGGATCCATCCTTGGTCCAACCCTTTTTACCATCTACATGCTCCCCCTTGGTCAAATCATCCGTAAACACAAGATTTCATTTCATTGCTACGCAGACGACACACAGTTATACATCAAAATGGACTCCACACTCCCCTCAGCTCTGCCGTCTGCCTTTCAGGCTTGCCTGGAGGAGATGGAAGCATGGATGACTGATAACTTTCTTAAATTAAACACTGACAAAACTCAAGCCATCCTCATCGGTACCCCACATCAAACCCAGTCCTCCTCCCTCACCAGTATTCCCATTCTCTGCCACAACATTCCCCTGTCCACCTCCATCACCAACCTTGGAGTCAGATTTGACCCACATCTCACCTTTGACACCCACATCCGCCACCTATGCAAAGTGTCCTTCCATTACCTCAAAAACATAGCCAAGCTTCGCCCCTCCCTTTCCCAACCAGATGCTGAGAGGTTGGTCCATGCTTTTGTCTCCTCCAGGTTGGACTATTGCAATGCCCTCCTCGTCGGGACCCCTGGTAAAAACCTGCAAAAGCTGCAGCACATCCAGAACTGTGCTGCCCGGGTCCTGACGAGGAGGCGCAAGTTTGACCACATCACCCCTGTCCTCAGATCCCTCCACTGGCTGCCCATCAGATACAGAATAGAGTACAAACTCTGCCTCCTGACTTATCAGTGCATGCACGGAACCGCCCCTGCCTACCTCAGTGAACTCCTCACCCCACACACCACCTCAAGATCTCTCCGCTCCACCACCTCCTCACACTGCCTTCACCAACCCAGGACCGGACTCTCCACCATGGGAGACAGGGCCTTCTAGGCAGTGGCCCCTCGGCTCTGGAACTCCCTCCCAGAGACCCTGAGGGCCCCACAAAGTGTGGAGGCCTTTTAAAAAGGCCTAAAGACATTATTATTTCAAAAGGCCTTTTAGATATCTTATCGTTTGAAATGGTTTTTGAAATCTGTTTTAATTCTGTTTTAAATCCTTGCTGTAGCACTTTGAGATTTCTTTGAAATGTAAGGTGCAATACAAATAAAATGTATTATTATTATTATTACATTAAGTGAAATAAAACACTGAATCAACAAAGCACCACATTGAAGCACTGCTTCAATCTGCGAATCACTGCTTCGATTGGTTCAAGGTTCAAAGCAAAGCCGTGGTGCAGAAACGGTTGATTTATATGGAAGAAACTAAACATTTGTGGTAAAACAAAGTTATTTAACAACTAATTGATGACTAAATTAGTTGACAACTATTTTAATAATCGATTAAATCGATTAGTTGTTTCAGCACTACTAAACACCTCCTCTCTTTCTCTCCCATTTGGGGGGTGTGTGTGTGTGTGTGTTTGTTCTTCTATCTTAGTGAGGACCGGAATAAGTTTTAGACCAACAAAGTGAGGACATTTTTGGGAAGTGAGGACATTTTGGCCGGTCCTCACTTTGACATGAGCTTAATCACCTCCAACGGCCTTCTAGAAGCTCCTCTATGATTTTCACAGAAGGTCCTCAGTTTGAATTCATGTCAAGAATTTTCCACCAGAATTTCACACACATTTTGCTCTGGTAGAAGCCTGGTACTGCAGGTAAATTACTCAAGTGCGCCACAGTGGACAATAAAAGTACTGCAGCACACCACCTTCTGCTGAGTAGCAGTACTACAAGTAGTTGTGAAAACGTTTAAAGCCTTTAGAGTGAGGACCACAGACTATGAGACAATGATTTATTAAAAAAAAATAAGCATATTTTGGAATTTTTTGTCAACAGACTTATTGTAACATGCCCTATAAATTTGTCATCGACATTTGATTTGAAGCCTGACACACATTTGATAAGTTTATTTCCTGTATAAATGTGAGCAATTTAAGCTGTGATATTAAGAGCACAGTGGCCCCTCTACACATGCTGCTCTGTGATTGGCTGACACTCCTTCAATTAAAACAATGTTGCAAAATTGCTCAGACTCAGCATATTATACTGATAATGTAAAAAATGTACTACTGCTGCATGTGCTACTATTACTGCTACATGCAGCATGTATTACTACTGCTGCCACATGCAGCGGTACCTGCTGCATGTGGCAGGCTAGGAAGGCTAGGTGGACTGATGGTGGTAAATTAAGACAGAAATAAGTCCGGCCACGGAGCCAAGGTGTGAAAATACAAAAGTAGATTTTTTTTTGTTAATGTATTACATTATGATTTTTTTATGAATATGAGTTATAGAATAACAGATATATGAAAACCAGATAAATATATATTATAATATTTGATATATTATTTATGATATAATAAATATATTCAATTCAATTTTATTTATATAGCGCCAAATCACAACAAACAGTTGCCCCAAGGCGCTTTATATTGTAAGGCAAGGCCATACAATAATTACGTAAAAACCCCAATGGTCAAAACGACCCCCTGTGAGCAAGCACTTGGCGACAGTGGGAAGGAAAAACTCCCTTTTAACAGGAAGAAACCTCCAGCAGAACCAGGCTCAGGGAGGGGCAGTCTTCTGCTGGGACTGGTTGGGGCTGAGGGAGAGAACCAGGAAAAAGACATGCTGTGGAGGGGAGCAGAGATCAATCACTAATGATTAAATGCAGAGTGGTGCATACAGAGCAAAAAGAGAAAGAAACACTCAGTGCATTATGGGAACCCCCCAGCAGTCTAAGTCTATAGCAGCATAACTAAGGGATGGTTCAGGGTCACCTGATCCAGCCCTAACTATAAGCTTTAGCAAAAAGGACAGTTTTAAGCCTAATCTTAAAAGTAGAGAGGGTGTCTGTCTCCCTGATCTGAATTGGGAGCTGGTTCCACAGGAGAGGAGCCTGAAAGCTGAAGGCTCTGCCTCCCATTCTACTCTTACAAACCCTAGGAACTACAAGTAAGCCTGCAGTCTGAGAGCGAAGCGCTCTATTGGGGTGATATGGTACTATGAGGTCCCTAAGATAAGAAGGGACCTGATTATTCAAAACCTTATAAGTAAGAAGAAGAATTTTAAATTCTATTCTAGAATTAACAGGAAGCCAATGAAGAGAGGCCAATATGGGTGAGATATGCTCTCTCCTTCTAGTCCCCGTCAGTACTCTAGCTGCAGCATTTTGAATGAACTGAAGGCTTTTCAGGGAACTTTTAGGACAACCTGATAATAATGAATTACAATAGTCCAGCCTAGAGGAAATAAATGCATGAATTGGTTTTTCAGCATCACTCTGAGACAAGACCTTTCTAATTTTAGAGATATTGCGTAAATGCAAAAAAGCAGTCTTACATATTTGTTTAATATGTGCTTTGAATGACATATCCTGATCAAAAATGACTCCAAGATTTCTCACAGTATTACTAGAGGTCAGGGTAATGCCATCCAGAGTAAGGATCTGGTTAGACACCATGTTTCTAAGATTTGTGGGGCCAAGTACAATAACTTCAGTTTTATCTGAGTTTAAAGGCAGGAAATTAGAGGTCATCCATGTCCTTATGTCTGTAAGACAATCCTGCAGTTTAGCTAATTGGTGTGTGTCCTCTGGCTTCATGGATAGATAAAGCTGGGTATCATCTGCGTAAATTTAAGCAATGCCGTCTAATAATACTGCCTAAGGGAAGCATGTATAAAGTGAATAAAATTGGTCCTAGCACAGAACCTTGTGGAACTCCATAATTAACCTTAGTCTGTGAAGAAGATTCCCCATTTACATGAACAAATTGTAATCTATTAGATAAATATGATTCAAACCACCGCAGCGCAGTGCCTTTAATACCTATGGCATGCTCTAATCTCTGTAATAAAATTTTATGGTCAACAGTATCAAAAGCAGCACTGAGGTCTAATAGAACAAGCACAGAGATGAGTCCACTGTCTGAGGCCATAAGAAGATCATTTGTAACCTTCACTAATGCTGTTTCTGTACTATGATGAATTCTAAAACCTGACTGAAACTCTTCAAATAGACCATTCCTCTGCAGATGATCAGTTAGCTGTTTTACAACTACCCTTTCAAGAATTTTTGAGAGAAAAGGAAGGTTGGAGATTGGCCTATAATTACCTAAGATAGCTGGGTCAAGTGATGGCTTTTTAAGTAATGGTTTAATTACTGCCACCTTAAAAGCCTGTGGTACATAGCCAACTAATAAAGATAGATTGATCATATTTAAGATCGAAGCATTAAATAATGGTAGGGCTTCCTTGAGCAGCCTGGTAGGAATGGGGTCCAATAGACATGTTGATGGTTTGGATGAAGTAACTAATGAAAATAACTCAGACAGAACAATCTGAGAGAAAGAGTCTAACCAAATACCGGCATCACTGAAAGCAGCCAAAGATATGAAGCCCACCTCATTTTTTGGACACCACTCAGACAGCCAGCAATTCAAGGAGAACATGCGGCTAAATATGTCACTCCCGGTTCGATTGGGGAGGGGCCCAGAGAAAACTATAGAGTCCGACACTGTTTTTGCAAAGTTACACACCGATTCAATGTTAATTTTAGTGACCTCCGATTGGCGTAACCGGGTGTCATTACTGCCGACGTGAATTACAATCTTATCAAATTTACGCTTAGCCTTAGCCAGCAGTTTCAAATTTCCTTCAATGTCGCCTGCTCTGGCCCCCAGAAGACAATTGACTATGGTTGCTGGTGTCGCTAACTTCACATTTCTCAAAACAGAGTCGCCAATAACCAGAGTTTGATCCTCGGTGGGTGTGTCGCCGAGTGGTGAAAAACGGTTAGAAATGTGAACGGGTTGGCGGTGTACACGGGGCTTCTGTTTAGCGCTACGCTTCCTCCTCACAGTCACCCAGTCGGCCTGCTTTCCCGGCTGCTCGGGATCTGCCAGAGGGAAACTAACGGTGGCTAAGCTACCTTGGTCCGCACCGACTACAGGGGCCTGGCTAGCTGTAGAATTTTCCACGGTGCGGAGCCGAGTCTCCAATTCGCCCAGCCTGGCCTCCAAAGCTACGAATAAGTACACTTATTACAAGTACCATTACTACTAAAGGAGGCCGAGGAATAACTAAACATTTCACACCCAGAGCAGAAAAGTGCGGGAGAGACAGGAGAAGCCGCCATGCTAAACCGGCTAAGAGCTAGTAGCTGCGCTAAGCTAGCGGATTCCTAAAAACACGCAAAGTGAATAACGTGTAAATAATTTAGAGGTGATTCAGCAGAGGGAGTGCTTTAGTTAAGGCACGTGAAGATTACACTGTGAAACAAATCGTTATCTAGGTAACTAGATCAATCTAACTGCGCAGATTAAACAGCTAACAGATACAGCAAAACACCGCTGTGCTCCGGAACAGGAAGTGATACAATACCGCAGTGAGAGCCAACCACCAGTAGAGGCAAGCAAGAGCTTCCTACGCACATATATATGTATATAGATATTGATATATTATATAATATATTCATATTGTTTATATTATATATGATAATAATAATATAACAATATATAACAATAAATATAATTATATCAATATCAAGAAATGCGTCAAACAAAATACAAATATTTCACAATTAAAAAAAATAATTCCCAGTTCAGAGTTCAAAAGGGTTTAGGGTGTCTTCTGTTTCCCCTTATATTTTAGTTCAGTTCTTATAAGGTTTTCTCATTAGGTCAAAAATAAATGCCATAATCCAAAGAAGCATCCAGAAAAATGAAAGAACAGAAGATCCTACAGCGTTGCAGCAATGGTAGGTTCAGGGGTAGCTCGCCATCCAATGAAAGAAATCCAACTAAAAAAACCTGACCTAAACAAGGTCAGAAAAACTCAAGTCCAGTAATAAATATATGTTTTTAACCTTAGCAACAAAACTATAAATAAAAATAAACAATATAAATACAATAAATCTTACAACAGTAATATAAATTAATATAATAATTGTTTATCTAAATGATAAACTAATTCAATTTAGAAGCTTCTTTTTTCCCCAAGAATAATCAAAGTCAAAAAAGTAAAGTGCACTTATTTATCAAAATTCAAGTTTTGTACAAAAGTACCATTTCATTATTGAATCAAAAATCATTAAAATAAAGAGATTGCATCCCATTCAAAAGAGGTTATAGAGAGGCTTGAGGCCATTCAAAAAGTCATAGCCGCTAAATGCTATATTTCAAAAAGTTACAAAAATGTACAAAAATTGAGAAGGGGGAGAAAAATAAAGCACAGCTTTATGTAAACAGTTCTTAAGCCATGATTTGGCAGTAATAATTCATAAAAAAGAACCACAGTGGGTTTTATATGGACAATTTTAGTCACGCTGACCGTGTTTCGTGCTATGCTAAGTGTTAGCTAACTTAGCTGAAATGTTAATGGCATCCGCGGTGGCACAAAAACACAATTTTAATTAAAAATACAAAATGGATTGACTCACCGGTGAGTAGAGGTTTGTAAAAGCCTGTTAGGGTGATGTCCACAAAGTTATGGGTGATGATGCAGTATTATTGAATTAATTAGTTTGATGTCATTGTTAACAGTTTAAATGGATACGTATTAAATACGAGTGGACAAACTCACCGATGAGAGGAGAAATAACTAATGCTAAAGGTTTTGTCAGGTTTTGTACCATATATTAGTGCAACACAGACAAACAAGATCAGAATTATATGAATGGCCATTCGTCAATAAATATGTACAGTGCAATGTAAGACAACAATCCTATGACAGGAGCAGTGAACTGGTTCATATTTGAAGATACAGGTGCACTCTGCCTCTGAGCCCAGTGCAGGAGCTGAGGGCAGGGGATGGGCAGAGCAGAGGATTTGTACTATCTTTTTGGGCTTATTCAAAGTTGGCAGAGGGTAAAAGGCTGATGCAGTAGCAAATGTAGTATATTGATTATATTGATTGTTAGTATGGGTAGATGGTGTGTGCAAATATAGAAGGGTCCGAAGTCAAAGGTCACAGAGTAATTTTAAAAAAGGGCCAAATTAGGCTTTTTGTTGGGCCTTTGATTACCGTATGTCTTTGCTTTGAGGACCCCCTCAGTATTGCCTCAACTTATTTTCAAGGTTCCAGGGTCAAAGTTCACGTAATGAAAATTAAAAAGAAATTTTTAGACCTTTAATTGCTTTTTTTTTAACCTTTTGGATACTTATCAATGGAATTTTGTGCTGAAATTCGACTATGCCATTGTCCTGACTGTCTTATATAGGAATATTTTTGTTCCATCTCACTGTGCCCTTTAATAAAGGAAGTAGCTTCCCTTAAGGATTTGAGAGCCCAGCTTTTTATGACTAGTCAAACACGTCTAAACTTGCCACAGTGATTTTGGAGTGAACTGGTTCATATTTGACCAAGATACAGGCCTTAATTGGTTGCTTCTCTGCAGTGTCTCTGAGCCTCCTCACAGGCCCCGAGCAGGAGCTGAGGGTGGGGGATGGGCAGAGCATATGCAGTGTCTTTTTGGGCCTTATTCAAATTTATGAAAAGTCACAGGTCTAAATATTTACTATGTGCATCATCTTTATGTCCTGATACTGTGTAGTGATTGTTGCAGTAAAATTCCAAGGTAAAACAGTCAAACGAGGCCTTAATTTGCTGATGCTGACACATGCGACCCCAGCAACCACCTGTTTGACCTACTACCCTCTGGCCAACGGTATAGGTCAATCAAAACTAGGACAAATAGACTCAGGGACAGATTTCTCCCCAGAGCGATCACTGCACTGAACAATAACAAATCACTCTAATCCGCACCTTTCAAGTTTCTTGTGCAATATTTGTAAACCATGTGCAATTTTCCCGTGCAATATGATTCCACAGTTGTGTAGAATTCTCGTTTTACATTCCTTAGTCCACATTTCATTTTATTTTATTTTACCTTATGTTTATATTAGTTGTACATATACTCTGAATAATTTATCGTTAAATTTGAATATCTTTTATTTGGCTACAAATTACTCGCACCACGGAATCACCTTTTAGGAGTTGCACTCAGATCTTGTTGTAATGCAAATTACAATGACAATAAAGGCGATTCTGATTGTAATTGGTAAAAGCGCAGTCTACACAGTACAACATGAGCTGATGTGGGGGATAGGCAGAGCATATGCACTGTCTTTTTGGGCCTTATTCAAATTTATGAAAAGCCACAGGTCTAAATATTTACTATGTGCATCATCTTGCTGCCCAGTGCAGCAGGAGCTGAGGGTGGGGGATGGGCAGAGCTATTGCCATGAATCAAGATTTAAACATGTTCAGAAGGATTATAAATAAATAAACTAATACAATAAAAATAAATTACTTACTAATACTAATTTAGTAACTAATTTTATTAATTACTTAATAAAAAGAGTTTATATTTACATGAATTTATTTTAAATGAAAGTTAAATGCTTTGATCTGAATGAATGAATGAATTAATTAATGGATTTATTCGGCACACACACAAAGAACAGAATCATACCAATAATATGAATGTTATATAAACAAGCCTGTGAGTCCGAAAGGGTGTGGGCAGAAGCAAAGCTTATCAACGCCCACCCCTGCTAGTATGAGTCCAACAATTATAACAGTCATAACAACATATACACAAATTCACAACACACTACATATCAACACAGACATACACTTAAATATTCAATTACACTTCAATTCATGTATAAGTATGTTATGTATAAAGTGCCAAATCACAACAAGCTTGGCCCAAGTCACTCCATATTAACCCTGCCGACCCCCAGAGCAAGCACTAGGCAACTGTGGTGAGGAAAAACTCCCTCTTAGGAAGAAACCTCAAGCAGACCAGGCTCTAGGTGGTGACCCTCTGCTTGGGCCGTGCCATATATACCTGTATACGTACATACATATACACACATTATATACACTTCTACACACACATATACACACTCACATATATACCTATATACATACCCACTAACACATAAATAAATATACAATACATATATATACACATACATACATTTATACCTACACATTCCCATTTACAGTTTGAGAATCTGTGTGAAATTCTGATGCTGCTTTAGGCAAAATTGAAAAAAGACCGGATCGTGAAGGGTTAATGAAGTTTTAAGATTGACTTTTCAGAGTCAAAGCAGCTCCTGCACGCCCCCCCTCCCCCCCATGCTTGTTAACTGATTACCCAATCAGAAGCGAGAGAGTGAGGTGAAGAGTTCACCTGCTCCTGCACCTGCGGCATCACACTGTCTCCTCCGAGTGCAACGGCCTGTTTTTCACCATGGACCGGTTTAAAAAAAGACTTACGGTTTTACGGAATCACCATCAAAAGAGTGAAAAGAGATATGAAAATGCTCAGGTAAGTATTTCTTTGCTTTACATATGAATTGTTTTGTGTGATTTGTCCGTGGGAGGACAGCAGACTGATTTCACTTTTGACCAAGCTGTCCGCGTATGCTAATGTTAGCAAAACAGTGGTAACCAGACGTATCCTTCTTAATTTACACATTGTTTAGACAGATAATTACCACAGAAAATTTAAATCAGATGTAAGTAGTCTACTGTGGCAGTTTTAATATAAAAGCTTAACGTTCTACTCCTATTTCTGCTCACAGTGGTTTTAGCTTTTACCCCTTTACATCCGCCTCTTTTTGGCACATATCAAATGTCCATTGCTCATTAAAACATCGTAAATCCCAGACTTCTATTATACATCATTTGAAAGTTCTGGTCTTGTAGTTTCTGAGAATATGTATATAAATTCTGTGAGTGCTACATTATTTGCACACGATCGTTTTAAACATATTTTTAAATGTATATTTTTTTCTCAGAAAAAGAAATGCATTTTTAAAAGCCTTTATCTTGGCCATACTTCATCAGAGGCTGTTGCTACTCACATACACTTGTAATGCATGTTGTGGACAACAACTGTGTGTAATTTCAGACTCTGCTCATCAGCATTTTGATACTGTATTATTTTTGTAAAAAGAAGTCGTTTGCCTAAAATTGTGCCAAATATATAAACTCTATTATTCATTTTATGCTTACTTTAACCACAAAAATACATTTTCCTATTTAGATAGATATTCTAGCACTCATTTACTTTTAAAATTTTAAATTATTTATTTGTTAGAATTGTATTTATGGTGTGTGTTGATCTCCAGCTCTGCTCCATGTGAGATCAGCATGAGCTGATCATGCTGATAGATGTTGTATTGAGGGCCATTAAACATCACTGGGTTTAATCTTGTTTTTATGTGAAGGTGATCTCTCATAATAAAAAAAGAGCTTGGAGACATGCAGGTAAAAGTAAGCCAACAATAATAATAAAAACTATTCAGTCATTCGGCACTGCAAGATGTTGCATGAATTCTTGTATGATGTATACAAGAAACGTCTCAAATGTTGAATGTGTAATTTTTTGATTTATACCTGTGTATTGGTAATGTAGTAGGTCGGCACATACAACTTAAAACAGTAGGGCATGTTCTTTTAAAAAATGTCTGCACACAAATTTATTTCTACAGAGCATTAAAAGCCTAAATGAAAAAGATAAAGCAAGATAAAATGTATTAAAATTGGACTAAAATCAAATTAATGTGTTGGAGTTTTGCAAGAAGAAAGATGCATCATGTTGTTTAGACAGTGGTAAAGAGATGTAGAGATGTAGGCTTTTCTTCAGCAACGTAAAGGTTTCATTCTGAATCATGCACTAATATATGCACATGCACTGTATTTGCATCACTTACATTTCCCTCTTGTGCCCTGCTCTGAAGGCTGAAAAGGAGCACTGCCCCAAAACAGCGGAACATGCGCCTCTCAAAGACAATTATACTGAGGAACCTGATGAAGCCTGCTACTCCCCAACGCCATCGCAATCCAGTGAGGAGCCTCTGACATCAGATCCACTGGATGAAGATTACACACCGTCGCCATCATCCAATGACGATGAGCCCCTTATACAGGAGTCCCAGTCATCCTGCCACAGTACACCAGTGAAGCACCACAGTCAAGCAAAAACAAGGATGGTGTCAGAGTATTACTGCGTATACTGTGAAAAGGCTCAACTGAAGATTGCGAGACATCTAGAAAGAAAACATAGTGATGAACGTGAGGTTGCCTATGCTTTTAGTTTACAGGTTGGGTCCAAACAAAGGAAGATACAATTAGAAGGCCTTCGAAATAAGGGTGACTGGCTGCACAATCGCAAAGTCTTAGAGGAAGGAAATGGTAAGATTGTAACATGGAGGCAGCCCCCTGAGAAGGTGCACGTAAAGAGCTACCTCCCATGTCAATACTGCTACGCAATTTTCATGAGGACTGAACTGTGGAGACATGAGAAATCATGTAGAGAACAGAAAGAGGAAAGACGCAAAGGCAAAAGCGTACAACAATCTTCCTCCTATCTACTTCCAGTCAAATCATCATGCAACAATGTAGAAAAGATCATTCACTCTATGCTCCAGGATCATGTGACCTCTCAGATCAGGACTGATGAGATGATCTGTGCATATGGAGATGCTTTATTTGCGAAAAAGGGCCGTGAAAAGTCTCAGCACAGATACATTGCACAAAAGCTAAGAGAACTAGGAAGGTTTACGAGGTCTCTTAGATAATAAACCGACCCTTTTATTATTTTTTTTAACTATATGGATTTGAATGACGTGCGATTACACCAATCATGCTTGAACCCTCGTGCGCATGTGTGAGTTTTTTCATGCGTGTCGGTGACGTCATTTCCCTGTGGGCAGGCCTTGAGTGAGATGTGGTCCCGCCCTCTCGGCTGAATTCCTTTGTTTCACACGCTGCTCGAGACGGCGCGCGTTGCTTTATCAAAATTTTTTCTGGACCTGTGAGGAATATCCGAGTGGACACTATTCGAGAAATTAAGCTGGTTTTCTGTGAAAAGTTTAACGGCTGATGAGAGATTATGGGGTGTTTCTGTCGGTGTAAGGACTTCCCACGGAGCGGGACGTCCTGCAGCACTTCCAGGCGCTGTCGTCGGCCTGTTTCGAGCTGAAAACATCCTAATTTAAGGCTTAATTCACCCAGGACATCGTGAGAGAACAGAGAAGATTCAGAAGAGGCCGGCATGAGGAATTTATGCAGACATTCCACTGTTTAAGGACATTTTTTTAAATGAAAGACGTACGCGCAAATTCGCCGAGTCGTTTCCGTGATGACTCGGCAAATCTGTGTGCGCCGCGACAGGAAAAACACCTCCGTGTTGAAAACCATTTGTAGAATTCAGGCGGCTTTTAATGGCTTTCAACAAGTGAGTAACTGAGAAATAGTTTAACAGCTTGGGCATGTTCCAACTTGCCCGTTAAGATTTCCAACGGAGGTGTTTTTCCTGCCGCGACCCCCCGCGGTCGGGTCCAGCCCGACATGCGACTCTGCCCGCACGTTCTTTCATTACAAAATGACCGTTAACAATGGAATGTCCGAATAAACTCCTCATGCCGACTTCTTCTGAAAGTTCTCTGTTCTCTGACGACTTACTGCGTCAACAGAGCCTGAAATGTGGAAGTTTTCAACTTGAAACGGCGAGACGCTGCCGCCTCGAAGCACAGATCGCCATCAGGCACCGTGGACCGTCCTTAAAGCGACACTACCAGACCAAAATCTCTCATCAGCCGTTAAAATTTTTACCGAAAACCAGCTGAATTTATTGAATGGTGTCCACTCAGTTGTGCCTTACAGTTTTGAAAAAAATTTTATCAAACAAAGCAACAGTCTCTGAGCCATTCCTAAACAATGAAAAAAATCGACGAGCGGGTGGACGACTCCTCACTCAAAGACTGCCCACAGGCGAATGACGTAACCGACAGGCGTGAAAAAACTCTCGCATGCCCACGAGGGTTCAAGCATGTCTGATGTAATCACACGTGATTCAAATCCATATGGTTTTTGAAAAAAATAATAAGGTCGGATACTTTTCTAATAGACCTCGTATTTTGGCTGCTAAAGAAATTGATAAGCGTGTCAAAAGTCTTAAAGACATTTGTGATCCATCAAAATTTTAACTAGCAATTAAAGCAGCCAGGCATGTGTCAAACTACAATGAAAACAAGAATGAATATGGAAAGCCATCTACAGCAGTTAAAATTGGATTTTCACTGAAAGGGGCCACTGAGGCGTGGATCGGCCACTGCTTGATGAAGTGTGATGTCTCAACTGAGAAGAAGGCAAAAAAGTTCAAGCAGTTGCTGGAGCACTCATGGTCCACTTATGTTTCGACCAACGCTCATGGCACAATGGAGCAACGGAGGTGGGGGAAAGAAGACAACATACCTCTAACTGAGGATGTACTCATTCTTCAGAACTACCTGAGGCAAGTTGAGGATGAGTCAAAGGCAAAGTTAAGAGAGCATGTGACTCCTACAGAATACAGACTGTTAAGTGAGAGCCTTCTTGCACAAATAATTGTGTTCAATAAGAAACGAGAAGGAGAGGCATCACGTTTAACCCTTGAGACATATCTCAAAGCAGACAAAGGCCCTTTAAATAAGGACATTTATGAGACTCTATCAACTGTGGAGAAACAAATGAGCAAAAGACTCACACGTTTGGTGACACGTGGAAAGAGAGGGAGAAAAGTACCCGTCCTACTTCTTTAGCGCATAAAAGAGTCGCTTGACTTCCTGGTTGAAAAAAGGAGCGAAGTTGGCATTCTTGAGGAGAACCCATTTCTGTTTGCAAGGCATGGCACAACAACTAATCTTCGTGGGTGCGACTGCCTAAGAAAATTTGCAGAAGAGAGCAAGGCCAACAACCCAGACCTGCTGAGGTCAACAAAGTTGAGGAAGCATGTTGCTACCTTATGCCAGCTGCTCGACCTCAGCAACCAGGAACTTGAGCAAGTTGCTCGTTTTATGGGGCATGACATCAGAGTCCACTACGAGTATTATCGGCAGACGGATAAAACATTTCAAGTGGCCAAGATTGGCAAACTTCTGTTTGCCATGGAACACGGAGCAAATTCACTGAAAGATAAAAGCCTGCAAACACTGGACTCTGTTATCAGCGGTACGTACATTTATTAAGATTAAATTTAAAAGTCTTACCTCTTGCAATTACATTGACTTTCTGTCCATTCTGTGTTTACGAGGTCTGTCAATAAAGTATAGGTCCTTTTTATTTTTTTCAAAAACTATATGGATTTCATTCATAATGTTTTTACGTCAGACATGCTTGAACCCTCGTGCGCATGCGTGAGTTTTTCCACGCCTGTCGGTGACGTCATTCGCCTGTGAGCACGCCTTGTGGGAGGTGTGGTCCAGCCGCCTCGTCGGAATTCCTTTGTCTGAGAAGTTGCTGAGAGACAGGCGCTTTGTTTGATCAAAATTTTTTCAAAACCTGAGAGGCACATTGAAGTGGACACGGTGAAAAATTCAGCTGGTTTTTGGTGAAAACTTTAACGCTTGATGAGAGATTTTGAAGTGATACTGTCGCTTTAAGGACTTCCCACAGAGTGGGACATCGCGCAGCGGTCCCAGGCGCCGTCGTCAGTCTGTTTCAAGCTGAAAACCTCCACATTTCAGGCTCTATTGATGCAGGACGTCGTGAGAGAACAGAGAAGTTTCAGAAGAAGTCGGTTTCAGCATTTTATCCGGATATTCCACTGTTAAAGGAGATTTTTTTTAATGAAAGACGTGCGAACGGATTACAGCGTCAGCTCGCAGCTGCCGCGACACTCCGCCACTGGAAAAACACCTCCGTGTTGAAAACCATTTGTAAAATCCAGGCGGCTTTTGATGGCTTTCAGTGGAGTGAGTATCTGAGAAATTGTTTAACAGCTAGGCATGTTCCAACTTGTCCTTAAGGCTTCCAACGGAGGTGTCTTTCCAGTGGCGGCGCACGTCCATTCGCACGTCTTTCATTAAAAAAAAAAAAACTCCTTTAACACTGAATAAAATTGGTCCTAGCACAGAACCTTGTGGAACTCCATAATTAACCTTAGTCTGTGAAGAAGATTCCCCATTTACATGAACAAATTGTAATCTATTAGATAAATATGATTCAAACCACCGCAGTGCAGTGCCTTTAATACCTACGGCATGCTCTAATCTCTGTAATAAAATTTTATGGTCAACAGTATCAAAAGCAGCACTGAGGTCTAACAGAACAAGCACAGAGATAAGTCCACTGTCTGAGGCCATAAGAAGATCATTTGTAACCTTCACTAATGCTGTTTCTGTACTATGATGAATTCTAAAACCTGACTGAAACTCTTCAAATAGACCATTCCTCTGCAGATGATCAGTTAGCTGTTTTACAACTACCCTTTCAAGAATTTTTGAGAGAAAAGGAAGGTTGGAGATTGGCCTATAATTAGCTAAGATAGCTGGGTCAAGTGATGGCTTTTTAAGTAATGGTTTAATTACTGCCACCTTAAAAGCCTGTGGTACATAGCCAACTAATAAAGATAGACTGATCATATTTAAGATCGAAGCATTAAATAATGGTAGGGTTTCCTTGAGCAGCCTGGTAGGAATGGGGTCTAATAGACATGTTGATGGTTTGGATGAAGTAACTAATGAAAATAACTCAGACAGAACAATCTGAGAGAAAGAGTCTAACCAAATACCGGCATCACTGAAAGCAGCCAAAGATAACGATACGTCTTTGGGATGGTTATGAGTAATTTTTTCTCTAATAGTTAAAATTTTATTAGCAAAGAAAGTCATGAAGTCATTACTAGTTAAAGTTAAAGGAATACTCGGCTCAATAGAGCTCTGACTCTTTGTCAGCCTGGCTACAGTGCTGAAAAGAAACCTGGGGTTGTTCTTATTTTCTTCAATTAGTGATGAGTAGTAAGATGTCCTAGCTTTACGGAGGGCTTTTTTAATATAGCAACAGACTCTTTTCCCAGGCTAAGTGAAGATCTTCTAAATTAGTGAGACGCCATTTCCTCTCCAACTTACGGGTTATCTGCTTTAAGCTGCGAGTTTGTGAGTTATACCACGGAGTCAGGCACTTCTGATTTAAAGCTCTCTTTTTCAGAGGAGCTACAGCATCCAAAGTTGTCTTCAATGAGGATGTAAAACTACTGACGAGATACTCTATCTCACTTACAGAGTTTAGGTAGCTACTCTGCACTGTGTTGGTATATGGCATTAGAGAACATAAAGAAGGAATCATATCCTTAAACCTAGTTACAGCACTTTCTGAAAGACTTCTAGTGTAATGAAACTTATTCCCCACTGCTGGGTAGTCCATCAGAGTAAATGTAAATGTTATTAAGAAATGATCAGACAGAAGGGAGTTTTCAGGGAATACTGTTAAGTCTTCAATTTCCATACCATAAGTCAGAACAAGATCTAAGATATGATTAAAGTGGTGGGTGGACTCATTTACATTTTGAGCAAAGCCAATTGAGTCTAATAATAGATTAAATGCAGTGTTGAGGCTGTCATTCTCAGCATCTGTGTGGATGTTAAAATCGCCCACTATAATTATCTTATCTGAGCTAAGCACTAAGTCAGACAAAAGGTCTGAAAATTCACAGAGAAACTCACAGTAACGACCAGGAGGACGATAGATAACAACAAATAAAACTGTTTTTTGGGACTTCCAGTTTGGATGGACAAGACAGAGTCAAGCTTTCAAATGAATTAAAGCTCTGTCTGGGTTTTTGATTAATTAATAAGCTGGAATGGAAGATTGCTGCTAATCCTCCGCCTCGGCCCGTGCTACGAGCGTTCTGGCAGTTAGTGTGACTCGGGGGTGTTGACTCATTTAAACTAACATATTCATCCTGCTGTAACCAGGTTTCTGTAAGGCAGAATAAATTAATATGTTGATCAATTATTATATCATTTACTAACAGGGACTTAGAAGAGAGAGACCTAATGTTTAATAGACCACATTTAACTGTTTTAGTCTGTGGTGCAGTTGAAGGTGCTATATTATTTTTTCTTTTTGAATTTTTATGCTTAAATAGATTTTTGCTGGTTATTGGTGGTCTGGGAGCAGGCACCGTCTCTACGGGGATGGGGTAATGAGGGGATGGCAGGGGGAGAGAAGCTGCAGAGAGGTGTGTAAGACTACAACTCTGCTTCCTGGTCCCAACCCTGGATAGTCACGGTTTGGAGGATTTAAGAAAATTGGCCAGATTTCTAGAAATGAGAGCTTCTCCATCCAAAGTGGGATGGATGCCGTCTCTCCTAACAAGACCAGGTTTTCCCCAGAAGCTTTGCCAATTATCTATGAAGCCCACCTCATTTTTTGGACACCACTCAGACAGCCAGCAATTCAAGGAGAACATGCGGCTAAACATGTCACTCCTGGTCCGATTGGGGAGGGGCCCAGAGAAAACTACAGAGTCTGACATTGTTTTTGCAAAGTTACACACCGATTCAATGTTAATTTCAGTGACCTCCGATTGGCGTAACCGGGTGTCATTACTGCCGATGTGAATTACAGTCTTACCAAATTTACGCTTAGCCTTAGCCAGCAGTTTCAAATTTCCTTCAATGTCGCCTGCTCTGGCCCCCGGAAGACAATTGTCTATGGTTGCTGGTGTCGCTAACTTCACATTTCTCAAAACAGAGTCGCCAATAACCAGAGTTTGATCCTCGGCGGGTGTGTCGCCGAGTGGGGAAAAACAGTTAGAAATGTGAACGGGTTGGCGGTGTACACAGGGCTTCTGTTTAGGGCTACGCTTCCTCCTCACAGTCACCCAGTCGGCCTGCTTTCCCGGCTGCTCGGGATCTGCCAGAGGGAAACTAACGGCAGCTAAGCTACCTTGGTCCGCACCGACTATAGGGGCCTGGCTAGCTGTAGAATTTTCCACGGTGCGGAGCCGAGTCTCCAATTTGCCCAGCCTGGCCTCCAAAGCTACGAATAAGCTACACTTATTACAAGTACCATTACTGCTAAAGGAGGCCGAGGAATAACTAAACATTTCACACCCAGAGCAGAAAAGTGCGGGAGAGACAGGAGAAGCCGCCATGCTAAACCGGCTAAGAGCTAGTAGATGCGCTAAGCTAGCGGATTCCTAAAAACACACAAAGTGAGTAATTTGTAAATAATTTAGAGGTGATTCAGCAGAGGGAGTGCTTTAGTTAAGGCACGTGAAGATTACACTGTGAAGCAAATCGTTATCTAGGTAACTTGATCAATCTAACTGCGCAGATTAAACAGCTAACAGATACAGCAAAACACCGCTGTGCTCCGGAACAGGAAGTGATACAATACCGCAGTGAGAGCCAACCACCAAAAATGCCAACGTTGTGACCATCTTTCAAAAGGGAGATCGTGGAGTATGTGGAAACTACAGGGGGATATCTCTTCTCACAACAGCAGGAAAGGTCTTTTCCAGGATTCTGCTTCAATGTCTCACTGTGCTAGCTGAGAACATCCTCCCTGAGTCTCAAAGCAGATTCCTCGCTAATCGAGGTACAAATGACATGATCTTCATGACCCGTCAGCTCATGGAAAAGAGCAGAGCGCAACAATGCCCACTTTTCTTTATCTTCTTCGACCTTGAGAAAGCCTTCGATACAGTCTCCAGGGATATTCTTTGGACAGTTCTGTCCAGGATTGGCTGTCCTGATCATTTCGTTCAACTGGTTCGATCTTTTCATGAAAACATGGAAGGCTGTGTCTGTTTCAACGGAAGTCTCTCTGACCCATTTCCCCATCAACTGTGGTGTCAAACAGGGCTGTGTCCTTGCACTGACACTTTTCTCAATCTATCTCGCTGCTCTCCTCCAAAGAATTGACTCATCAACCCATGAGAAAGTCTCGATCCGATACAGATTTGATGGCAGCTTGTTCAAACTCCAGCACTTCAAGTCCAAGAACAAAACCTCTGTCTCATCGATCGTTGAACTTCAGTATGCTGATGACAACAACGCTGTGGCACCATCTTGTGAGTCGCTCCAAATTGCCTGTGATCATTTCATCCAGGCATATGAAGATTTAGGTTTTTCCGTGAACTGCAAGAAAACAAAGGTTCTGTCGCTTTGCTCACCATAGGAGAATCAAGCACATCTCCAAATTACCATCCACAACGAGGTGGTGGAACAATTATCAACCTTCCCGTACCTTGGCAGTGTCATGGATCAAACCTGCAGTCTTGACCCTGAACTCGATAATCGGCTTGGGTTGCTCATGCTGCCTACGAAAGCCAATCGCATATTCCTGGATTGTGATATCAAAACCTCAACCAAAGTCCTGGTTTATTGCGCTGTTGTTCTCCTGTCTCTTCTTTATGGCTGTGAAAGCTGGACACTGTACAAATATCAAATTCAAAAGCTTGAGTGATTCCATCAGCAGAAGCTCAGGAGGATCCTGAACATCTCATGGAAAGAGAGGATTCCAAACACGGCTGTGCTCGAAAGAGCTGACCACCCCTCCATTGAAACAACAATCAATCGACATCAACTTCGTTGGCTTGGACACATCCAGTGTATGGACCAAACCAGACTTCCAAAGAGAGTTCTCTATTCAGAGGTGACTGCGGGACATCGAAAAGGAGGTGGTCCAAAGAAACGATTCAAAGATAAGATCAAACGCACCCTTCAAGACTTTAAGATCAATCTGGATGCGTGGGAGGATCTCGCTCTGAATAAGAGCACCTGGAGATCTGCCTGCATGATTGGTGCCAAGACCATTGAAGGGGAGCGACACCAACAGGCTGATGAAAAACGACGCTTGAAAAAGCTCCAAATTGCTCAACAAGAAGCCGGCACTGCACCCCCTCCAACTATCCCTTGCCCTTCCTGTCCTCGTCTCTTCTACTCACATCTCGGTCTATTCTCTCACACCAAATGGAAACACCCGATTCCTGGAACTATCTTCGATTATCGAGTGATGCCAACAACGACGCTGTGGTGACCCCGAGTGAAAACAAGGTAGCCGCTGAAGGGGCTTACTGTGACATGTACATAGCACAGATAATGTTTTTTTTTTTGTAACATATATTGAAACTGTATTGAAAGCATTGTTTGTAACAATAAAAAAATTAATAAATAAACAACTAAAAGTGTCTTATTACCATCCTACTTTATTTTCCTTCATGCAGTGTTCTTTTGTTGCCTGTAAGACACAATACACATGAAGAGATTGCTATATTTTTAAGAGATTCAGATATTTGGGGCAGAGCAGAACCTTCTTTGCAACAAATTCATCCACTAATGTTGGAACCATATGTGAAAAGTCCAAATTCTGGATGTATTTCATATGTATGTCTGTAAATAATTTGTCAAAATGAAACATCCAACTGCATGCTGCAGTTGCTGTCCAGATAACCAGCTGCAGGCACATCAGTGTCAACTGCACATGGAGGGATGTAAAAATACAGCTTAGGGTTTATTTTAATGAAGGCTCACATGTATTAAAGTAGCTAAAAATGCTACTGTATGTTATCTTAGGCCATTTCTTCATGTCGTCCGCCCACCTCTCTATATTTGTAGACAGCAGAATTGTAATGTTGTGTAGTTTGCACTGTGACAGCTGCTGTTTACGTCTATAAAGGCCCACTGACACTTGCACGACCTTGATGCACGCATTTGCACACCCTGTGTCGTGCAAGAGAGTAAACCCGTCTTTAACAGGTGCAGACTGAACGCGAGAGGGTCGTCGGCACGTTAAATTGCGCAAAGAGAATTTTGAAATCTTCAAAACATCTTTTACGCATAAATGTTGTGCAACAATCTGCTCGCCAACACTACGTGCAGCTCGTCAAGTGGAGTAAAGAAGAAGTGAACAGAGTGAGTGGTTGCATCAGCGCACCGCATCAGAGTGCAGCTGGTCTGATCGATTATAATGAGATATTAAATCTATCATAAACATACTTTTACAGCTGCACACAAGAAGGAAAGAACATGCAACTGTTTTTACCAAGCAATGAGAATGTAAACATGACAATTACCTTTTTAGATGGCTCCACGGCTGCTGCTGGAGTAGTCCTCTGTGATTCAGGAAGTGATTAGAGCAATTTTCAGCAACCAACTTGCACAGAAAATGATTAATCTGCTATGAAATAATTATTTTATATACACAGCATCCAGCGCTCAACGCATAGCAGTCAGTGGAACAAAGCACGGCATCCAGCTGGGAACACAGCAGGTGGGATCATCACAACGACATGCGTGCAAATGCGTGCATCAAAGTCGTGCAAGTGTCATGCAAGTGTCAGGGGGCTTTAACCCTCGGAGAAAGTGGATTAGCGCGAACTCTTAACATGTAAACAAATGCCAGTTCCGGTTTTTACCGGAAGTCTCACCCATAATTCACACAAAGCCTCATGGGGGCTCAGAATAAGGTGGATAGATAGATTCCTTCTCTGTGACAACTGCAAGTGTGAGAAGGTGAATTTATTTCTAAATTCTTAGTTTAAGATGTTTTAAGCCATAAGGTTCTGTAAATTCCGCTGGTCTAGTTGCTTTGAGTGACAGTGGCTGAGTCCAGCGACTCAGCCTCTCATATGCCATCTGACCGTAACTTAGATTCCACTGGCTACTGCGGAGGCCCTGTCTGTCATTTTTTTTTTTTTTTTACAAAGACCTGGAATGATATATCGTGTGTGGTGAAACATCTTAATCGACCATCTAAGTTGTCTCTGCTGCAATATCCTCGCTGAATGAAACTCTCGTATTATTTAATGTTGTATGCTAATGCTGCTAGCAATTTTTAGCAGCTGTCAGTAGTTTGATCCATTAAGCCCCATTAATGCATGACTACTGATAAAACCAGTGGCTCATAACGTTTAATGTCTACACCAAAGCAAATCGTTATGAATACCACCGCGCAGTCCACACAAATATTATTTAAATAAACACCTAAACCAAGACTAGCCTGTTAGCTTACCTAGTCTGACTCAAAGAGAGGGCATGGTCAGGCTTCTTTCATCACACACTGAGCCACCTATGCTCCACCCCTTCATGCATTAATGATTTAATACTGCTGCTACTGTCATCATGGTGACATCCAGACATGGGCTTCACATCAGCTGTTTTGGGTATCTATAGAAATCGTTCCAGTTCTTAAGAAGAACCGGTCCAGTAACCTGAATGACTTCCGACCTGTGGCCCTCACTTCACACCTGATGAAGACATTGGAGCAGCTCTTCCTCATGCGACTTCCTCAAACCCCAGATGCAACACACTCAGGACTGTCTGCAGTTTGCATATCGGGCAGGTGTTGGTGTGGAGGATACCATCCTCTACCTGCTACACTGAGTCCACTCGCACCTGGATAAGGGAAACGGCACAGTCAGGATTCTCTTCCTGGACTTCTCGAGTGCCTTCAACACCATCCAGCCCCTTGGGCTCCAGGACAAACTGAACAGGATGCAAGTGGACCCCTGCCTGGTCACTTGGATCTCCAGCTACCTCACCAACAGGCAGTGTATGTCAGGGTGAGGGACACCACGTCTGACACTCTGATCAGCAGCACTGGAACATACCAGGGTACAGTGCTGGCCTCTATTCTCTTCACCCTGTATAACCCTGACTTCTGCTACAACTCTGAGCTGTGTCACATCCAGAAGTTCGCAGATGACACAGCCATTGTTGGATGATAGAGAGGAGGAGTACAGGAGCCTAGTGAAGGACTCTGCTGCCTGGTGTCACACAAACCATCTACAGCTCAACACAGTTGGAAGACAAAGGAGCTGGTCATTGACTTTGGCAAGTCCAGGCCAAGTCCATGACCAGTTCTGATCGAGGGAGCTGAAGTGGAGGTTGTGGATTCCTACAATTAACTTGGGCTGTGGCTAGACAGTAAACTGGACCAGACAACCCACACCAATCAACTGTCCAGGAATGGGACAGAGCACGCTGTACTTTCTGAGAAGGTTGCAGTCGTTTAACATCTGCAGAAAACTGTGGATGTTCTACCAGTCCATAGTAGCCAGCATCCTCTTATACACCATGGTGTGCTGGGGGGCAGCACATCCAAGGAGGACACGTCCAGGCTGGACAAACTGATCAGGCAGGCTGGCTCCATGGCTGGCATGAAGCTGGACTCTCTGGTGACTGTGGCAGGGAATAGAACACTGGACAAACAGCTGGACATTTTGGACAATGCCAGTCACCCTCTGCACACCGTCATCAGCAACCAGAGGAGGTTGGTCCTGGAGCAGTCTGTGGCTGACTCGCACATCAGGCGGAAATAAGAAGCAAAAGAGGTTCCGCCACGCTATGAGAAAGAAAACTTGAATTAGAGGTCTCACAGAGGCAGAGTCATGCTGTCAGGAAGAAGCCTCAGGATGTAGACATACAACATATTTTACTTCCGCCTTTAACTTTCTGGTAGTACATCTCAAAAAATAGAATATTGTAAAAAAGTTCAATATTCTTGTCAGTTATTTAATTCACTCATTCATTCATTTTCTATACCTCCTTATTCCCATGTCATGGGGGAACTGACGGCTATCCCAGTGATAATTAGTTGGTTGAAGTCCAGTGTGGTGTTTCCACAGTCATTGATGATTTGAGGTACCATGTCCTCTGCTGATGTTGTTCCACTGTCTTATCAAGTAAGTCGGTGCAGCCGTCTACCACTCTGCACATCATCAGCCACCACAGGAGTCTCTTCAGCCACAGACTGCTCCTCCCCAAGTGCAGGACCAACAGACTGAAAATATCCTTTGTCCCTCAGGCCATCAGAATGTACAACTCCTCACTCAGGAGGAGGAGGAGTAACAGGAAGACAGAGGACGGGAATGAGAGGAACAGCAGTAGCCAGTAAACAAGTATTGATCAGTATGTCTGGTATTTATATTTGTGTATTTATATTTGCAAACTGTTTTTTTTTTTTTTTTTTTTTACTTTCACTTTTGATACTCTGTGTGCTTCTCACCCTGTGCTGGTAGACAATGCTGCTGGAACCTTAATTTCCCTGAGGGAGTCTTCCCAAGTGATCAATAAAGTTCTATCTAATCTAATCAAATGTAATCTAAAACCTATGGGTGATGTCATGCAGGTTTTGTCCAGTATAGTACAGTCTATGATAAAGGCACAAAAGCCACAACATTTAACACAGGAACTAATTTACAGGGAGGAAAAAATATCAAGCAAGCAGCAAGCTTTTAAAATCTCACCAAAAGATAAAATCCTCACTGATGTAGCCTCACAAAGGAACACGGTATTCTTTAGTTCAGGTTTTACATAACCAGTGGAATAAACATTAATCTTTGATTCAAATTACACAGACATCGTATTTTAAAGTATGAGGCCTTTTGGCCCGAGTATGTAACTATACTGCTGCACAAATAACAACCTTCTGCCCTCTTTTTATTCTGAGTTTTCAGCCGCATTACCTGCTACAGGCTTTTTAAAAAGTTCGACAGCCTTTTTGTATGACGTGTGTTCAGTAGTATTCATCAGCAAAGGCCTAATTAAAAAGCTTTCAACCTTGTCTTTCAGAACCGCTAGTCACTGAGATGGTGCGTTTCTGTGTGAGGACAAATAGGCCAACTTACAGGAAAGGCTGCCTGATTTTGAGGTTCAAAACAACATATTTACCTGTCAGGAGAAGGATGGAGATTATGTGTTCACCGCTCTGTTTGTGGATGGTAAAACTCCAAAAAGTGGGCTGAAATTGTCAAGCGTAATGTGCTTCCAATCCAAGGATGCAGGCTTGTTCTGTGTCTCCAGTGTTAAAAAGAAGTCACCAGGATTCAGAGACTTTGCTGTTGTACTTTGACTTTATGGATCAATTTGTCTGTGGATATTAGAAAGCTCACTTCCAATCAGTCTGTTCAGGCTGATCTTATATTTATTTTCTGCTGTTTGTGATTAGTTTTATTTTATTTTAATTATATCTGCTGTATTTAAGACTTAAATGCACCTGACATTTAATTTGAATCCTTCTTATGGATGCAAAAAGTTTGTTTTATTGTTGAGTTTTGATGTTTTATTATGTTGGACGTTTTGTAAATTTATGTCTTAAAGTGCTAGATCACACAGAAAGCATGTCCATGGCATTTAGAGGCGTGTGTAAAACGCCTCTACATAAACACATCACATAATGCCACATGGTTGCTGGCACTCACCAGGGTATGGCCAGTATTCTGGTCATATTCAAAACACTCACCTCCACTCATCATGCAGTCTCCTCTGACATGCTGCAAACTCACCGCTCACACCATCTGTGAGAAAGGGGTTTTAGGATTATGTTTATGTCGACATGATTATGTCGCAGGGTCTGTAATCTGATGGTAAGATATGTCAGTGTTGCTGGACAGTCTGTTATTTTCCAGTACAAGAACTTATCATTTTCCGAATCAGTCCTTTTCTAAACTCTCTTGTGGGCCAAATCTGACCTTGACATTAAATAAATGGACTGCATTTATATCACGCTTTTCCATCTCCATCCGAAGCTCAAAGCGCTTTACAATGATGCCTCACATTCACCCATTCACACTGATGTCAGGGTGCTGCCATGCAAGAAGCTCACTACACACCAAGAGCAACTTGGGGATTAAGGACCTTGCCCAAGGGTCTGTGGCGATTGTCCGGGCAGACTGGGGTTTGAACCAAGGATCCTCTGGTCTGAAGCCCAACGCTTGACCACTAGACCATGACCTCCTCACAAACATTAAACAGACATTAAATTTTAAAACCTGTCACTGGGCTACCGAAATTTTGCGGCGGTTCGCAAACTCGCCACGTGAGTCACAGGGTGGTGCTCTTGTGTCGCTTCAATTGTGAACATGACAAAAAAATCTGTATTTTCTCTCTAAAGAGTCAGAGTCGTCACAGCTGTCTCAAACCCTTCTCAGTTAAATTTCTGTAAGTCAGACAGTGCGCAATGTGTGAGACAACTTGTGAGGGGTTGGTGACACTTTTCCTTTTATGTGATTGAAGAGGAACTGTGCTTCTGGAAGCGGTGCAATTATTGCCAAGCATGTCCAGCAGCTTCCAGCCAAGCAGCTCTGCTGCTGGCCCGGCTCCAGCCTGGCATACAGGCAGGGGCAGCAGGCTGGACGAGCCCTGTGCCGAGGAAGATGGGGAGGCGTGGGACCCAGATTTATTCTTCATCTTTTTTTTTTTTCTTTTTTTTTTTGAGTACCACAATGTAAATAGGTTTGATGCATACTGGTCATTACCGGAAGGAGAGTTATTGAGTTATAGCATTACTGTCTAGCGGGTACAATAATGACGAGATGCAGCCGACTGTCACTCCGCTGGACATCATTCTATATATTGGTGAGTGCACTGCCACCAAATGAAACATCCAGACTTTTCTACCCTTGTTTCCTTCTCCTCCATGGAGCCATGCTAGACTTTTTAATAAATCAATTTAAATCAAATAATTAAATGAAATTATTTATTTTTTTAGTTTATTTTATTATTTCCTACAGTTTAAGGTATTTCCACAGCCTCTTTTCACATAATGGAAGCATAACAGCAGCCCTTCTGAGCACTTGGTTTGCAAACATATCATTTCAGTGTGATTCCAAGTGAACACTATCACTAATTTGCATGTTTTGTCGCAAATTTGTCGCAATCCAACTACTCGCCAACAGTCACAGCCCAGTGAGCTATTACCCTGAGTTTGCTCACATACAGATACATGGATGAAAACACAATTTCCATTTGCTGTTGGTCTTAATAACAAAAATAAAAGTCGTGAAATTGTTAAGGGTACTCAATCATTACAAATGCTTTTCAGTCATTGTCATACATGATGTAGCTTGACCACATGAGCAGGATAAGTGTAAAAAAAAAAAAGTTTTTCAGTGTTTTGTTAAAATTGGAAATTTATTACTATAAAGGAAAGCTGATGTGTTTAGTATGCTTGAAAACAGTGTCAACCATGAAGGATTTCAGTTTAACTTTCCACTGTGCTAAAATTTGATGCCATTAAAAAACAGTGGTATGACATCAAAATTTGGTTAATATTACATGTGAGTTGTAACTACAGCTGTCTGTAATTTTCAATCATTTATCCAACATCCACTAAACATCCAGCAGATAGTAGACAAATCTATGGAATAATGCACATGCAAAACAACATTGCTGTTTCGATGGATCTGGTGCATTAAAGTTCACCAGATGCAAAAGGGTTTGTCCTCATTGTATGTTCTTTTGATTTGATGAGTTACAAGATGATATTTTACAAGTTTTTCTTTTATAAATATAATGCGCTTTACACACTGAAACAAATGTTTGAAGAACTGAGCTGTGCTTATATATAAAATATACACAACAAAGAACTAATTTGCTCTGTCAAATAAATCCATGAATAAATTATTAACTCAGTTGCAACCCTTGACTTCCCACCGTGCTGTACTTCATCAGTCAGCTGGTAGCCTCCTCACATAGCAACACTTGGGTGAGATTCCTCTCAGTGTTGTATGTCGGCAAGACACAGTAAGTTGTCTCAAATACAAGTTTAATTTTAGGTGTGCTCAAGGTTGCATTTCAATCAACGTGTTTTTTTAGCGTAGTCTCTCCACATGAGCTTCAGCAGCAGCAGCAGCATATAGGCCAATGGTGTGCAGCAGCCAACCCGTGTGGCTCCCACTCTGTTTATTTTCAGCTAATTAGTGTGGTTAATCAGGCTGATAATGAGGCTCAGCACCACGCCGTTTCACTGTGACACTGAGCCAGAGATCATGTCCCCACCCAGGACACTGTGACCATCCACGTCCTCGAGGTTGCCTTTCTGTGCACAGAAGAACAGGCATGGTGAGTCCAACAACCTTGGTTCTAACATAGGCAGCTCTGGAATAGAATAACTGTTTATTGAGATGTGCATCTGGGCATACAATGAAATTTGAGATATCATTTTCCCCTCCAGGACAAGAAAAAGACACTTCTAGTATAGAATAAATAAAATAAACTAAAATAAGAAATATGTTGTTTTGAAACACAAGGTTCGGTCAGATCGGCACACAGAAATGATCACACAGACTGCATTTTGCTAGAATAAAAAGGCGTATATTTATTCCCCACAAAAGCAGTTACATCAAACACAAGTGGTTGCAGCGCATGAAATATCTCTTCTTCTCTTACCGTGATGCCTTTAAGGTGGAGAGCCAACACCTTCAGTAAAGTGCGCTTGTCAACCGGCTGGGCGTTCGTACGTTAACCCGCAGCAGACTCTATCGGAGCATGGCTCTGCCTCCTCTTTTCTAGTGTGTGCGCAAAGGGAGGGTGAGTGGCCATTTCAAACTCCCTGGCGCACATAATGGCAGAGCCATGCTCCGATAGAGTCTGCTGCGGGTTAACGTACGAACGCCCAGCCGGTTGACAAGCGCACTTTACCGAAGGTGTTGGCTCTCCACCTTAAAGGCGTCACGGTAAGAGAAGAAGAGATATTTCATGCGCTGCAACCACTTGTGTTTGATGTAACTGCTTTTGTGGGGAATAAATATACGCCTTTTTATTCTAGCAAAATGCAGTCTGTGTGATCATTTCTGTGTGCCGATCTGACCGAACCTTGTGTTTCAAAACATATGTAAATACATAAACCATGTCAGTGGAATAAGTATAAAATGGTATAAATCTGTGGGAGTGTGTTCCAAATTTGCAATAAGAATAAGAAAGAACTTAATACCGAAGGAAATTATTTCAATGTGTCTTGTCCAAAAAAACCCCAAAAAACAAAAAAATCTTTCCTTTAAAATGTATACTTGCAGATTTATTTCCTGGAAATTCTGTTGCACCACAAAATCTCACCAATAAAACACCTCTGGAGCCACCAAACATTTCCAGTTGCCCCCCTCCCAAACATATAACTGGTCTCGAATAGTAGCCACCTTAATCAGACAGCTGATCCGTCCCCATCTCTTGAAAGTATCTGCTGCAGCCAGGTGAAGTGTGGGCATCCCCTGGGACAATAAACACGAGCAAAGCTGCCACCATGGTGACGCCAAGATATGGGCTTCATATTGACTCCTACAGGTCTCTGTGGGTGATGTCACGCAGGGTTTGTCCAGTATATGACTAGACTTAGTACCAAAGACAACCAGTCGTCCACCTGAAGTCACTGATTAGTGTCCAAATCTCAACTGTACAGTAAGACAGGAAGCACTAGGACCCTAAAGAGTTGGACCTTTGTCCTGCTCCAGAGGTAATGGTATTGCCAAACATGTCTGTTTAGTGATGTCATATCACCATAAGCTCTTCCCAGGCATCTCTCCACCTTAAAAGGCTGAGGACCCAGAGTCATGAATGTCACTGCTGAGATGAGTGAATGTTTTGTTTTTTCTTTTCTGAAGCGGATTCTCTTGCCAATGCTTTCCAGTGAGAAAAAAAATGAAGTTCCCTGTTGACCCTCAGAGCTCACCACCCACAAGACGTGTGCACATCCACGATGTTTTTCTAATCCAAAACATTCCAATGCTTCCACATCCCATCTGCCCCCGTCTCTCTCCTTCCCTTCACTCACACACACACACACACACACTCATTCTCTCGCTCTCTCCTTCTTTGCCTCACACTCTCTCACCTCCCTGAGCTGCACTGAACTGGATAAACGTCTCCTTTCAACTGGCGGCACAGACTCATTTCTTCACACACCAGCTCTGAGTGGAAGCTCAGCAGGGGTGTTCGAGATATTAGCCTTGTTGTTAGGGGGGGACACACGGCTGAGGGACGTCTACCATCCACAGAGAAAAGGTAAGCTTCTGCCTCCTTAGATTAGATTCCGGCATGCTGGCAAGGACTCTATCACAGTGAAGGTGATAAAGTAGGCTGAAAAGTTAGTCGCCGGGAATTGTGGCCTTTCGGTATCATTGGTGTCAGCATGTCATGAGACGCACTTCGAGCAACATTTTTAACATTACCAGTAATTAAGAAAAAAATTAAAATGCAGAAATGTGGATTTTTTTCCATGTGGCCTGATGTTTGAAAATTCTTGTCTTCATTCAGCCAACAGTACACATCTAAGGGATCTTAACTCCTGTCCAGATTACTCTTGATTTCAGTGGGATCTCTGGCACAGTGAACCTCCGACCTAAAGGAATATCACATTTCAATACATTATCTATTAGAAGATTGACCAAAAAAAAATTACTTTGATCAAATACTTCCAACAATAAGTGCATGTCTACTAAATATGGGGAACTAACTGTTTAGTCATTAGGCATGCTGGTAAAGGATGGCAATGGGTAAAATAATTCATTTTACTCAGCAGGTTGTCTTGGCTCTTGTTATGTTAAAACAAACAGCACATTTTCCAAAATTGACCAAACAATAAAAATGTTCCTATCAGAGGATTGCATAAAATCACAACCATATAGTAGCTGGTTGGACAAAATCACAGATGATATAATTCACTTGACGTCCACTGGACTTTAAAAGTCCTGGATGATGTTTCGTTGACGCTGATGTCACTGAATGTGGACGACACTGTATGTAACCAACATGATGAAATGTCCAGCAAATGTTTATGTTTGTGGTGAGTTTGTTGCAGGCATCTTATTAGAGAGATGAAGCTAGATGTTAATGATAACTGTGATTTTTTTTGTCAAAGGACACATGCAGCTGGTGCCGTGGGCCAACTGAGGCATTTAGCAGGTATTGGAGCAAGAACAGTATTATTTCTGTCCATATGATTAAAGGCTGAATATCACATCTAACATATAATAATCATGATTAAAGCTTTGCTTTGGGTGACAAGAGTTGCATTTTCTTGAGCTTGTGCATGATACTTCTTTTTTAAATTGCAGAATGATAGTATGACACTGTTAATGCTGCATACAGACTAAAATTATTTCTGATATTCACTGCAAAACCAAACGTCAAACACAGTATAGCAAAATTTATACAATATTTGCATTACTGTAATCTTGTGTTAATGAATAAATGTGATTTTGGGTGTTTTTTATGTCAGTGAAAGACCATATTAGACAATTTTGTCGATTAGATGATTATTATTGTTGTTGTCATTATTACTAAACGTTTTTTCGATAGTTTTCAGATTGGCTGCATGGTGGCTTAGTGGTTAGCACCGTTGACTCACAGCAAGAAGGTCACGGGATCGATTCCCACCTATGTCCTTTCTGTGTGGAGTTTGCATGTTCTCCACGTTTGCGTGGGTTCCCTCCGGATGTTCCAGCTTCCTACCACATCCAAAGGCATGCAGGCTAGATGGACTGGTCCATAGGTGTGCGTGCAGATGTGAATGTATTTCTTTTCTGTACGTTGCCCTGTGACAGACTGGTGTCCTGTCCAGTGCGTACCCCACCTCACACGCAGTGACTGCTCGGATAGGCTTCAGCCCCCCTGTGACCCTTAGTTGGAGTATGCGTTTGAAGATGAGCGAGTGAGAATTTTCAGATGAATAAAAACAGACTGATTTGTAGATTTATAGTCCTGTGCTTGACAATAATAATAATAATAATAATAATGAAGGGATCATAATGATCTTGTAAAACAATGTAACTGTAGAATATGTTCATTACTTTAGCAGCATTATTGTTTTGTGATATTGTGCAATTGTTTGTTAAAATGTGATTGTTGTGCAAGATGTGAGCAACAATTTAAAAAATGTCACTACACAGCATTTAAATACATTTGTTTGTCAGTGTGTAATGACATTTCTACATTAAACACAGCCACGCACAGGTATCTCTAGATTGACCTTGAGTGTAGATTGACAGTGACAGGGGCAGGACTGTGAATTTGGAAACCCTTGGCTCTGACCCCGGCACAGAAGCGAAAGATGTGTGATTTATAGTCATCAATCCCGTGGAAGAAGGAGGGTTCTTTGGTAGCTGCATCTGTGACTGAGCAGCCCTATTTATGAGGTCTGTCAATAAAGTATCACCTCAAAATCTCTCATCAGCCGTTAAAATTTTCACCGAAAACCAGCTGAATTTTTCGAACCGTGTCCACTTCGATGTGCCTCACAGGTTTTGAAAAAAATTTTGATCAAACAAAGCGCCAGTCTCTCAACTTCTCAGACAAAGGAATTCTGACGAGGGGCTGGACGACTCCTCCCACAAGGCATGCTCACAGGCGAATGACGTCACCGACAGGCGTGGAAAAACTCACGCATGCGCATGAGGGTTCAAGCATGTCTGACGTAAAAACATATGAATGAAATCCATATAGTTTTTGAAAAAAATAAAAATACCTATACTTTATTGACAGACCTCGTATGATCCACTCTGTTCACCCTGAACAGGGTGGTACCCAGAAAAGGTGCCCTAAACACAGTCTGTTTCACCTTAACCCGTCTGGATTACTGTATCCAGAGGGTCACCAGATCTGCAGTAGAAAACAAAAACTTAAGTGATGAAATTTAGTACATGGTGCATATGAACCTTGATGAACAGCAAAAAAGTCAGGCCGACCGAAAAGGCGAACAGCTCTCATCTCACATGAACTCTTGAGTAAAAAAAGAAAACCAGGAGAAGACCAGCTATGGGAGGAGCAAGGGGGCTACACTTTCTTCTGGAACAGGCTTCCTGAAGGGAAATGTCTCCAAATCCACAGCCTCAAATTTGCCACAAAGTACTCTCTCCTTACAAAACTGACTGAACTCCCAGTGGCTGTCAATGAACAACTGATGACATGCTGTCTTCATCTTGCGAGTGAACACCATGCCACACTCATCAGTGCTTATGCCCAACACTCGATGCCAACCGTGAAGAGTTAGAAACCTTCTATGCCAAGCTTGACACCATTTTATCTGCTATCCCAGCATCTGACAAGATCATTCTCTCAAGCGACTTCAATTCCTGGGTTGGAAAGGGCCACCAGCTCTGGAACAGAAACATTGGGAGAAATGGAGTGGACAAGTGCAATGTCAATGCCACCCAGCTTCTCACGCAGTGCACCGAACACAATTTTGTCATCACCAACACCATCTTCAGGAAAAAAGAAAAGTTCAAAGTCTCCTGGCAACACCCTCACCCGCACCTGCTTTACTACATCATCATCCAGAGGGGCAGCCAAAGATGCCCTGTCCACCTAGGCAATGACTGGTGCAGATGACTGTTGAACGGATCATCATCTGATCTGCTCCAGGACCCAGCTGCACATCTACCCAAAAGGAGGCCTGGACACTGCAAATCTCTCAAAAGGTTCAACACTGCCATGCTTGAAGACCCAAAAACAAAAGCAGAGTTTCAACAAGAACTCCCCACAAAGTACTCCATCCCGGCTCCAAAATATTGGGAGGAGCTCACGACAGCCATAACATCTTGCCAAGAAATACTCGGACACCAGAAGAGGACACACCAGAACAGGTTTGTTGAGAATGATCAGGTCATCCAATGACTCACTAACTAAAAGCAAAAAGCTTTCCTTGATTTCCAGAAAGATCTGACCTTGCAAGAGAAAACCTCTCTACTCCAGCAAAGCAAAGTGACTCTGCAAAATGAAACTTGAAAACTGAAAAGTCCATGGTGGATCACAAACGCTGCTGAAATCCATGCCTTCACTGATAGAAATGACAGCAGAGGCTTTTTCAATGCCACCAAAGCAATCTATGGTCCCACCACCGAAGGACAAGCACCGCTTCGAAGCAAGGATGGCCTGAGCCTGCTGAAGACCAAAGATGACATCAGTGCTGAATGGAAAGAACACTCTGAAGACCTGTTGAATAATAACCAGTCACTGAGGAGAAGAAAGTGCTCAGCAATTTTACCAAGACAAGAACTCAGCTGAACCCCCACTCTCAAAGAAACTCCTGTTGCTCATGAAGACAACATTGCCACTGAGGCCTTTAAAGAAGGAGGTCCCTTTCGCCAAAGCCAACTGCATCAACTCATCATTAAAATCTAGACTCAAGACAAAATACCAGCAGACCTGACAGACTCAATGATTGTCACTATCGACGAGCAGAAAGGGGACAAGTATGACTGTGGAAACAAGTGTGGAATCTTCTTGCTGTCTACTGTAGGAAAGGTTCTTGCAGGGATTGTCAACAACCGTCTGAGACCACTTTTAGAACAGATCCTTCCTGAAATGCAGAGTGGCTTCTGACCATCAAGCATGACAAAAGACATCACTGCCCACCATTGCGAGAAAACTGTCAAGAGCAACACCATTTATTGTACATCACCGTCATTGACTTGACAAAGGCATTCAACAGCATGTCACACCCACTTCTGTGGACGATCCTGAGCAAAACAGGCTTCATCAAGATCCTGAGGCTCCTCCATGATGACATGTCTGAAGAAGTTCTGGTAAATGGCACAAAACTGAAGCCTTCAATGCTCAGTCACGAGCAAAGCAGGGCTGTGTCATTGCCCCTTCGCTCTTTGTCATCTTCATAGCAACAGTGCTCCACTTAATCAAGGTCAAGGTGCCATCATTAATTGACATCATGTGGAGAATGGATGGAACATTCAACCTGAGCTGACGGAGAGCCAAAAAGAAAATCAGCACCACCTCGCTCCTGGACTTCCAGTATGCTAACAACCGCAACATGTCATTCCTTAAGGAAGAAGGTCATCAGAAAATCCTTGAAACCTTTGATGAAACCTACAGCAAGCTTGGTCTTCACATCAACCTGAAGAAGATACAAGTCCTGTATCAGTCTCTACCCAAGATGGTCAATCCAAAGTTTCCTGCTGTGAAACTGCATGGACAGGCCCTGGAGAACCCACCTTCCCTACCTGGGCAGCCATGTGTCATTAGCGTTGTACTCGTTTTTTCAACAAAAGATGCCTTTGACATGAGACAAAAATTCTCATCTACAAAGCTGTTGTCATGCCAACCCTGCTGTACAGATGTGAGACCTGGACCATCTACCGCAGCCACCTGAACACTCTTGAGCAATTTCACCAACGTTGCCAGAGGAGTATCCCCTGCATCATGTGGGAAGGCTAACCACACCAACATCAGCATCCTGGCTGAAGCCAAGATCCAAAGCACAGAGTGTGTCATCATCAAGATCCTGCTTTGGTGGGTGGGTCGTTAGGATGGATGACAGCTGACTTCCCAAGCAGATCTTCTACTCAGCTGAATGAAGGAAAATGATACAGAGGAGATCAGAAACAACACAACAAGTACCTCCTGAAGCACAATGTTAAGAACTGCTACATCGGCTGGAAGACCTAGGAGAAACCCGTGAGGGGCCGAGACAGCTGGTGAGCAATGATCCACACAGGAGTGGAAGCCTTCAAAAAAAGGTGGATGAACAACAGTGAGGAGAAGAGGAGAAAGAAGAAGAAGAAGAGAGAGCAAGATCCATGACCGTCAGAAGCTTCTTGTAGCAGCCATGTGCAGCGTCTGTCAGAACCAGTGTACTGCTGTCACATGATCTTGACTGCCTCTTGATGGTTTCTCAGTGGTGTCTGTTAAGTTTGGCATATCATCACACTGAGTCATGGCCATTAATTTTTCCCAAGTACTGAAAAATAATCATAACTCAGCAAGATGCAGTGATGAACCCACTAACACATCAACAACATACACCAATGCATGCACGACAGGATACAACACAACATGAAGGATAACTTTTGAACTTTCAAAAAATGTTATCATGTATTGCGGCCCTCCCAGCTCATGATGAAGCATCACAGTGTTCCGTGACATGGTGCTCAAAGTCAGCAAGACACCAACAGGACTCTTCAAATCTTAGATCAGCTTACACAGCTGGACATATGTCTTGTTTAAAATTATTCACCATAACATTCACGTGGCAGATTTTCATTTTGTGCGTTATCAGTAAATTGTGCTGTGTTGTGGTTTAGTGTCCTGCTCAAGAACACTTCAGCATACTGACAGCAATACCCAGGATTTGACCCCACAACCCTTTGATTAATAGACAGCACACTCTACCAATGCAGCTGTTGAACTGAGCTGGAAATAAACCATGTGCATAATTTGCACAAGCACCATGGGACTTGGTGGATTTTGTTTAGAATTAAAACTGAAGCTTTATGCTGCCATAGTATATTTTTAGATAGAAAAAAAATGCAATATATATCTTCTCTGCACGAAGGCAGGCAGGAATCTGAAACCATATAAACATGCTGCAGCTGATGGACAGAGAATTCTGCACTGAAACACTGGTGCACATTATTGGATATGCTCCCACTGTTTGAAGCGTGCCAAGATTACGCCTCAGAGACGGTTTGTGATGGCAGTGAAATGGTAATAAGCTCCTAGCGGCTCTTTATCAGTGCAGCGCCAGATATGTCCCCATGAGTATTCATCAGGAAGAGCTAATGGGGCACAGCAGTGTGAAGCTGTGATTTACAGTGCTCCCCCTGTCAGGACTAATGACAGGTCAATGAGGCTGGTTATAGAGAAACAGGTGCTGTACAATGAATTCAGCAATAAGGCTGAATGTTCTGCGTGATTGTTTTGTTCCCTGTACAAATGCTCATTTGCAGTACTGTCTTCACATGTACGTTAATTATTGTGCATAGATATGCTGAGGCACATCTTATGGTTACAGCCAAGGCGTCTGCATGCATGATATCTTTAGAAAAGCGATAATCAGTGAAAGTTCATGGTTAAATTTGGGTTTTCTGCATTATTTCAGCATAAATTTCACACACGATGATTTTCAGTGTTGGAATATATACTCAACAAAAATATAAACGCAACACTTTTGGTTTTGCTCCCATTTTGTATGAGATGAACTCAAAGATCTAAAACTTTTTCCACATACACAATATCACCATTTCCCTCAAATATTGTTCACAAACCAGTCTAAATCTGTGATAGTGAGCACTTCTCCTTTGCTGAGATAATCCATCCCACCTCACAGGTGTGCCATACCAAGATGCTGATTAGACACCATGATTAGTGCACAGGTGTGTCTTAGACTGTCCACAATAAAAGGCCACTCTGAAAGGTGCAGTTTTGTTTTATTTGGGGGGGATACCAGTCAGTATCTGGTGTGACCACCATTTGCCTCATGCAGTGCAACACATCTCCTTCGCATAGAGTTGATCAGGTTGTCAATTTTGGCCTGTGGAATGTTGGTCCACTCCTCTTCAATGGCTGTGCGAAGTTGCTGGATATTGGCAGGAACTGGTACACGCTGTCGTATACGCCGGTCCAGAGCATCCCAAACATGCTCAATGGGTGACATGTCCGGTGAGTATGCCGGCCATGCAAGAACTGGGACATTTTCAGCTTCCAAGAATTGTGTACAGATCCTTGCAACATGGGGCCGTGCATTATCCTGCTGCAACATGAGGTGATGTTCTTGGATGTATGGCACAACAATGGGCCTCAGGATCTCGTCACGGTATCTCTGTGCATTCAAAATGCCATCAATAAAATGCACCTGTGTTCTTCGTCCATAACAGACGCCTGCCCATACCATAACCCCACCGCCACCATGGGCCACTCGATCCACAACATTGACATCAGAAAACCGCTCACCCACACGACGCCACACACGCTGTCTGCCATCTGCCCTGGACAGTGTGAACCGGGATTCATCCGTGAAGAGAACACCTCTCCAACGTGCCAAATGCCAGCGAATGTGAGCATTTGCCCACTCAATTCGGTTACGACGACGAACTGGAGTCAGGTCGAGACCCCGATGAGGACGACGAGCATGCAGATGAGCTTCCCTGAGACGGTTTCTGACAGTTTGTGCAGAAATTCTTTGGTTATGCAAACCGATTGTTTCAGCAGCTGTCCGAGTGGCTGGTCTCAGACGATCTTGGAGGTGAACATGCTGGATGTGGAGGTCCTGGGCTGGTGTGGTTACACGTGGTCTGCGGTTGTGAGGCTGGTTGGATGTACTGCCAAATTCTCTGAAACGCCTTTGGAGACAGCTTATGGTAGAGAAATGAACATTCAATACACGAGCAACAGCTGTGGTTGACATTCCTGCTGTCAGCATGCCAATTGCACGCTCCCTCAAATCTTGCGACATCTGTGGCATTGTGCTGTGTGATAAAACTGCACCTTTCAGAGTGGCCTTTTATTGTGGGCAGTCTAAGGCACACCTGTGCACTAATCATGGTGTCTAATCAGCATCTTGGTATGGCACACCTGTGAGGTGGGATGGATTATCTCAGCAAAGGAGAAGTGCTCACTATCACAGATTTAGACTGGTTTGTGAACAATATTTGAGGGAAATGGTGATATTGTGTATGTGAAAAAAGTTTTAGATCTTTGAGTTCATCTCATACAAAATGAGAGCAAAACCAAAAGTGTTGCGTTTATATTTTTGTTGAGTGTAGAAACCAAATATAACTTGTGTTATTTCTTAAATAAACTGAGACAGATTAGCGATTACATCATATGACAGGTTATTAAATATGGGGGCTGAGCTTTGACAATTATGTCTTGTTACCAAGATTACAAAAACATAATTCACTGACTTGTCAGTGTAACATCAGTCAGTAGACCTGCAGAAACAATACCTTTCACAGTCATTACTGACTATATATACGAGGGCTGTCAATAAAGTATAGGTCCTTTTTATTTTTTTCAAAAACTATATGGATTTCATTCATATGTTTTTACGTCAGACATGCTTGAACCCTCGTGCACATGCGTGAGTTTTTCCACGCCTGTCGGTGACGTCATTCGCCTGTGAGCACTCCTTGTGGGAGGAGTCGTCCAGCCCCTCGTCGGAATTCCTTTGTCTGAGAAGTTGCTGAGAGACTGGCGCTTTGTTTGATCAAAATTTTTTCTAAACCTGTGAGACACATCGAAGTGGACACGGTTCGAAAAATTCAGCTGGTTTTCAGTGAAAATTTTAACGGCTGATGAGAGATTTTGAGGTGATACTGTCGCTTTAAGGACTTCCCTCGGAGCGAGACGTCGTGCAGCACTCCCAGGCGCCGTCGTCAGCCTGTTTCAAGCTGAAAATCTCCACATTTCAGGCTCTGTTGATCCAGCACGTCGTGAGAGAACAGAGAAGTTTCAGAAGAAGTCGGTTTCAGCATTTTATCCGGATATTCCACTGTTAAAGGAGATTTTTTTAATGAAAGACGTGCGGACGGGTCCGCGCATCGGGACGAATCAAACAAAGCGCCAGTCTCTCAGCAACTTCACAGACAAAGGAATTCCGACGAGGGGCTGGACGACTCCTCCCACAAGGAGTGCTCACAGGCGAATGACGTCACTGACAGGCGTGGAAAAAGTCACGCATGCGCACGAGGGTTCAAGCATGTCTGACGTAAAAACATATGAATGAAATCCATATAGTTTTTGAAAAAAATAAAAAGGACCTATACTTTATGGACAGCCCTCATATGTGTATATGCAGCTACACGTGGAGTTACAGTATAGCACATAGCTCTCCAATGCCATAATTATAATTAATTAATTTTTTTGCAGTGTTACAACACGTGTGAAAGTACATGGCTCTTGATTCAGTTGGACCAAACCTTTACTTTTTTCTGCTCAGGGGCCTCAAATTCACAATAAATAAATCTAATTCCTTTCTGTTGGCATAGGTATTTATCACTGATTATTTTAAAATTCAACAATAACAAGTCAGCAGCCTTTACTGTAAAATCTACAATAAAAAAGTGAGACAAAAGTTTACAGTTGATGACCAGGACAAAGACCAAGCTTTATTTTTTTAGTGTCAATTTTAGATTTTAGAAATTTTATTTTGATATTGATCTGGAATGTATTTTGAATCCAGGATCCAGAAGAGGTGTCAAGCAATATGTAGCCTTAGTGGAGGTATGCAGTCCCTGAGGGCCTTCTAGTTCCTGAGTTTTCATTTGGACCTCCTTCTTCAATGATACCAAGTCTGTGTAGTCCCATGATTACTTTTGCATAGGCTATACAGTTGTTTGTGGTAACATTAATCTTTTTGAGATGATGTACTATGAAGAAACTGATTTGTGGAGATCCAAAATTGTGATATGAAAGGTTAAATTTCTTGCACACCTCCGGCTTTTAAAAGTAAAACCCACTGGTTCAGGCCCTTAAAGTTAGTCAGTTAGTCATTCAGATGCTTTTAAAAGTACATTTCTGTAATCTTCCATGGTATTTACAGGCATTCATCATGGTGTATATGAACCATTGACCTACTGAAAATCTGACATAGTGAATAAAAACTGAAATAAATAAATAAAAATTATATTTCAGTAACTTTATGTGGAAATAAAGTGGACATTCTCACTGACTTAACACACACTTTCATAAAATATGCATTTGGGTAAAAATGCGAATTTGAATGTTTTTTGTCAACATGTATACAAACTTATGTCAGCAGCTGTATGCAACTGTGCTATCTGAGTGTCCTCTACTTTAAATTTAGTAACGTGTCCTAGAAGTACATTTGAATTTACAGTTTTCAAGTATTAGTTTCCGGCATCCCCACTTTGAATGGATCTCATCTGAATTATCTGACGTAGAGAAGTTGTAGTTGTTGAACAGTTCATTATAGGTCAGATGGTGAAATTTACACATGGATCAATGCACAGCCCACACATGTGCACACACATGCACTGTGCTTGCACCATCCTACACTCCACGTGTCTTTCCACAGAGCCGACAGTCAGGAGAATGGGCAAATCTGAAAGCCAAATGGACATCATGGAGAAGTCGAGTAAACCAGGAACGCGTCGTTGGACCACTGCAGAAATGGGTCTGTTTGTGTTATTGCTGTTGGTTAGCTGTGCTTTGGCCGGGCTGATCGTCCTCTACACATCAGCTGTCAAAGGTACGCTGTTAATGAAAAGTGGATATTACAAGTGGCAGCTGTAGGTTGTGTATCTGATATGATTTTTTGTTGTTGTTTTTGTTTTAATCTTACTTTAAATACAAGCTAACATATTGAGCAGCATGCTGACTTCCAAATTTCCTCTAGAAATTTTAGGTTTTATATACCAGTGATTTACCATAATTAGGCCATTGTCAGAAGCCAAAAAGACAAAAAGAAGAAAGCCAAAAAGACAAAATTAGGATTGTGTCTCACCTCATGATATGACACATTTGCAGGCCTAAATTTTAAGATTAAATAACCAATTTGAAGGTATTTTCCAATATTTATGAATTCTTGCTAATGAAACATACTGTAACATTCTAACATACTGTAACATTCTAACGGCTAGAATATCTGGATTATTTTATGAGTTAAAATGTGAAAATGTTATAGGCTAATTTAAGCAAGACAGTACCTTGACTGTATTTAATGCTTTCTGTAATCTCTGTTCCGCCCAGCTAATTCACAACTATCAAACAGGCCTCCTCCTGGTGAAGGTGAGTCGGATTGTAAACAGAGCACACTGTGAGATAAATGGGATGGGTATTTGTCACCTCTGCTGCTCAATGTAATTCCCTTTAGTGCCTCATCAGCAGTGCCACACAAAACTGAAAAAAAAAACAGAGTCACTGCTGACAAAGGCATTGCCTGTCTGGAGTGGTTTCAAGCTGCTGGAGTGGATATGGCCCATGAGCCAGGAGCTGTAGCCCACAGCACGCCTTACAATGAATTATTAAATACAACTCACATGACAATTTTCCTTCTACACTTATGTTTTAATATATAGACTGTACAGAAAGCACTTGTCTTCTCTCTCAAATCTCAAGGCATTTTTTTTTAAATAGTACACCAAAGCAACAACCTATGAAGATAATGCCAAATTATTCCCAGTATACAAATCCTTTTCCTCTCTACATACATCACTATGATAGTTCAAGGACCTGCAGCCAATTTGGATGTAATTGAACACTTGCAATCCATTCTCAGTACACCACAGTCTCCACAAAAATGTATGATAACATTCACAGAGTGACAACAATAGTCATGTGGAGGTCAGTTAATGATTACGTGGCTCAAAAGTCTGTGGTCAGATTTCAGAAACTGGGAACTTCTGTAGACACTACAGTGCTGAAAGAGTCTCCAGAGTCTGGGAGCATGTGCTGGTGCTGCCAATCACTGTTACCACCACATTACCCTGGGCCCTGGATGGTGAGCACCCAGGCATACAACCGGTCCAACCCAACCTCTCAAAAGTTACCATCCATTTGGTGAGATGTGGGCATCAACTTTGGTGTCGCCTTAGCTACGCCACTGGCATGAGACTACCATGTCCATCAGTGCCACTCTGGATGCTGAGACCAGGATTCAGCAACTTGTAGCCTCTGACTTTTTTTACAAAGTCAAGGAGAACTGACCCAATTTCACCATGGTTACCAAATCCAGGAGGAATGATACAGTCCTCATGACCTGCCTCGTCCGTGATCATGGTCACACTGAAATAACTCGTTGGCGGGGGGAATCACACATCACCACTGGCTGTGTTACCGTGGGCCCATCATCTATCACCATGTGAAGTGTGAGTAAGGTTCCCTCACTGAGATATCCTTCAGTACATCAACTAACAAGAACAAAAGTAGGTGTGTCCACCAACTGAGGTCTGGTTGCTTCCAGGTCTGCAATGCAAAGCATTTCAGATTCCCTCTGGAGCAGAAGAAGGGAATGAAACTCCTCAGGTGTGGACCTGGAAGCCACCGTGCAGTAGATGACCCCTCCGTACAGCAACAGTTATCACTCTGCAGAGACAAGCTCTTTAGAGCTCTCTGGTGGGTTCTTCTTTTCTAGATTTGAGGATCCAATCGGCTTTAAACAGTTCCCTTCATAACTCGTACTGCTATCCGATGGAAGACAGCAGCACTCCCATGAAGTGCAAAAGCCAAAGATCTATTCTAATGCCCAGCTAAAATTTTAAGGTTTAAAGTGTCGATCCTCTAGACTCCAGGGGAGGTAATGGTTTCATATTTGAAGCAGTGGATTTGAGACCAGAAGATGCTTAGTTTGTGTGTGTTTCTGAGAGTCATCACTGTAAAGTGATTTGACCTTTGGATTCAGATGGAAAAGTGCTGTGTAAATACAGTCCGTTTAATCCTGACACCAACCCCCTGGTGAACCACCTGCAGTTTGACATTGTGCTCATGGGACATAAATGGAGATTTTTTTTTTTAGACCAAAAAAAAAAATTGACAGAGATTTATTTTTTCATCCTCCAGGCCAACGTTATGACTCAAACCTCAACAATGTTTGCACAACTGCAGAGTGCGTAACTACAGGTGAGAACAGTTTGTTGTTTCTCTGCAATTTTATGATGCAATCAAATTCTTCACCCACAGCCCATTTCTTTGTGATTTTCTACCGTCCTGTCCCTTTCACTGTCTTTGCTTTGATGCATTAAAGCTGCTCGGCTCTTGCAGAACATGGATGAGTCTGTGCAGCCCTGTGATAATTTCTATCAGTATGCCTGCGGGGGTTGGTTGGAGCATCACGTGATTCCGGAGACCAGCTCTCAGCACAGCATCTTTGACATTCTGAGGGACAAGCTGGAGATTGTCCTCAAAGGTCAGCGGGCATGTTGTCAAAGCTTCAGGATCAGGGGTTGAGTCTATCAGGCGTGGAGACACACTTTGTTAGGACACAAATGCCGGACTCTCTCAAAGATGGTCAGCGTTCAAAGCTCTTTACTGAGATGACAGGTGTGGTTTGATGCACAAAAAGGCAGTCAGAGAAAAGTATCAGTAACCAAATCATTGGGCGAGAGGCAGAGATCAAAAAAGGCAGGGAAGTTCAAAAGCACAGTAAGGCAGTCAGGACACACACACAAAACTCTGAAGAAAAGTTGGAAGCGAAGGCACACGGCACAATGACCTGGCAAAATAGCAGGGAGGAAGAGAGACTTAAATAAGTTGGGTGATCAGCTGGTGATGCAGAGCAGGTGTGACCAATCAGGGCGGGGAAAAAGCAGAAGTGACACACCCACCACCAAGTACTGTAGGTAACAGTCACAAGCACATAACCACAAGACCCAAACAACAAAACTAAAAGAAAAGACAGAGAAAAAGCAACAATATAAAACAAGATCACAGAACCACCAGTCTGACAGAGTCTTTATAGTCAATGTGCTGTATAATGTTTCGGTTGCTTTTGTTTTGTTGTTGCAGGTGCTCTTGAGACAGAAAATGAGCAGGAAAGGGATGCCATCAGGAAGGTCAAAATCCTTTACAGCTCCTGCATGAATGAGAGTAAGACGGGGCGCTTCTGGAGTTTCATATTGTATTTGTCGTGCATATATCTGCTGTATTGGTTGGCAAGCATTCTGTGATAACCAGTACAAATTGTGACAAACGATTTGTCTTTTGTTCCATTCTGTTGGAGCTGGCTGTTAAATTCACTCACACAGAAAGAATATTTCACGTCATTACTTTCTAAAGTACGATGTGATGCAAAACATTGATGTCAGTCATAAAGCACCCTCTTCCGATCCCTTAAAGTGACAGTGTGTAGGATTTAGTGCCATCTGGTGTCGAAGTGGCAGATTACATAATGCTGTTGGTGGTCCTGATTTTGTTTCCCTTCATATTTTCACTTCTTTGGTGGCGGGGATTCATGTTTCTTGCATTCTCTTGTGATAAGCAATATGCATCGTCCTCCATTTCACAAACTTGTTAGCCTGAACTAGCACCCCGCAGACAGTGTATAGGGGAGCAACCACTGATTCCTCTACTTTTTTCTTCAGTCTTCCAGCCACATTGTAAAGGTCTCTTCAAACCAAGCAGACTAGTGGAGACTAGTGGAGATGCCAACCAACCATGAGTTGGCTGCCCAAAAAATTAGAACAAAATGCAAGACCACAGCCATTTAGCATGTATGTTCTACACATGGATAAGGCCTCCTATGACATAGCGCTTGACAACGTCCTTCAGAGAGCAAAACCAGAAGCTGTGAAGAATCATAAACTCCAGCCCTCCAGCTTTGTAACAGATTCAGAATCATCTTGAGAAAGCTACAGTTAGTACTGGCCTTGTCAGCCCTGGGCCTTTGGGTCTCAGAGGAACAAAGAAAACGGAGGCAAAGAAAAAGGTGAAGCTGCACCAAATGGGTGGGATCTTGGTTAGCTCAGCAGCAGGCTGAAGGGTACTACTGGAGCTGGAATCGAACAAAACCTCCAATTTAAGAACCTTCAGTTCACTCAAGCAGAACAGCCAATCAGCTCATCAGCTCTCACTGATGCTGACCACCACCAATTCAACAGCCGACAGCGAGTGCAGACGAGCTGTCAGAATGGGACACAATGAAACAAACTGCATCATTCGCTCCTGAGGAGGCCAAATGCAAAAGGCAGAGTACATATGCCCCCTTTGGGCTACTATACCAACATGGCGGTGCGACATGCCAACTTCCATGAAAGAACCCGGACTTAAATTCATGAAAACACATTGATTGGTTGCTGCAGTTAGTTATCCCCTAAGGAACAGAAGGCTATGAATGTTATATTCTCTTTCTGCTAATGAACACCCGAAAAGGTGTTGAACATCCAACCTTCAGTGACATTAAAGCCAGATTTTTGCAGTATTTTTTAAATATTTTATGTTTCACCACCTGCAGGCCTGATAGAGCAGCGTGACTCCGAGCCTCTCCTTAAGCTCATTGACACGGTTGGAGACTGGCCTGTTGCATCAGACGCCTGGAACACTACCACAGGTACGTCACACTCTGCTTTTGTATGCACCATGCAAAATGTGCACATCTACTACACCAAAAGAAACAAGAGCAATCAGAGATTTCTGACGTCCACCAATCCGGATCCGGATCACCTCCAAAATTCAGTGGAGTCTTCCATGTCCTAATATCTATCTGTGGTGCAAATTTGGTGAGAATCTGTGAATTAGTTTTGAAGAAATCCTTCAAAGCCTATATAAATTGAAACTTGATCCAGATTCCAGATCTGGATCACCTCCAAAATTTAATGGGTTCTTTCATGACCTAATATGTATCTGTTGTGAAAATTTGGAGAGAATCTGTGAAGTAGTTTTGAAGAAATCCTTCATAGCCTATATAAAGGGAAATCTTGATCCAGAATCCAGATCCAGATCACCTCCAAAATTTTGTGGAGTCTTCCATGCCCTAATATCTATCTGTAGTGCAAATTTGGTGAGAATCTGTGAATTAGTTTTGAAGAAATCCTTCATAGCCTATATAAAGGAATCTGGATCACCTCCAAAATTTAATGGGTTCTTTCATGACCTAATATGTATCTGTGGTGAAAATTTCATCAAAATCCATGCAGTAGTTTTGACGTAATCCTGTTAATAGACAGACAGACAAATAAATAAACACCGATGATTTTATTACGTACTTGGCAGATGTACTATAACATAAATAAGATATGATGCACAAACACGTTTATTCAGAACTCACACGGGTATGACACTTGTACTCTGATCTGCTGGTTGTGGCTGGTAAGTTTGTGAGTAGAGGAGCGGCTCCTCAATCAGGATGCTTTAAATAGTCGACCCTGCTCTTCCCCTGGCTCTTGACTCTTTCCACTTTAATTAAATGTAATCATGGTCCACTGTGCAAACACAATTAAGCACACACACGTGAGTCCGCACACACTGTGCAGACCGCCACTGTCCCGTTAAATAAACTGCAGCACTGTGTTTCCCTCAGGAGCAGCTTGAATTTTTGCTGTTTGTAACTTTTACTCGTTCCATCGTGTCGGTTTGACTTGTGCATTAAGTGCTGATTGTGTTCCTGTTAACCCAGAGGAAGCGTGGAGCCTCGAGGACACACTGGCAATGCTGACGGCTCGTTTCCACAAGAAAGTTCTGCTAGACATGTACGTGTGGACAGACGACCGGGACTCTCTGCGCCACATCATTTATGTAAGAGCGCAGACGGTCTGACCATAAATCACAGATGGCAGCGAGTATTTAAAATACATTTCTGCCCTGATAACAAGAAGGGCACCCTAACAAGACCTCATCCTTTATTAACAAATGGAGTTCTATTAAAAGCATATTAGTAGACAAAGTCTCTCAGTGCTACGCTCACCTCTGACAAGTACATCACATGAGCGAAATCACATATTCAAGAAATGAAATAAAAAATCTGACAAGTGTCAACAGGACTCAACAGTAAAACTCTAAATGAGCTCAAAACTATGTTTTTCACAACCTTAAAATTGCGTAGATGTAAGTTCTATGCAGACATACAGATCCTGAGGTCCACTGGTGCTGGTAATTATCCCCAGAACCCCAAAAGAGCAGGTACCTCAGTAGGACAAGAGCTGGGCTCCCACAACCTGAACTCACACCAAGTTCGTGATGTGTTCCGAAAAGTGATTTCAGCTATTAGCTTGTGATGCCGTTACGAAATGTGTTACATTTTTGTGATGGCATCAGGAAATTATTTCACAATGGTGTCTTGAAATGTGGGGTGATGCAGGGTGGGACAGGGGTGGGGTTAGGGATAAACATAGTGAACTAAACTCGCCCACGTCATGAAAATGTGATGCATTTTTTTTTAAGGTATCATGACAACACCCCCCAAAACAAACAAATATGAAACTGGCTACCAATATGTTGGCCTGGGTTTGATTCCAGGTCATGCTACTGTCTGTATCCTTGGAAAAGTTACTTCAGCTGCATTGTCTCAGTCTGCGCAGCTGTAAATAGGTACTGGTCTTGGCTGGGGCAGTAGACTTCATCAGAAGAACATCATTTCCAAGGGAGTCGTACATTCTTATTTGCTTCATGCTATGGAATCTTCATGGATCTGTCTTTTTTCTAATGCCAAACTCACAATTTGCAGGTATGTGTTCCAGGTCAGACTCACCAAGGCTTAGGCTTTGTCAAAATTAGTTCATCAGTTGAACATAATCCTACTACCAACCCAGCTAGCCAACGTCAGACAAAAGTGAGGGCATAACCTTTTGTCTGAGGTAGTAAAACACAAAATGCAAGTACTCTAAAGGTGAGTTCACATGATTGCACTGTAGTATATTTTGCTTTTCCTCCATTATTGTCTATGTATGACGTGATGTGGTTCAACAGTCTTAGAATTTATGTCTCTGTGCGAGACATACACACCGTGATGGTGCTCCGCATCCAAGGTTCAAATTTGTCTAATCTGGACCATGTGCCACACTGACCTTTGTGCACACAGCCCATGACTGTAGAGGGCAGTGACTGTGTTCACATCAGAGGTGAAGCCAACAGCATAACATGTTGGTGTTTCCAGAATGGTACCACAAATTAGTTTCACATTAAGAAAAAAAAAATTACACTACCTGCTTGGTGAAATATTAGATTTCAGATGAAACTGAGTTTTGCTGCAAAAGTTTTCAAATCCAAAATAAATGAAGCCACTGTAATCAAGCCAATCACATATCTAATGTTGAGATGCACAACATCAGAAAAACGTCTGGGATGGCTAAGATTTGCCCTGTGTAATGATTAGAGCACAAGACTAAATAAATACATAATTTTAATTATTTTATTCTGCTCAGGTTGACCAGCCAGCACTTGGAATGCCATCCAGAGACTATTACTTCAACAATGGAAACTACAAAAAGGTAATACTTATTAAGATCAGTTCACCAAAAGCACAAAAATATAGATTTTTTTTATAGATTTAGGCTTACCTCTAACCATTTAGGTTTGCAGAGTGTTGCACATGAAGCTTTGACCTTGTTTGCTGATTGCTTTGATTCCTTGACAAAAGATGTGTTTTACAGCAGTTTGTGAAGGTTTGCCCATTGATCCTTATTTGTTCGGTCCTAATAGCTGAACTCAACAATCCTGATTACAGAATCAAAGGACTCAATCACAGATCAAAACAAAGGATCAAGATCAAAGGAATTAAGATTTAACATCAAAACAGAGATTAAAGCCCCCATCACACATAGCAAGAATGTGCAGGAACCAGCCCGACACAGCAAATATCGCCATAATCCGACGCAGTCGGGAGGAAAAGAGGCGTGGTCAGCCGTGTCAGAATGCATCTGGAGTACCTCGTCCATACCTACACGATGGCATCCAAAGCGTATGTAGATAACAGGTAGGTGACAGAGACTGCTGTCAGACGGCCATTAAAGGCGCTGAAGACTGCCTGATGTCGAAACGTCTGGATGGCAAACATGGGACCGGACTAGGAGTGAGCACTGTGTTCCTCATGCGCATGTGCACGCGAGTGCGCAGGATGCATGCGTGCATGGTGCATACTCAGCCGTGTGTGTGTGTGTGTGTGTGTGTATATGCGTATGCATAACGCTGCATGAGCCACTACGCGCGTGCGGGGTGCACCTGCGCATGTGTGCCACTGGACAGCTTTATTGAAAATTTACTGGCGTTGGGCCATACTGTCCACTGCATCAGATGCAGCGCCTTTCCAGGGAACTTTCTTTTTCTTTTTTTGCTCACTTCAGGAGCATAATGCAACTCTGGACACTGCGATGGTTGGATTATCACATAGAGTAAATTTTTAAAAAAATTTTATTTTGGGTGAGAGGATTTTAACCACAGGCGGTGGTCTGGCTTCACGTCCACGTCCGCGTGGAACACTTCTGGATCGCTGTTGGAGGTGAGATTCATGTTTATTAATTCTGTCACAGCCTGCCACAACAGTTCCATGTCATATGTACTACAGAGTTAGAAGGTGATCATTTATTACAGCGTGAGATCCGTTCAGCTCTGAGCCTGACGTGTGTTATGATGAAGGCAATAGTTCACATTATTTAAGTCACCTATGGGAAGGAATGGATAAATATCTGTACTGTATGGTCTATTGTGGATATAACAGCCTGTTCAGATTTGCGGCAGCGTGCACACAATAGCGCAGAGTGCTTTGGGTTTGATAGCTGCTGTTCACACTCACTGTACATGATAATAATTTATAATTATTATCATGATGAAGCGCGCGGCATACATTTCAACAGTTCCTTTGCACTCCGGGGGTGTACATTATTATACGTGGCACGTGCAGGTCATACCAGCAGGCTTTGCTGTGCCAGATCCATCTTGAGGTTCCCTCGTATGTGCTCAAATCGTTTCAGATCCTGCATTGCCGTCATCAGAATATGTAAAATGCAATCAGATGGTCCTCAGATTGCACATGGGCCGCTGTTGGATAGGTGTCCCATCTCGATGGTGCCCGGAAGGTTTTGAACATGTGCATCACACTCGGGGCCGCTGGCTGATTTTGACCAACTGTGTGGACTTCCACAGATGGCTGTCAGAATGTTTTGGAACTGAAATCCGCCAGTTTTCGGATGTGCACCGATTCATCATTCTGACACCATTCTGTGTGATTCTGGCTATGTGTGACGGGGGTATAAAGTGCAAGATCCACCTCTTGATCTGGATTCAAAATTGAATTCAATCTTGTTTGATCCCAGGTTTACCTCTTCACTAAATTTTTATTGATATCTGACAATTTGTTTAACTCACAGACAGATAAATGGTAACAATAATGGCAGAAGCATAACCTCCCTGATGAAGCTAAGTGTAATGGCCCAGAACAAACGTAGAATGTTTCTGTAGATGTCAGTACAATCAAGATATCGTCATGATGGAAAAACAGGAAACTCATCAGAAAGATGGCACTTTGTAAGATTTTTTGCTACCAATCAATTCCAAGAGAGGTGAAATATACTGAAAACACCAACTAAATGGCTTATTGCCAGGAGAGGTGAAAAAAATGTCTGTTTGTGATTTATAATGTGAGATATAAAAATATTGCCCGTGCGACACTGGCGTCCTGTCCAGGGTGTACCCCGCCTCACACCCTCTGACTGCTGGGACAGGCTTCAGCCCCCCTGTGACCCTTGATTGGAGTAAGTGGGTATAGAAAATGAATGAATGAATGAATATAAAAATATCTTTTCATCACATTTTTATCAACATTGTTGTTTGTAAATGTCATATTGTTAATCCAACAACATTTGTGACTTTTATGTATGTATTTCTTGATAGGTTCAAGAGGCCTACCTCCATTTTATGGTTTCTATTGCGAAGATCATCAGGGAGGACAGGAACTTGTCTCAAGATGACAACCGTGTGTGGGAGGAAATGGTGCAGGTCCTGGACCTGGAGACAGACATCGCCAATGTGAGTGGCAGCTGGAACAGGAAACTGTAGACTGAAGCCAGAGGAAAATGAATAATGAGATAAATGGAATCAATACTCAGAGTAAACAGGACAAGCCAGGCTACAGTTCATTTGAATCTATTGTTTTATGTCTGAAGAGAACGTAGCCAATAAGACTTTAATGGCTGAAGTTCAAAATGTGAATATGTTTGCGTGTCTTTTGTTGCTGAACAGGCCACATCACCAGCAGAGGAACGCCAAGATATCACTGTTCTCTACCAGAAGATGACGCTCAGTGAGCTTCAGAGCACATTCAGCTTTAATGTAAGTGTGTTTTTGCTACTTAGATTGTATTACGATATATGCAGCTTAAACTCTTCACAAAAGTTTAATCGGTGAAAGAAAATAGCTTCAACTTTCTACTGGTGCTTCAGGCCGATATTGTAAACTACTGATATGCTTTTTGCAAGCTTGTACTTCTGCTGTTATAAAATGAGATAACATGGTTAGCTAACATGACAGAAAATGAAATTTGTAACCACAAAGGTAAGTATACAGTCACAATCAAGGGGGCCCTTAAATAATATTAGCTAGCTAATGATAGGCAACATAAATGTTAGCTTTAGCTAGCTAACCCTTACCAAAAAATAGTACTGATAAGTATATAAAAAGTAAACTGAAGTATACTTGAAACATACTTGCATGTACTTTTTGGTAAGGGAATGTTAGTCAAACTGTAACTGAATGCAAAAGATAGAACTTGGCACCATCTAATTCAGAACCTTTAAAAGTAAAAAAATAAACAGTTTTAAACAAGCTAGGTAGCAATTTACGTTAGCCTACTATAATATCCTTTGTTTTGCCTTGATGTGAGTGAGACAGGCACACAAGACGTTCTACTAACATTAAGAAATGGTATGTTCTAATTTAGGGGTGCTAGAAAGCAGTCTTTGAAGGATGCAGCCCCAGAATTGAGACACAGCCATGGCCACTTGAATATGCTCTTCCAATACCTTCCTCAAGCTATGGATAAATACCAGCGGTCACAAAACACAGGCCATCAGCATTTTTCTAACTGCTGATGGCAAACAGTAGGCCACAAGCAGTCATTGTGTGACACATTCCCATAGTAACAGTACACAGAGTTAGCATGCTAAACAATACATTGTTTTCCTCATCCTCTGCATTATGGAGCATTTATCTTGGTGATAACTTCTTTTCAAGCATCTTCATGTTCTCAAAAAACATTTCTTTCTTCTGTTAAAAAATACAAGGTATTCTACTTCCATTTCTACATGACATAGTCTGCATTTAATTATCACAAGAAGAAGAAGGCAACTTGCTGTTGACCAGGTGGAGCATGACCAAGACAGACATGATGTGGGCGGGACAAATGAAGTCTGAACACACCTATGTACTTTGAAGTTACCAAGCTAGCTAGGTTGCCTGGGTTTGGGTGATTTATTAAAGCATATTTTTGTGGATGGGGCAGTGATTCTAATAATGGGTCTTGTTGGATGGAATGTTCTGTGATGCTTGTCCTCAGATCACTTAATGACACAGACTGGATTTGACCTGAATGTTTTGAGTACATACCCAAAAAACTTTCATCATATGCATACAGTCTAAACTGATAAAAGTAAGGTCTTTGCATCCCTGTCTGGGACAAAAGACACAATTAAATATTCTGTTCTTTGCTTATCATGCTGACACAGACACATGCAGCACAAATTTTTGAAATAACACATACCACTCAGATATAACAATGCGAGCATGTCACCTGCATACAATATCAAATGCAACACTCTTCATCCAGTCACATAGCTCTACTATTCCATGCACAGGGCAAGGCCTGCCCACCTGGGGGTGGGCCAAAACCATGATTAAAAAAGGCAGGCTAACCTAATGTTGGGGCTCTTGTTTGAAATGTATCCAGTTGTCAAGCACTGACGCAACGCATCACGTGATAAATCTGTTTCCGGTCCCGAATGACATGAACAGGAAGCTATCGCAGCTCGCAGCAACTCCCATTGAAAATAACAGAGAAACAACCTGAGCGTCTGACATTTTTACATAAAACAAACGCAGTAACAACGTCTAAAAACCCAGTTAATATATCCAGGAGAGTTTTAGGCACAATATACAAAGAGTTTTATGTTGCGATGTTAATGCTGTTGTCCGTGTGCAGCGGTGTAAGTGCAGCCTGATCAGATTGTCTCAGTGCAGTTCTCAATGTTAATGACAGCGCACCTTTTTTGTTCGGAGCCGGAAGTTGAAAATCACATGATGCGTTACGTCACACTTAACAAGCGGATAGGACGCTTGGTTCAAGACCCAAGTGCTGTTGTAGTGACTTTCTCTTCAGTGAAGGCATCTTTTCAATACAACATTTGGTTTTTGAAGTCCATGTCCTGTCAGTCTCTGAGTCTTTGAGTTTGCTCACCACATAAAATTACCGGGAGGAGATCCAAAGGCAAGAAAATACCCTACAGTCTCTTGAGCATTATGGGTATTAAATACCATGACCAGCACACTATCAAAAACCACAGCACTGTTATTGTAGCTACTATTATCCTGCTATTGATAATTAGTTAATTAGTGTGAATGATGCTAGCATACAAATTAAATAATTCTAAAATTTCACTCATTGCACATACTTATAATAAAGTGCTCCAAAAGCAGCAAAACACAGCATTTAAGATATTAAGATCACAAAAAAATACTCCTTCTTGACCAGCAGATTTCTTGAACACAGTACCTCCCGCCTTTGAATATGAAAAAGTATAAAATATGTACATCTATAAGTGTAAATAATAAAATGTTGTCTTCTGTTTTACAGGGTTTTAACTGGACACAATTTCTACAGGGTGTCTTGTCCAGTGTGTCCATCAATGTGAGGGCAGAGGAAGAGGTGGTGGTGTATGGTGCACCCTACCTTGAGAAGATGAACGACGTTCTCTCAAGACACAGTGTCAGGTCAGTCTAAAGGAGCAGTCTACAGAAATTAAATGATTATACAATAGCTCCAGCCCTGTTTACTTCACTTTTCAATTCTTGCAGAACTATGCAGAACTACCTCACCTGGCAGCTCATTGCTGACAGAGTTAATAGTTTAAGTCGCCACTTCAAAGATGCCAGAGCCCGTTACAGAAAGGTGTGACAAATGCAGACGAATGCAGAATAGGATATGCATACTCATATAAAGTGGTTCAAAAGCAAAAAATACACTGTTTCTGTGTATGCGATCAGGCTCTTGACGGTACAACTGTGGAGGATGCTTGCTGGAGAGAATGTGTCCGCTATGTCCAGAGCAGCATGGAGAATGCAGTCGGGGCACTTTACGTACGAGAGACCTTTGCTGGCGAAAGTAAACGAATGGTGAGTCGTGCAGATATCACTCCAGATGAAAAGAAGCAAGTTACTGTGTGTGAGTTCTCCCACAATGGATGTAAAGCCATAATTGTGGCATGCTGCACACGGCACTGTGCTAACTGCAGTGCTCTGCAACATGATTCAGTGTTCTCACCCATATTTGGAACATGCCATTACAAGATGGTGACTTTTGGGGATTTCCTTTCCTGATAGTGTGCACAAGCATTTATGTGGTTCCCCACTAGGCAGTATGGGTTCCTGTGACATTGTAATCAGTGATAATCAATAAGCTATCAGTATCTCTTGACTGCATAAGACTAGATTTACCCAATTCTAATCACTTCATTTTTATATTAAAATTCAGTCATGCTAAATTGGAACCTACTATTTACATTACCTTGTGAGTTATTCTGTTTACAGTCAGGAGATGGTTGCAAGTGAAAATCCCATTGGATCAAGTTTCTGTCTAGTGCCAACAAACATTCCATGCAGTTGAACAAGTGTACCAATAAGTGTGTTATTTTGTAACATAATGTGGACAAAGACTGCTGTTGGAGGAACTGGTGTTCTTATAATGCATAAATAATGTTGTAATAATACATAAATAATTTTGTTATAATGTATAAAGAATTTTGCTATACTACAATATGTACAAATAATACATAATGCAGTAACAATCATCAAAGAGGCAGAGGCTGTGTTTATAATAAATAATGCAGTTGTGCAAAACACAGTAACTGTCTCAAACCAAATCAGCTTGACATATTTACACCAACATTAATATAAATCTTCAGTGAATGTTGTGTTGTAAGTTTCATAGAGCTTGACTCAAAGGAAATGGAAACAGCCTGGTGTTGCAAGATAATTTAAAATGTTGGAATTTTCAAAATATTACCAAAGCAAAAGCATTTTTGCCTTTGAGGGTGTCTGCAGATTTCATGCAGTTGATGCTTTTTCTTCATAGCATAGGTGCACTGGTGAATATTCGCCGCACAAATAGCACCAAACCACAGTTGTGACCTGTAATAATGGTGGTACTTTTCTGCACAGGATTATAATTTGTTATGTGATTTGCTTCCACAGGTTAGTGACCTCATCAATAAGATCCAAGAAGCATACGTGGAAACACTTGAGGAGTTAAGCTGGATGGACGCTCCATCAAAGGAGAAGGCCAGAGAGAAGGTGCAGTATGTAGATGAGTAAATTTGGTAGACTAGGTAAGAGTACACACATGAAGACAGTAAGGGCTGGTACAGTCTGACATTTGAAATGTGGCTGATGATGCCAGGGCAGTTCTGAAATCCACTTAAGTGTGTGCCACATTTGGTCCAAATCGAGTTGAAAAACAAATTTCTTGACCTTGACCTTTGCCGAAGTGAATTCTCTAAGGGAAATTTCAGGGTCAACGTTCATTGTCATACCAAGATTGGTAGAAATCAGCCAAAGGCCCTGGGAGGAGTCGGTCAACAAACAGACAGGCAGACATGACCTCAGACTCAATGACTGGGCTTGGGGAAATTTGACCTTATTGTGCAATTCCAGAACCCATCTCTATATGTGTACCATGAATGGTGCAAACTGGAATTACAAACTTAAATGCTGACCTTTGACTCTAATCATCTTGTCTACAATGATTGATCTTTGGCAGATTTGACTTGGCCTGGGCAGTTCCAGAACCCACCTTCATATGTTTGCCAAGTTTCATGTACATTGGAGTGGAAAAAGTTACATTTTGACTTTTGACCACAATGAGCTTGATCTGAATAACTGACCTTGGTAAATGTAATCTCCCAAGTGAAATTCCAGAAGCCACCTACATACAGTGCATCCGGAAAGTTTTCACAGGGACACAACTTTTTCCACATTTTGTTATGCTACAGCCTTATTCTAAAATGGAGTAAATTTATTTTTCCCCCTCAAAATTCTACTCACATCAGCCATTAATGACAACATGATTTTTACATGATTTTTTTTTTTTGTCATTTTTGCAAATTTATTAAAAATTAAAAAACTAAGAAATCACATGTACATAGGTATTCACATCCTTTGCTCAACACTTTGTTGATTCATCTTTGGCAGCAATTACAGCCTCAAGTCTTCTTTAATATGATGCCACAAGCTTGGTGCATGTATCTTTGGGCAGTTTTGCTCATTCCTCTTTGCAGCACCTCTCAAGTTCCATCAGACTGGATGGGGAGCGTCGGTGCACAGCCATTTTCAGATCTAACCAGAGATGTTCCATCGGATTCAGGTCTGGGCTCTGGCTGGGCATGCAAGAAAATTCACAGAGCTGTCCTGAAGCCACTCCTTTAATATCTTGGCTGGGTGTTCAGGGTCATTGTCCTGCTGAAAGATGAACCGTCGCCCAGTCTGAGGTCAAGAGCACTCTGGAGCAGTTTTTCTTCCAGGATGTCTTTGTACATTGCTGCATTCATCTTTCCCTCAATCCTGACTAGTCTCCCAGTTCCTGCCACTGAAAAACATCCACACAGCATGATGCTGCCACCACCATGCTTCACTGTAGGGATGGTGCCTGACTTCCTCCAAACATGACACCTGGCATTCACGCTAAAAAGTTCAAACTTTGTCTCATCAGACCAGAGATTTTGTTTCTTCTTCGGGTGCCTTTTAACAAACTGCAGGTGGGCTGCCATGTGCCTTTTACTAAGGAGTGGCTTCCTTCTGGCCACTCTACCATACAGGCCTGATTGGTGGATTGCTGCAGAGATGGTTGTCCTTCTGGAAGGAGGAATGCTGGAGCTCTGACAGAGTGACCATTGGGTTCTTGTTCACCTCCCTGTCTAAGGTCCTTCTCACCCAATCGCTCAGTTTAGACGGGCGGCCAGCTCTAGTAAGAGTCCTGGTGGATCCAAACCTCTTCCATTTATGGATGATGGAGATCACTGTGCTCATTGGGACCTTCAAAGCAGCAGAAATGTTTCTGTACCCTTCCCCAGATTTGTGCCTCGAGACAATCCTCTCTCAGAGGCCTACGGACAATTCCTTTGACTTCATGCTTGGTTTGTGCTCTGACATGCACTGTCAACTGTGGGACCTTATATGTAGACAGGTGTGTGTCTTTCCAAATCATGTCCAATCAACTGAAATTACCCCAAGTGGACTCCAGTTAAGTTGTGGAAACATCTTCATAGCAAAGGCTGTGAATACTTACGTACGTATGATTTCTTAGTTTTTTTTATTTTTAATAAATTTGCAAGTATATATATATATATATATATATATATATATATATATATATATATATATATATATATATATATATATACACATACTCAACAAAAATATAAACGCAACAGTTTTGGTTTTGCTCCCATTTTGTATGAGATGAAGTCAAAGATCTAAAACTTTTTCCACATACACAATATCACCATTTCCCTCAAATATTGTTCACAAACCAGTCTAAATCTGTGATAGTGAGCACTTCTCCTTTGCTGAGATAATCCATCCCACCTCACAGGTGTGCCATATCAAGATGCTGATTAAACACCATGATTAGTGCACAGGTGTGCCTTAGACTGCCCACAATAAAAGGCCACTCTGAAAGGTGCAGTTTTATCACACAGCACAATGCCACAGATGTCGCAAGATTTGAGGGAGCGTGCAATTGGCATGCTGACAGCAGGAATGTCAACCAGAGCTGTTGCTCGTGTATTGAATGTTCATTTCTCTACCATAAGCCGTCTCCAAAGGCGTTTCAGAGAATTTGGCAGTACATCCAACCAGCCTCACAACCGCAGACCACGTGTAACCACACCAGCCCAGGACCTCCACATCCAGCATGTTCACCTCCAAGATCGTCTGAGACCAGCCACTCGGACAGCTGCTGAAACAATCGGTTTGCATAACCAAAGAATTTCTGCACAAACTGTCAGAAACCGTCTCAGGGAAGCTCATCTGCATGCTCGTCGTCCTCATCAGGGTCTCGACCTGACTCCAGTTCGTCATCGGAACTTCGCACAGCCATTGAAGAGGAGTGGACCAACATTCCACAGGCCACAATTGACAACCTGATCAACTCTATGCGAAGGAGATGTGTTGCACTGCATGAGGCAAATGGTGGTCACACCAGATACTGACTGGTATCCCCCCCAATAAAACAAAACTGCACCTTTCAGAGTGGCCTTTTATTGTGGGCAGTCTAAGGCACACCTGTGCACTAATCATGGTGTCTAATCAGCATCTTGATATGGCACACCTGTGAGGTGGGATGGATTATCTCAGCAAAGGAGAAGTGCTCACTATCACAGATTTAGACTGGTTTGTGAACAATATTTGAGGGAAATGGTGATATTGTGTATGTGGAAAAAGTTTTAGATCTTTGAGTTCATCTCATACAAAATGGGAGCAAAACCAAAACTGTTGCGTTTATATTTTTGTTGAGTGTATATATATAAACTTTTTTCACATTGTCATTATGGGGTATTGTGTGTGGAAGTTTGAGGGGAAAAAATGAATTTCATACATTTTGGAATAAGGCTGGAACATAAAATGTGGAAAAATTGAAGCGCTGTGAATACTTTCTTGATGCACCGTAGGTGTGCCACATTTGGCGAACATCAGAGTTTAAATAAATAAATAAATTGACGTTTAATAACCATGAGGGCAATTCTGGGCTCAGCCTTCAGCCACATAACAGGTTTGGTGGAATTCAGGCCAAGCACTTGGGAGGAGTAGGGGACCAAACAGTCAAACATTGCTCAAATGATAGTACGATGTTTGTTGCTATGACACTGATTGTTATGTATTATATAGGCCATGGCAATAAAGGAACAAATTGGCTATCCAGACCATATTCTGGAGGAGAGTAACCAGAAGCTTGACCAGGAGTATGCCCATGTAAGTAAGAGCAAAATATTCCCTCTAAATTCATTTTTACAAAAACTCAGATGTGAAAGCTGTTTTTTGATTGTCCCTGCTGCTGTGCAGTTATCCAAAGCAGCTGCTGTTTTCGTGACTCAGATCTCTAATTATTGCTGCTTTCCATGGCTACAGTCTCAACCCTCTTCTTAAAGTGTAAATTGCATGTTCCCCTTTCCAGTTAAATTTCAGTGAAGAACATTACTTTGAGAACATCCTCGAGAACCTGAAGTCTGAAACTCACAAGAGTCTGAAGAAACTCAGAGAGCCAGTTGACTCTGAATTGTAAGAAGTCGCAGCACCACCACAACATGAACAAACATCGTCATGCATGAGCTGCATGGTCTCACTTACAGTGCAGAACCACAGATTTACTAGACGGGATCAAGCTGTACAACAGGCCTGCCCCTAGCGGATCATGGCCCCGCCATCGTGAAAGGTTGAAGTGCTGCAGCGGTCTCACACTGTCAGTGGAAAATGCATGCTCTGCGCTTGTAATCACTGTCGACTCTCTGGCCGATTTCTCCGCCGTTATTTGCATTTAAGACGTGAAAACTTGTGCTTAGGTCAATTCAGATACGTAGATTCCAATTTATCTAAAAGAGAAATCAGCCAAAGAGTTGACTGATGACATGAGTTTTCTATTGACAGTGAAAGATACAGAGGCCCATGTTATGCTCCATTTGCAGCCTTATAGGGAGAAAGGATCAACAGTTATGATAAATCTGACTGAATTACACCATGAATTAAACATTCTGTCAGTGGTTCTAATCTGCTGCTGCAGCAACAGATGACTTGTTTCTCATTAAATATGAAGGCTTAAGTATTTAGTTCAGTGGTATAAAATGTACTCCACACACGGCTTACACAGTTGGCTTCATAACTGTTGGTTATAAAAAGGTACATTTTTAAAAAGTGTGTTCTCATCCAGTTCCTAATTATTTTTAAGGTGGATCACTGGTGTTGCTGTGGTGAATGCGTTCTACTCACATAACAGAAACCAGATAGGTAACAGCTTTCTACTTGCATAAAATAATTTGTGGTCAGGATATTTTAGAAATGTTCATTACTTTTAATGTTAAAAGTCACCCTTCCCTTGTAAATCTTATGTTTTCTGTGCTGGCATTCATGCACGTCTCCTTATAATTTCTTTCTAGTATTTCCTGCAGGAATCCTGCAGCCACCATTCTTCAGTAAGCACCAGCTCCAGGCCCTCAACTTTGGTGGAATTGGAATGATCATCGGACACGAGATCACACATGGTTTTGATGACAATGGTGAGGCACTATAATTGTAGTTTATTGGTAACATTCAGTGTTGCCACAGTTACTTTGAAATGTTATTTTATTAGTTACTTTATACAGTTACTTCATTAGAAGCTTTATAAAGTTACTTTATTAGCAACTGTCGACAACTTATAACTAATACGTATTGTAACTAACAGTGTTGCCACAGTTACTTTGAAAAGTTACTTTATTCGTTACTTTATACAGTTACTTCATTAGCAGCTTTATGCAATTACTTTATTAGCAGCTGCTGAAAACGTGTAACTAATAAGTAATCTAACTAACAGTGTTGCCACAGTTACTTTGAAAAGTTATTTTATTAGTTACTTTTTAGTTACTTTATAAAGTTACTTCATTAGCAGCTTTATGCAGTTACTTTATTAGCAGCTGCTGAAAATGTGTAACTAATAAGTAATGTAACTAACTGTTGCCACATTTACTTTGCAAAGTTACTTTATTAGTTACTTTATACAGTCACTGTTAATGCGGTGACTGTATAAAGTGTATAATGTAACTGTATAAACTAACTAATCAAGTAACTTTTCAAAGTTACTGTGGCAACACTAGTAACTAATAAGGTAACTAGTAATCTAACTTGGTTACTCTTAAGATTGAGTACTCAGTAAAGTAACTAATAGTTAAATAGCATAGATTAACATCTTATGCTATCATGTGTTCTTTCTCTACAGTATTTGCTAAAGTTGATGAGTCAGTTAGGCCCCATAACCATATACCATGCATCCAGCCTCAGGCTGTTTCAAATAGGATTTTATTAAACTTGAATAACTTTTTGACCGGTGTCGCAGACCGACTGTTCCCCCTAAAAATAGGTTCCCCCTGATGACGCAGTTCATGGATTAACACGTTGTTTCTGCTTCAAACTGCTCTCCAGTCATCATTTATCTCAGCGACAGATATCCGAAGCTTTTGTACAACAATCATTTCCACATAAATTCAGCATTATTTTATCATAAAAGGCAGTGGAAGCGATCACAGTGCCGTGGCTAAACGAGCTGCTAGTTGCTGCGTTCACTGCGTGTCAGTCATTTCAAAGCATCACGGAATTTCACAGAGTTTCTGCTTAAAATGGCCTAGTTTCTGCTTAAAACTGACTTTAGAATGATTTAAGAGGTTTTACCTTTATCATCTTATGGTTAATAATCCCATTAATCCATTTGATTCCTTTGGGTGAAGACACCCCATCCCAGATGTGCTGCTGTGTTCCGAAATGAAGCATGCGCAGATGCAGAAGGTGCACCAATTTTTAGGGGCGTACCGTTCGGTCTGCAACACTGGATCTGTTTTGGGTTTTTTCCCCAGAAATTAATATAAACATTTCAGGTCCTGACAGGAGCTCTGTGTGTCATCTTTCTCAGTTCCAAACTTTGATTTGTGTTATCTGATCGTCAGTTTTCACAACATATGTGGTGAAAAGTTGAACTGTTTTTACTTGATCATTGTGTAGCCTTTGGAAGAAAAAAGGCAATTATACATGCAGGCCATATGGATCCAGAACACAAATTACTGAAGATTTTGCCACATATCATTCCTTGGTCTAAATATCTAAGTTTTTAGCATTTTTAGAAAAGGGCACATGTGTGGCTGTACTTTGTATTCAGTTTATTTGGGAATCCGCCTTCCCTTTTGCTCACCCACTTTTATAATTTTTCTTACAGCTATGACTGAGTACATATTTTTGGAAAGACTTAAAGGAAAAGGGCCACCTAAATTTCACTGAACTGGCAAAATTTAGTTTCTACTGAAATCAGCGCATCATAATATTGGTTTATTTTAGAAACATCTTGTAAAATTACAGCTGATTTGAATAAAGAGAACATATTTATCGGGGGGGGGGTCCATAATGAATACTTTCTTTTCTTTCTAACACTGGCTGCAGGAAGGTGTGCATGCACGCATGCATGAGCTTTTAAAAAAAGAAAAGTTGACCGGAGGCGACGCGCACACATAGCGTGCGCACTGACAACTGTGAGATGTCTTGTAAATCACTTCAGAGGTGTTATCTGGTTAGAAAAAACAGCGTTTGTAGTTTCAGAAGTGTTTATTTCTCACTAGCTTTTACGTAATATATGAGAAACACAGCGGTTTTGGAGCGTTTTCTGCCATTAAGCAGCCAAAGAGAGACCAGCCAGTGATGTCACGGTGCCTCTCTAGTCTGATTGGCTGTCACCTCACCGTGTCCTCCCCGTAATGCCTTGTGCAATCTGGGGAAGCCCCCATGTGATCTATGACATCACTCAATAACTGCATGGGTCTCAGCTATCGCTGCTGTCAGTAGTTCAGGGTCATCTGTTCTTTTTCTATTTTACCATTCAGGGCAACTTTTTATTCAATTTTTTTCTAGACACATGAATTTTGATGTTGGCAATGTCATATTATGAATCCCCTATTTAAAGGCTAATATAGATTATAGTGGTGCCCAAGAAAAGATTTTATGCCTTAAATCGTAAAAAGCTTAGTGGCCGTACAACTTTAATCATTCTCTTTCACTTTATAATCATTTGTTTTGAATTTGATGTTGACTGCAGACATGGGGCCAAATACAAAAGTATTTGTATTTGAAAATACTTAAATACATTTTTCAGAATATTTGTATTTGTATTTTCTGATTTTGAATTCAAAGTATTTGTATTTCAAATACATTGCCGATCCCAAGTATTTCCAAATACTTTTCAAACTTGGGAATCTCTGTGACACCATGTTGAATATAGACTGTGATAGTTTGATTATTGCCTGTGATATTATAATAGTGAATTTGTGATAAAACATTCAATCCTTTACTTATCAATAGTATTTGGTCATGCTATTTTCACAAACTGTCACCGGTTTATCAGTTTTTCTGTTGATTTGTTGATAGTTCATAGGAAGTATTTGTATTTAAAATACTCAAAATCTAAAGTATTTGTATTTGAAAAAATACAAAGTATTTGTATTTGGAATTTGAAAATCTAAAGTATTTGTATTTGTATTTAAATACAATGCAAAGTATTTGACCCCATGTCTGGTTGACTGTGGCTCATAATAACTTACTGCCTTTTTTTGACACGCTACATTGCATATAAGAATATTAAACTTCATGCATTGTGCTTCCTTGCAGGGCGTAATTTTGACAAGGATGGTAATATGCTCAACTGGTGGAGTAATTATTCGGCTGAACATTTCAAAGAGCAGTCACAGTGTATGGTGCAACAATACAGCAACTTCAACTGGAAGCTTGCAGGTGGACAAAATGTAAGCACACAGTGATGGCGTGAGATGTTTTGTCTCAACTGCTGTGTAAAACATTTATTATGTTACTGTTGGAATGAGTGTTTTCGTGATTGCATGTGTTTGTGGTTTGTAGGTGAGTGGAATCAGCACTCTGGGCGAAAACATTGCAGACAACGGAGGGGTTCGACAGGCTTATAAGGTTGAATGTTAACTACATGTTTCTATTTTGGCCCTAATTACAAGGTCCAAAATGCACTGAATACAATTACTCTGCGCCTTGAAATCTGTATTTAAGTTCATGCTTTTTTTTTTTTTTTTTCTTTTTTTTTTGCACAGGCTTATCTGAAGTGGGTGGAAAGACATGGCGAAGAGCTTCGTCTGCCGGGTCTAGACATGGATCATAAGCAACTTTTCTTTCTGAACTTTGCCCAAGTAAGTCAGATTCATGAAGGAAAATGTTATCACATCCACCAAGGCGGTTAAATGAAATGCATTTACATAGTGCTGTCATGCACAGCAGCTCATCTGCACCCCGGGAGAAACTTTGGGATTAAGGACCTTGCCCAAGGGCCCTTAGTGATGTTCCAGTCTGATGAAAATTTGAACCTATACTTGACCATCACCGGTGTGTGTCGGTTTGTCAGGGTAAATAACAGATTTAAATTAGACATATGTCATAACTCTGCCAAGGCCTCATATTGCTTAAATCTTCTTATGAATGCTGGCTCCAAAATATGGCCTGGATCAAATTCAAACAAAAATCCCTCATTTTGGAGAACATTATCCGTCTGTTCACCAAATTTCATCAACATCCTCTTACAACTTTGTGAGTTAAATCTTGCTATGTCCCAAACATTCTTCTGGATCTCAGTTCCATAATATAGTCTGGATCACATTTAAAACTGAATCACGTAGTTCCCACAACATTATCCATCTGCTCACCAAATTTAAGTGAACTCCTGTTCGTTACTTTTTAAAAAATCCTGTTGACAATCAAACAGATAGACAGATGCCAGTGGAAGCATTACCTCCTTGGGAGAGGAAATTATTTTAATTTTGTGAAAAGGTAGGACTCGTGACTAGAAATAAATGATAATAGTTGGAATTTTTAAAGGATTGTTTGCTACTGAGTCTTGTGATAGATTGGTGTCTTGTCCAGAGTGTACCCCGCCTCACGCCCTATGACTGCCATGATGGGTTCCAACCCCACCGTGACCCTTGATTTGTGTAAGCGGCTATAGAAAATGAATGATTGAATGTTTGGTACTGAGAAGTTATATTTGGCCTTATGTCACTAAAATACTGAATATTTTAAAACTGGACATAAAAACAGATTAAAACAACTTGATGATAATGAAGAAATGACAAGGACTATTAAAATATTGTAGATCAGTTTTCCATTTGTGTATATTTTTATATGAAAATTCAATCAGAAGTGGCTTATTGTTTCGTCTTGAGTGACTTTTGCACTCTGAGTGCATCCTTCTGTCTAAACACAGCCTTTTAAGAGAAATGGGTCAATCATTTCTCCTAGGGGAGTCAAGAGGCAGGCCCCAGGAGGAGCATTCAGAGGCTGTTTGGTGCCAGACACAAACACTGTGACAAAAGGAGGGGGTCAGAGGGTGAGACTGAAGCAATCTCAGAAAATAAAATGGTATTCAGTTGCACCCAGGGAGGTGTGAGGAGCTGCCAAAGAACATCTCTGTGACAGAGAATTAAAAATAAATAAATAAAGAAATGCTTCTTGGTTGTGATCAACTCTGAAATGTAATAATCATCACAATTTATTTATATGACACTTTCAGGCCAGAAAATGTCAAAGTGTTCTAGAGAGTAAAAGATGACTGGCTCATAATGTGAGCATTATGCTACTTTTCTCAAATACATCACCAGTATTTTCAAACAAGAAATTATGTACAATCTCGTGAAGTCTCGTCTGCCTATTTGTGTGGATGTTCATCTTCTTTGAAGAAAATACTTCTGGCAAAAGAGAAAAGCTGCACTGTGCATGGTTTCTCCAGTTACAGCCACAGAAGCCTGTATATTTCTTAATGATTCATGTAAATAAAGTCCAAGACATATTCATGGACTTGGAAATGTTTATCATCTCCTGACTTGTCTAAAGAAAACTGGCTGCAAAAGTGATAATTTGTATTAACAATTATACAGATATTTATTTTCTGCAATTACTTATGGGGTTTGAAAGCGGAAGGACAGTGTATAGAAATGGAAAATAATACAGTGCTTTACAATAGTCAGTTCTGGAGGACACAAAATTATGAATCAGGTGTTTCGGCATTCACCCAAGATAGGGCAAACGTAATTATTAAAATGGTATGTAAATGAAAAGGTGCCTTCTTTGGAGAAAATGACAGGACTTGCAGTTTTTCACTGGAACCAGACAAGCCTCAATTTATGTAATATGAGAGATGTTCCCTGGAGCACCACAGTGAAAATCAATCACATGCCTATGTGTAATCTGACCAAGAGGTAATAAAAACAGGAAATAGCAGTTGACTGAGCACAGAATGTTGAGGTACCCCACACCACGGTGGAAAATTCATATAGTGTTGTTACAAAGAAACCACTGCAATTGGCCTGACAAGCAACATGAAAGCCATGAAAGTATCTGTCCAGAAGTACCAAAATAAATTTCTGTTCTCGCCACCAAAATACAGTAATATTAAAGTCTGTACTTAGATTCAATAACTCATTCATTTACCACAGTGAGTGCAGTCTTTGTGGAATGATGTCCCCTGAACGTGACTGCAAAAGCACAATGAGATTATTCTATGACAAATAGGTAAGAAATTTGTTAGGAACCACATTTTCCAGCACTTAAAAAAAAAAAAGAGATAAAATGAAATGGGTCTGTAATTTGCAAGCAACCCAGAGTCCAAACTGGGGTTATTAAGAAGAGGTTTTATCACAGCAGCTTTAAAACTAGAAGGAACATTTCCTGTGATGTTCACTAAATTTACAATAATTTGATGAAAGAGCTCTGGTCTTGACTAGGGATTTGTAACAAGCCTGGCAGCCAACAGGTCAAATAAACATGTGGTACATTCAGTGGCCATCAAAGTTTGACACATTCTGTAAAGAAATAAGAGATGTGGTCTTGAATGAGGGACCCCTTTTGATAATACAAAATAATTTCCTAAGTAAGCTATGAAATGCTAGGGTACTTTGTTTCTAACAGCCTATATTTTACTACATAAAAACCCACAAAATCATCAGGTGAAAAATTTGAACAGCAGACTGATGACTGAGCCCATTTTGCCACAGTATGAAACAAGAATGTCGAATTGTACTTAGAATAGTAAATTGTCTTAGCAGCTGATAGACTATCCCCCAATCTCAATTCTCTTTTGTACCCCTTCCCCTTGGCCCTACACCTACCCCTTTAAAACAAGAAGTAAGGCGAACGGGTATGCCTCTAGCCCTATGAATTGAGACACCCCTCCGCCTTAGGAGAAAAAAAAACTGCCCGTGTCAAACTGCTGTCTTCACTGTTTGTTAACATGGCAACCGAAATGCAACTTGTTGCAGTACCCTGTTTGCTCTTTTTATTTTCTCGCCTTTCTGTGTAAATGCAAAGAAATAGAAGAAGTCGCAGATTTCTTCGACGCATCGCAATCATGTCATGTTAATTAATGTACACTCAACAAAAATATAAACGCAACACTTTTGGTTTTGCTCCCATTTTGTATGAGATGAACTCAAAGATCTAAAACTTTTTCCACATACACAATATCACCATCTCCCTCAAATATGGTTCACAAACCAGTCTAAATCTGTGATAGTGAACACTTCTCCTTTGCTGAGATAATCCATCCCACCTCACAGATGTACCATATCAAGATGCTGATTAGACACCATGATTAGTGCACAGGTCTCTGAAAGGTGCAGTTTTGTTTTATGGGGGGGGATACCAGTCAGTATCTGGTGTGACCACCATTTGCCTCATGCAGTGCAACACATCTCCTTCACATAGAGTTGATCAGGTTGTCAATTGTGGCCTGTGGAATGTTGGTCCACTCCTCTTCAATGGCTGTGCGAAGTTGCTGGATATTGGCAGGAACTGGTACACGCTGTCGTATACGCCGGTCCAGAGCATCCCAAACATGCTCAATGGGTGACATGTCCGGTGAGTATGCTGGCCATGCAAGAACTGGGACATTTTCAGCTTCCAAGAATTGTGTACAGATCCTTGCAACATGGGGCCGTGCATTATCCTGCTGCAACATGAGGTGATGTTCTTGGATGTATGGCACAGCAATGGGCCTCAGGATCTCGTCACGGTATCTCTATGCATTCAAAATGCCATCAATAAAATGCACCTGTGTTCTTCATCCATAACAGATGCCTGCCCATACCATAACCCCACCGCCACCATGGGCCACTCAATCCACAACATTGACATCAGAAAACCGCTCACCCACACGACGCGACACATGCTGTCTGCCATCTGCCCTGAACAGTGTGAACCGGGATTCATCCGTGAAGAGAACATCTCTCCAACGTGCCAAATGCCAGTGAATGTGAGCATTTGCCCACTCAAGTCGGTTACGACGACGAACTGGAGTCAGGTCGAGACCCCGATGAGGACGACGAGCATGCACATGAGCTTCCCTGAGACGGTTTCTGACAGTTTGTGCAGAAATTCATTGGTTATGCAAACCGATTGTTTCAGCAGCTGTCCGAGTGGTTGGTCTCAGACAATCTTGAAGGTGAACATGCTGGATGTGGAGGTCCTGGGCTGGTGTGGTTACATGTGGTCTGCGGTTGTGAGGCTGGTTGGATGTACTGCCAAATTCTCTGAAACGCCTTTGGAGACGGCTTATGGTAGAGAAATGAACATTCAATACAAGAGCAACAGCTGTGGTTGACATTCCTGCTGTCAGCATGCCAACTGCACGCTCCCTCAAATCTTGCGACATCTGTGGCATTGTGCTGTGTGATAAAACTGCACCTTTCAGAGTGGCCTTTTATTGTGGACAGTCTAAGGCACACCTGTGCACTAATCATGGTGTCTAATCAGCATCTTGATATGGCACACTTGTGAGGTGGGATGGATTATCTCAGCAAAGGAGAAGTGCTCACTATCACTGGTTTGTGAACAATATTTGAGGGGAAATGGTGATATTGTGTATGTGGAAAAAGTTTTAGATCTTTGAGTTCATCTCATACAAAATGGGAGCAAAAACAAGAGTGTTGCGTTTATATTTTTGTTGAGTGTAATTAATTTGTAATTTACAATAATAAAAAAATTTATAGTATTAATAATTAATTCATTAGTAATTAATTATTGTTAAAAATACTGATAACAACTGATCAATAATAGTAATAATTAATATTGTTTGATTAATCATTGACTGATTAGTAATTAATTAATTACGAATTAAAATAAATAAACACTTGAAATATATCAGTCTGTGCAATGAATGTATACAAGTTTCACTTTTTGAATGGAATTACTGAAATAAATAAACTTTTTCATGATATTCTAATTATATGACCAGCACCTATGTATGTTATGGGCTACATCTAGTTCTGTTGACCTTATATTTGTTTTTCAAATTCTCCCATTTTTTGCATCCAGCCCTATTTCCTTTAGAAATTTCCTTGACAAATAATTGCAGTTTATTAGGACGTCAGGTTATGTGTTACACATATACGTGTGTGTATATATTTTCCAACTTATTCCCATTGATGAAACTTCTCATTTTCTGCCTGAAAGCTTATTAGGAGTCGAGTGTGTTCAGGGCTCCCTGTTTGTTTACAAAATACACACGCGTTACAGATCTTGAAACCCAACAGCAGGGATTGATATTATCCAAAGATTTATGAACATACAAATTAACGTGCTTATCCTTTATCATGATTTTCTCCATTATGAGATATAAAAGTATCTTATCGTAGCATTCGTGTGTATGCACATTATAACGCCTCAGCACACGAGCGAAGTTACAATATTCTTCAGAACGACAATATACGCAACATGCATCCAGCAGCATACACGTTGCTGTCATAGACAACTGCCTGTAAAGTTTTTTGGCAAGTTATAACTTTCTTAACAGCATAATTTGTCATGAAAGCCGCTTCATTTGTGTGGCTCTTTTGGCGCCATGTTTATTACTGTGGAGACACGGGTAAGCTCCTCCTACTAGAGGTGGATGGATCAATCCTAATATCGATAATATCGATACCAATGCTGGTATTGATACTGAATGATCCTCGTGTAAAAAGATCGATAGTCAAGCTTTTTTTCTCTCCCGCATGCACTGACTGTTGCACACGCAGATTCATCAAAGTCTACTCTCTGTAAGAGCAGCGCTGCGCTGTCACACATCACAGAGCAGTGCACCCTTATATTGTGGTTTGTCAGCCCTCTACCTCAGGATATTTTGTTTTAAGTTGTGTTGAGTGATATTTTTTCAACAAAAATGTTGATTGTGATAATAAAGTATTTTGTTGTCACATACAATGTTGGCGAAATTCTATCCTAGGTCTTTTGGATCCTTTGGATCTATGAAGCTTAAATATGAAAAAATATCGGTATAGATATCGGCAATACTGGGCCTGTATTTACTTGGTATCGGATCAATACCAAAATTCCCAGTATCACCCACCTCGACCTCCTACCCCTCCACACGGAGTGTGCATCCAGATTCACTCCAAACGGAGGGGTTTGAAGCCCTTCGCCTACCCCTCCGCCTCGCTCCATGAAGAGAATTGAGACACCCCTCTGTCTCTCATGCCCGCGCAAAAAGGAGGGTAAGGGGTAAGGGGTACCATCCTTGATAATTATCCTCCAACACTGAATGGTGTAGAGCAGGTGGATGAGTGGATAAGGAGCTGGCCTCCCAATCTGTAGATCTGGGTTTGAATCCTCCTCATGGTACCTGTGTCCTTGGACAAGACACTGAATCTACATTGTCTCAATCCACCCAGCTGTAAATGGGTACTAGTCTCAGCTAGGGAAGTGACCTACATTGGACTGGTGTCCTTTCCAGGGGAAGCCCTAGACTGTCATGTACTTGACACTACAGAAATCAGATATGAACACCAAAGGGCCTCAAGGACTGAATGGTGCCACATATTTCCTCCTACTTTTAAGGCTCAAAGACCCGTTATAGGTAAGATTAATCATGAGTCTATGTTGGGAAGTGAACTTCAGTTGTGATTTCACTGCCAATTTGTACCCATTGTACATTCTCAACATTAGCATTTCACTAGTAATTATCTCCTGTATGAGTAGATAAAATACATTTATTTAGGTTCAATATAAAGGGTGAGTCCCATACCCTTTCCCTGGGTGTCAGGAATGTGCAAGGCTTTGGCATTATGCAGTAGGGTGGCCAGTTCCTTTCCTCACTGTCTTATACTTTCCCCAACTCTTAGTCAGATACTCCTTTCACCGCTGGGTGGGCAGTGGTTGGCATCTGATGCCGTCCCAGCTGGTGTTTGAACTAGCGGCCTTCTCCCCAGAAGGTCATTGTTCTAACCACTGAGCCATCACACCCTGAGGTTAAATAGACACTTTTAAAAATTCATATTTTTCTCATTACTGTGGGTGTTTTTTGTTCTAGGTGTGGTGTGGTGCCTATCGCCCCGAGTATGCTAGCCAGTCCATCAAGACTGACTCTCACAGTCCCTTAGAATACAGGTGAACAACTTAAACTATTACAATTGTATATAATCATGGAAGTACTGAGTAAAGTTTTTTGTAGACTATATGTCACATTGGCATATTAGTCTCATCTGTTAAAAAAAGCACCATGAACAGTAAAAACATATGTTGCATTTGTTTTTGAAACATGGTGCTACTGCTTTATGTAACAAAAAGCAAAATGACTTTAATTGGTGCATATTTAAAACATGTCCATGTTTTCTTCAGTAAATGTAAGCAATATTTTAATTGATTATACATTTTGTTTAATAAAATCTTGGAAAGTGAGATGCCTGAGGAGAAAAGCGTAGTGTTCAAATTTTAAAGAACAAGGGTAATGTGCAGAACTGCAGTAACCCCTGAGTTGACTGGCCACTGTATGAAGTTCTGGGAAAGACTAGTGGATACTAGGCTTAGAAAAGAGGTGATAATCTGCAAACAACAATGTGGATTCATGCCCAGAAAGATGTTTGCCCGGCTAATGTTAATGGAGAACCATAGAGGCCAGAAGGAGTTGCACTGTGGATTTCTGAATTTGGAGAAAGCTTATAACAGGGTGCCAAGAGAAGAATTGTGGTATTGTGGGAAGAAGCCTGGAGTTGCAGAGCAGTATGTGAGAGCGGTGCAGGATGTGAACAAGGACAGCATGACAGTGGTGAGATACACAGCAGGAATGACAGATGCATTCAAATTGGGGGTGGGATTAGATCACAGATCAGCTCTGAGCCCTTTCCTGTTTGCAATGGTGATGGACACATTGACTGATGAAATCAGACAGAGTCTCCATGGACTATGATATTTGCAGATGACAGTATGAACAGCAGTGAAAGCAGAGAGAGGGTTGAGACTTATATACAGAGGTGGACATACACTCTGGAGAGAAGGGGAATGAAAGTCAGTTGGAACAAGCTGAGGCCAGTGGAACTGTGAGGCTGTAAGGCGTAGAGGTGAAGAAGGAAGATGACTTTCCAAAGTAATAGTGTGGTGGAAAGGTGAAGAAGAGTAATACGGGCAGGGTGGAGATAGGTGGCAGGAGTGATTTACGACAGAAGGGTATATGTAAGAGTGAAAGAGAAAGTTTACAAGACTGTACAGAGAACAGCTACAGATGACAAAAAAATGTATTAGCCCCTTTTGAAATTTAATGTTTTCTTCAAAATTCCCGAGTGCTAGCAGAGCAAGGAATTTAACACAGCATTTCTAAACATCCTAGGATTTTATTTATTTATTTATTTATTTTGGATGCTTGCATTGTTTTACTTCGCACACAGAAATGAAATTGTTTCACAAAAACCCAAAAATACCAGAGTCAAAACTATTAGCCCCTCTGATGTTAAAGAGTAAATTGTGTATCCTTTTTTCTGGATAACAGCCTGCAGCCATTTGTGGTAGTTTTCAAACCATGTTTCCTGAGGAGTCCCAGCCCATTTTGGAGGAATCTCTCAAGCTCCTCTAGATTTGATGGTCTTCTGGCATGGAACTTGATCTTCAGTTCACCCCACATATTTTCAGTGGGATTCAAGTCAGAGCTTTGCACTGGCCAGTCAGTAACATTCACTTTTGTTGTCTGGAGGTAGTTGCTCACCGACCTATGTTTTGGGCCGATGTTGTGTTAGAAAACAGAGCGACGACCCAAACCCAGTTTTGCTGTTGACTGCTTGAAGTTTTCTTTTGAAATTTAAACATATCGTGTTCTTTGAGGTATACACCTCTCCCTTCTTTCTCCAAATATAAGCAACATCTCTCTGGCCAAAGACCTCTAGTTTCTTCTCATTTGACCAAACCACATACTTCCAGTATGTATAATCTTTCTCCAGGTTGTCCTTGGCATACTTCAAGTGTGGCTTGAAGGTGTCTCTTCTACAGAAGTGGAGTTTTTCTTGGTCTGCAACCTCATGGTCCATTGCTCTTCAGGGCTCTAGTGATTATATTTTTAAGACTACAGTCACCAACCTAGCTAAGCCATTAACGAGTGCGTTGGCAGTTGGTCTGGGGTCTTTAGACACGTCTCACTAGTTTTTTTTTCCCCAGAGTTTTTGAAGTCCTTCACTTCCGACCTTTGCCAGGCTTGTTCTGTACTGTGTCTCTTTCTTAATGAAACTTCTCACACTAGTTCATAACACTTGGAAATGCAGTGATAACTCCTCCTGCTTTGAGAGCATCAAAAATTATATTTCTCAAGTATAAACTGATTTCTTTTGATGCTTTCTCAAATGACAGCTCAAACCCTTACTGAATTTTTATACTGTGTGTACATTGGAAGATAACCCTAGTTTTAACTTTATTTCCCAAGCTTTGAGCATTACAAAGGTAAAAAAAAACATCATTGCAGTGATTTGTGCTATGGCTCAACAAAATGTCAGTTCTTAACGAGGCAAATAATTCTGACTGGTAGTTTTTGGTTTTTGTGAAATAATTTTGTTTCTGTTTGCAAAGGAAAATATTGACAATTCCTTGCTCCGTTAAAAAACACATGGAATATTTTGACAAAAACATTGGGGGGGGGGGGGGGGGGGGGTGTTAATAATTTTGTCCTCATCTGTATGTTGTAGAATGGCACTAACAAAAAGACAGGAGGCAGAGCTGGAGGTGGCAGAGGTGGCAAAGATTTTGCGATTTTCTTTGGGAATGACAAGCTTGGACAGGATTAGGAAGAAACACATCAGAGGGACAGTACAGGTCGGGATGGTTTGGAGACAAAGTCAGAGAGGTGAGATTGAGATGGTGTGGACATGTGCAGAGGAGGGACCCAGGGTATATAGGGAGAAGGATGCTGAGGATGGAGCCACCAGGCACCAGCAGAAGAGGGAGGCCAAAGAGGAGGTTTATGGATGTGCTGAGGGAAGACATGCAGGTGGTTGGTGTGAGAGAGGAAGCTACAGAGGACAGGGTGAGATTGAGACAGGTGATCTGCTGTGGCATCCCCTAACAGGCACAACCAAAAGAAGAGGCGGATTAAGTGTATGTATAGTGCCACCTACTGTACAGGCATATGCAGCAGGACTTAGAGTTATTAGTCTTATCTATAAAATACAATAAAATCAAATACATTCTTCCTCTAATCAGGTAGATCAACAGTGCTATATTTTTATCCCTTTCCATTCTTTGTTCACCCATCTTCCATTCTAAGCTCTCAGCTTCCCATTGTTGACATGTCAGTCTGTATTTTCTGACAATCATTCAATAATGAAATGATTATTTTTTTAAAAAGTGTGATTATTACAATTTCTTTAAAATTCTGGGGATATTTTAAATTTTATTTGTGCTGTTATTTTGCATTTCTATTGTCTTTAGGGTGCTTGGATCACTCCAGAATTTTGAAGCATTCTCAGAGGCTTTCCAGTGTGAAAAAGGAAGTCCCATGAATCCTGAGCTGAAATGTCGTGTCTGGTAGAAAGCTTTACTTTTGATATTTAAATTTTTGTCTGAATTCAAAAGAAGACATTTTGTCCTGCCTATGATGCTAATTTAGGACAGCGTGGTGTTGAAGATTTTTCCATACGCTGTTTGGAAATGATAATCGTGGCTACACTAGAAATTCAAACTATAACGATACGAACATTCTGAAAAATTTAGCATTTTGGAAGTAGTCACATTTCTCTTCTGTGTAATAATAATAATAATAAAAAAATCACAATTTGGTACCTGAATGGAAATTAAGAAGCAGACATTTTGAAGGCTTTACCAGCCTTTGCTGAATTAATTCCTTGAATCTGCTGTGTCATTTTTGTGATTATACATTAATATTTGAGAGATATTTTGTGCCATTTCAGAAGGAACAGTAGTGAAAAAATGGAACTCTGACCCTTGAAAGAAATGACAGCTTGGGGTTTTTGCAGAATTAAAATATACAAAAGATCAGATTAGTCACACTTGGAAAATTTCATCATTCGCTGTTAAATGAAACAAATTACCTAAAGACTTTAAGACTGTTAAATCTTTGCAGCTTTAACCTCAGATTTACATACAGAGAGCTGCAGGTTTCAAACTTTTTACAGTTACACAGCAGATAAATGTTAAAGAGCTTTTTCCTACTTTTGTTGAAACTCACTTTGGTCATTTTTTAATGTTATTTTGTGTCCTATAGAAAATGGTTGGTCAATATTTACTGATGAAACAATAAAGTTGTAGTTAAATTGACATGTTGGAAAAAAACAATGTCTATGTTGTAAAAAGTTGTTTTCCAGCTCATGAGGTGAGCATGATATATGGGAAATCAAGAAAAAGTCTGTCTTTCACAATGAATTCCACAAACTTACGCAGGTTTGACTTTAAGAGGCAGTACGTATGCATAAAGTCTTTAAAGGGGTGATATTTTTCACCGTCAGTTGGGTTATTGGGTCGTTGTTCGCATGTGCTTGAGCCTGCTTTCCACTCCCATCTTGAGCCATGAATAGATGTAGACACGCCTTCAAATAATCAAACCTCTTTGACCCTCGCTCAAGCTGAATTCAAGCCGTGCACATGCGTGTGTATGGGGTGTTGGACCCTGTTCAGAGTGGGGTTGGCAATCTGGCTCGAGCCAGATTCAATCTGGATTGATTTCTAGCTGGATTGTTTGAATCACTTATCCTGACTATCTGATATCCACATTTTCAAAGCTTCTCTTGTGTTCTATTTGTTGACGGGGAGGGGGGAAAAAAAAAAGTTAGTGTTGAATGTTTGCTCGTTACTAGTCACATTCAGGATGCCTTGGTAAACTGAACATGACTGTTAGGCCTCATTACAGGCTGCTGAACTGAATGTGCTTTATCCTCATGTCTTCACATGCTGACAAATGCTGTTTTTCCGTGCACGAGTCAGGATGCACTGACACATATTTAGTGTGTCTGGTTGATGGAAACTATGATGCAGCGTGAAACTGCATTTTGTAGTTTAAAAGAATACTTTTTGAATAAAATATGTAACATGTAATTGTAGATATATGTTATTATATATATATATATATATTATATAGATAGATAGATAGATAGATAGATAGATAGATAGATAGATAGATAGATAGATAGATAGGTGTATGTCTCCACATTTCAGAAAAGAGGACTTATGTGACTGAATTTACCAGCAAGCCCATATACTATGTGTATTATCCAGTTGTCGCCTTATATGAAAATGTTTCACTCAAACCATGGAGAAGAATTTATTGTCTACATGTATATTTCTAAAATAAAAATTGTTGCAAAAAGATGTTAAAGATGTTTTATGAATGTTCCTGCTGCTATGTAATTATCTAGACTGTTATTTTTTGTGACTCAGATCTGTAATTATTGCCATTAAAGTGACTGTTCCAACTAAGTATGTGGTAAAATGTATTTGCTAATTTAATGGATTTATATAAAGCTGAAGAAAAGCATGCAGCATATTTTTTAAAGTGTAAGATTTTTTTTCTCCGACAGGATGCGAAAAAATGTCTCACAGGTTATCTTTGTTTTGACGTTCTATTTAATATTAAATATAGCAGAGTGCTTAATCAAAGTCTGTGTTTCAAAAAACCATGAAAAAGAGGAAGTGGGTCGGAGTGTCTGTATGCATAAACTAAAAACTTGATCCCACTGAAAATGTGACATATTGGGCATAATTTTTGGTGGCAATGTGATATAAAGGAGACAGTGTTTTATTCACACTTTAATGTTTGTCAAACAACAGTCATACTGAACGAGTCATGAATCTAATAATCAGAAATGTCTGTTTCCATAATTGTCATGATGAGGTGAAGACAGAAACCTGATCAACAAGGCCAAGGATTTGAAATCTATCACTACACTTATGAGGTTTTTAGCAAATTTTGTACATGTACAAATTTCAATTGTGGAAAGTGCAGTTCTTAAATCCTTGGGCTTTTACACATTTAATTTTTTTAATATTTTTTTCTTTTAAAGATTCAAGCTTCGTATTTAAGGGAGTGAATACGTGCATTTCACTTTGAGTCTAATATTTGTTTTGAATTTCCATCAAGTATTAGAAATTTATTTTCACATTAAAAATTAAACATTTCTGCAATGAGTATTTGAAATACACAGATTCTTTTTTAATTCCATAAAGGAAAAGCATGAAATCCCAAGGGGGCTACTACCTTTTCAAGGCACTGTATATTTTTTGGCAATATTTCATTAAATATGATTTGCAACCAACTGTTTTGTCTCTGGGGCAGCACGGTGGCTTAGTGGTTAGCACTGTTGCCTCACAGCAAGAAGGTCATGGGTTCAATTCTCGCCTGTGGCCTGTCTGTGTGGAGTTTGCATGTTCTCCTCGTGTTTGCGTGGGTTTCCTTTGGGTGCTCCGGTTTCCTCCCACATCCAAAAACATGCGGGTTAGGTGGATTGGAATCTTTAAATTGTCTGTAGGTGTGCGAGTGGGTGTGACTGTGTTTGTTTGTCTGTTTGTGGCCTTGCGACAGACTGGTGTTCTGTCCTGGGTGTACCCTGCTTCGCGTTCTATGACTGCTGGGATAGGCTCCAACTCCCCGCGACCCTTGACAGGACTAAGCGGTTGAAGATGAGTGAGTGAGTGTTTTGTCCCCCCCCCCAAAAAAATGGTAGAATGTGCAAAACTTTGCAGGATAAGCAATTTATTTGCCTCTTCTTTGACTAATTATAATAATATATATAATAATATGTCAGGAGGATAGCTGCAGTTATTCATTTCTTGTATTGCACTACGCACAAATATGGGTAAAAAATACAGCCCCCCGTGGACATGCGCTGGTGGGAAACAAACAAAAATAAATAAATAAAAATTGGAAAGCTTTAGATACATTTTACAAACAGAGACAAAATGAGTCTTATTCCATTTAAAGTCTCAGGTACACAAATTGGCGAAAACTGTAAAAAACAGGAACTGTCACAGTAAAAGGCAAAACAAGCCATTTTCATTTATTACTGAACAAATTAGTCTTAAATAAGAATGTGTATGTTTTGTGACAAAATGTTAAAAACCATTATCTATTTGGAAAATGTTATTATTCCAGATATGCAAAGAAACGTATTTTATAAGCTGTACAACATATAAATGCATATACAAGTTGATTAAAACAAGTACAGTAATTGACATGTAAATGATGAAAGTTAAATATGGCACTCACCACATAAGAAGGATGTCGCATTGTGACAAATCAGTTATAAGAAATCAAATATACTGGCAATGTATAAATAACTTGCCATTCTTCATGTTTATTTCAACTTTTCAAAGCACAGGTGGCATTCAGGAACTCCAGCACGGAGTCTTCAGAGAGAACAAATGGCATCATTGCACTGCAACAGAATTCATAAAGAGTAATCATAAAGTAATGTGTTTAATGCATGTGTGAACACGGTTCAAATTTTACATTTGCTTCTAAAGTAATCACCCAAATATGCAGTTTGGTGTAGAATTCTAACATAAGAGATCAATCATCCCAGATTTACAATCAAAAACGATTTCAAACATTTGAATAGTGTTAAACGTTCAGCTTTGTTAAACCAATGCAGAATGAATGGATGTACGTAGAGATGGAATATCAGCCACTGTGGTGATCTGTCATCAGAACAACTAAAAATCTACACTCTCCATTTTCAAAGTCGTTTTAGAATTGACTGATATTGATCATATTTAACAAGTATATCTGCAGCCATTTATACAGTGGTCAGGAGACGCCACAACACTCCCAAATTCAGACAGTGCTCACAAATTCATAAAACACAAATACATAAAAAGATCTGTACCAAGTCAATGGCAGGCAGTGATATCAAAAAATGTTGCAAATTGAGAAAATGCTCACAAACACACGAATATATCCTACAGCAAATGAAACAATTTAATGACAGAGTGTCGAGTGTAAATTCACAACACACGCAAAAACACAGACGTGTTTCAAATGTCCACAACACAATGTAAGTTACTAGCAACACAAAAAGAGGCTCATGCCTAGAGGACTTTTAATGACAGACCATTCAATGCATCGCAAATAAATAAGAAAATGAAAATATGGGTTGCAGCAGACTTTACAATGAGCGCCCTCTGATGGCCATTTTTAGCCGATGAAAACATTGCCGAGCTCAATACAAATACGTGTAATTTGGTCACTTTTCAAGGGGGTCAGACTTGTCAATAAAGTCAATTTATGTACAATGGTTCATTTCAGGTCATCTTGGTGTATAAATCTCATCGTTCCAGGCAGTGAGAGCTGTTAGCTGGCTGTTAGAAGCAAGCTAGAGACAAAACAAAACCAATCAATGCAGCCCGAGCCTGTTTTCATTGGGCAGCCAGTCGCGGAAGTATGAATTCTCGCCTTTGGATTGACCACTTTGCCAGAAGTGACGTGGCTCCGCGGCAACCCACAGCTAGCTTAAGAGTAAAATAATTAATAAATTTACTCTGGTTCTTGATGGTGATGATGAAGAAAATGCGTCAATGCTTTACACTGATTTTTTTTTTTAATATCAAGTTATTGGGGGGGGGGGGGGGGGGGGGGGGGGGGGTACATCTTACCACTGGCATCTGTCCTGCTTGTGCTTTGCTTGAGATGCCCAAAGCTTTGGAAATATCATTCAAAGGTATGTAGTCTCCTGGTGAATCCTGGATGAAATGCAGCAAAACCTTTTCACCACCTGTACAGTGGGGAAAAAAGAATAATAAATAATATTCTTGAAGGTTATGAAGTAAGCTCCTTGTCAAGTGTTAAGGCTGTTATGAATTTGCTTTAGTGAACTTATGACTCAGCAACTGCATAAATAAAAGACACAAAAAGATCACAGAATACAAGAGTTGACAAAGTTGTGCAAAAAGTGCAGAGCAGAAATCCTTTCTGGTTTAAATTAAAAGCAGTCTGCTTAATAACTTTTCAAGATTGCTGAGCTGCCTAAATCTCCTCAGAGTGGGTACATAAATGCTCAAAGACGGGGGACTGCTGGGTGACAAGTGCTTTCACAATACAGGCATTTGGAGGAGTACAGAGTTTTTGTTATTTTGAAAACAAATAAATATGAGCTTGAGTGCAGCATTAATTAGAGGATAATTAGATCTTGTGTACTGATATCAGAATCAGAATCGACATATACAAAGAATTTGATCTGGTGTTACTGGTGTGTAAAAAAACAATAAAAAAGAAAAGCAGAAAAAAAAATACTTTTGTAAGAGTAAAAAAAAAAAATCTCGCTCTCTCTCTACATACATACATACAAGTCCCCATTTGTAAGGAACCAAAAGTGGACACGTTTTTAGGTTATAGTTATAATTATGAATGACAGATCAACAGCTTCATGCCAATGAAACACATTCCACAGGGTTTGGGTTTGATTTGGAGACTCCTGCTGGGGATGCAGTACTGTTAATAATAACAGACGTTTTCATACCTAGACACAGTACTGTGTAGGTAACATACAGTGATTTGTAAATCCATCTGTATCATTAGGAACAGCAGTGGTGCACCTGTTTCACAAAGAGTGCTGCTGGTTCAAAGCCACAGGTGGTCAGCAGTCGTGGAAATGATAAAAACAGAATGCAAAAGAGTCACAAAATGTGTCTGGAGGTTCTTTTGGTTTTGTTTTCTTTTATACTGTTCTTTTTGCAGCTTATGTTGATTTTTGCAAACGCGTTGTATTCTGTTATCCACTCAGCTCTCTGGAGCATCATGAGAATTTGTGGGCTATCCAAAAATTTGCTGGACATCACATCCAGCCTAAATCGAGGAACTATGAGTGCACGGTAAAGTGGACTGACTCCTACACTGTTCAATGCTGGCATCATCTAGTGGTTGTAGGCTTGAAGACCTGTGGCTTTGTCAGCAAGGAAATCTTTACTCACCTTGACTTCACAGATGATGCTGTGACCACTGTGAAATCAGTGGATCCTCTGATCGCCGTATTTGAGAAGCTGAGTGAAGAAGTAGAGTGTCTAGGTTTGTGACGGTCCTGGATCCAGACTAAGATCCAGACTTTCAATTACTTCCTGGACTCAGCTATCAGATGTATGTGGGTAAAGTGTTGAACTTGCAGAGGGACTCAGTTTCCTCAGCAGTGACATCCATATCTCAGTCCGAGGCCTTTGGGAGGAAGAGACACCTCAGAAGAGCCGACAGAGTTATCAGGTCTCTGGACAGAAGTGTGTGATGATTCCTTTGGCTTTGGTTTAGAACAAAGGTCCAAGTTTTTAAGGTTGTGGTGCTACGCATCTTACAATGTGGTTGTGAGAACCCTAACCTAAGGCAACGACTGGATGTCTTTGGTGCTACGTCTCCATGGACGATCCTTGGTACAGCAGGAATAACTTTGCATCATAGGAGTAGCTGCTTAGGGAGACCAAGTTCACGTGTACCATGAGGGAATGCCGTCTACAACATTTTGGCCATCTGGTGTGTTTCTCTGGACACGTCACAGCATGTAGGTGCCTGAACGTTGAGGAGTACCACCTGGTTCTGGCAGAGATGGTTATTTTTAAGAAGTGGGTGATGGACTGGCTGTCTGCCTGGGTGGTTGCCATCCAGGATGCAAGGCAATTCTGTAGTTTGGTGCATGCAGCAACATGCAGCAGTGGCACATGCTTCCAGTCCAAACCTTTTTTTTTGGAGCATGTTATAATTGCAAATTAACACATGCCTGAAGTAGCTAGTTGTCCAATTACTTCTGGTCCCTTAGAAATGGGAGCCCACACAAAACAGTGATGTAACTTCTCTGTCAGTAACCTGATGCAGATCTGACAACCCAAGCAAATGATTTGGAAAACTTTCTTTGGACAAAAAAAAGCCATAATATGATGTGATACAATACTGCCCTCTACAGGACGACCTACAAACGTGCAATTTTAGACATTTTTATTTGATTTTATTTAACTATATTCAAACATCACTTTTATGAAGGTTATGCTGCACGCTCGACTGCAAGATAGCTTTCACAGTCGGATTTTTCAGTGTGGACATTTTATGGAGTCAGAATAAGAAAACTCCAGGTGTAAATGATGCATGCATGAAAAAACAGATCAGCAGGGCTGTCACAGTGGTCGCTTAAACAGAATACAACAATCAGTGTTACTGATGTTCTATTCAGCTCAGTTCTGTTCTCAGCAGAGTGCATGAATCAGCCAACACACAGCAGGACCTTCAAACATATTAACTCCAACCCATACGGCAACCTGTTGACCTCTGCACCTCAACTACCCACAGCCACTTAGTTCATCTCCACTCATCTCGCACCATTACCTACAACTGCATGTTTATAGACATTAAAACTCCATATGTGTATGATTTGATGCTGCATTCATTGAAACTGGGAACTTTGATTTCCTGCCTACACATGGAGCTTCATGAAGCTATGATAAAACATTAGATTCCCCACTGACTCACTTTGGCAAGCTACATTAAAGCATTGTTGATGTAACTAACATGATTTTTGATTACATTTTTTCTCATCTCTGTCCAAGAGCTATCCAGCATCCACTTTCATATGAAATGCTCCCAGACTTTATCCTGAAATCTTCCCAACAAGATTCTTCATTGCCTGTGCTGAGGAACCGTGTGCCTCACTTTCTGCTTTTACTTATGAATTTTTTTTGTTTTTAGTAATTTCAGTTGAATTCTCAGCATCATGATGCTGACGCTGGCCAACTTTGCCCTTTGAGGTTTGGAAAATCCCCGCCCCATCACTTATGACAACACCACAAAAGACTGTTCCACAGCCTTCTGTGTTTTAACCCCTCTGGCTCAAAATCCTAAATTGTTACCAGACACGGTGATGTTTGATCATATTGGCAAAATGAGACTGTAAATCCTTTCTTTAAATTCTAAGGAACAAAAATTACAGTGGTGCTAAAGAAAATTGTTTTCATGACTTAAAAAACAAAACAAAACAAAAAAAACCAAAACAAAACATAAAGGAATTACATATTTAATGTTTTCATCTTGTTATGCATTTCCCATGATTTAAATGTTTGGTGTTTTATTGTCTTTTAATGTTTTTTGTGTTGTGCTTTGCCAAAAAAAAAAAAAAAAAAAAACTCACTAATTCATATATCTATCTCATGTACAACTTCAATCTATTTGTCTGTTTCTACTTTGCACACATTTATTATTGCACATTTTATTCACACATTTTTACTATAAATTATTTAGTGTATATTTATACCAGTAGCTCATCTAACTATAGTTAGCTTACTTTCGTGATTTACATTTTTATTTTACATGGTGTAGATTTTTAATGGTTCTTCAGTTTATGGGTTCTTTAATAGATATCAACAGATAGTGTCTAAGTTTTGGGTTTCCATTAGAAAGCATGCAGAGTATGGATTTTGTCTTCCTATAGTAAGCTAGCAGAGTGAACTTTAGATAGATACCTAAAACCTATTACATCATAGCTTCTGTTTCTATAATAAAATAACCATATTTATAGCTTAGCCTACTAGCTATAATTTAATTTTACAACAAGTCTACAGACTAGGTATACGTATGCTACAATCTTCTCCTGTATGAATATTTAGGTTTTATAAGCTAACTCCTATAAAATTATGTAGTAACTACACTTCGTGTATATTTTGTTTATTACCCTGATTGTAATAAACTTATATACATGCTGTCCATTTTCTTGAGCTGCTTAGATGGGTAGGGAGAGTTCCCATGGGATAAAAAAGCTTTTCAACCTACCACTCAAGACTAGGCACCTAAGTGCCTGGTCTTGAGTGGTAGGTTGGCACTCTACTCTATTCTTTTTTTTACATATTTAGATATACTTTAGTATACACTAGTAGAGTTCTACCTTAGAATTGGAATGTATTATGGAAGACATACCTTGCTGAATTTTCATGCGCATGCAGAGAGAGTACAGTTCAAACCAGAGTCAAATTCCTTGTATTCTTGTAGATACTTGGTGAATAAAGGCTATTCTGATTCTGATGTGTGTTTGCCAGTGACATCTAAATAAATAATAATTTATGCATTATTTCTTGAGATGTTCTTGAAAATGAAAATATCAATATGCAATATGGATTATAAATAGCCAAACAAATCATTTTTTGGATCAGACACTGGATCTAGATCAAGACCAAAATTTTATAGGTTCTTTTTGGTCCCATGTCCCACTGTTTTTATATAAATCAGTCCACAGGTATTTGAATAATCCTGATAAAAAATAAATGCACAAGTGTAACTTGGCATACACAATTATCAATCAATCAATTTTATTTATATAGCGCAAAATCACAACAAACAGTTGCCCCAAGGCGCTTTATATTGTAAGGCAAGGCCATACAATAATTACGTAAAAACCCCAACGGTCAAAACGACCCCCTGTGAGCAAGCACTTGGCGACAGTGGGAAGGAAAAACTCCCTTTTAACAGGAAGAAACCTCCGGCAGAACCAGGCTCAGGGAGGAGCAGTCTTCTGCTGGGACTGGTTGGGGCTGAGGGAGAGAACCAGGAAAAAGACATGCTGTGGAGGGGAGCAGAGATCAATCACTAATGATTAAATGCAGAGTGGTGCATACAGAGCAAAAAGAGAAAGAAACACTCAGTGCATCATGGGAACCCCCCAGCAGTCTAAGTCTATAGCAGCATAACTAAGGGATGGTTCAGGGTCACCTGATCCAGCCCTAACTATAAGCTTTAGCAAAAAGAAAAGTTTTAAGCCTAATCTTAAAAGTAGAGAGGGTGTCTGTCTCCCTGATCTGAACTGGGAGCTGGTTCCACAGGAGAGGAGCCTGAAAGCTGAAGGCTCTGCCTCCCATTCTACTCTTACAAACCCTAGGAACTACAAGTAAGCCTGCAGTCTGAGAGCGAGCGCTCTATTGGGGTGATATGGTACTATGAGGTCCCTAAGATAAGATGGGACCTGATTATTCAAAACCTTATAAGTAAGAAGAAGAAGTTTAAATTCTTCTTATGAAAGAGGATTTGTTTATTTGATTATTGTTTCTTGAACATTTAATATTGAGGGTTTTTCCCCTCTTTCTGGTACACTGGCCATTAAATCTGCATTTATTGTACCTTTGGCGACAATGAGCATGCCTCCACTCTGAAGCAAATCTCCTGAAAAATTCCCCTGGATTCCGACAGCTTTGGCCTGGAAACAGAAGCAGTAAGAAATCAATCCTTTAATTTATCTTTGTTGCGCCAACTTGACAGGAAGTGCAGTGTACACACTAAAAAGTTCAAAACATGAAGACACCTACCTTTGCAATTGCATCTCGCACTTTGCTCCCCAGCACAGCAGGAACCACACTTAAAGCAGTGTACCTGAGAAAACATCACAAAGGCAGTAATCTTTTACAAAGAGGACTCAAACCTAAGCTAAATTAAAGAACATAATTAAAGCTTAAAAATAATCAAGTTTGACAAAAAAAAAAAAAAACACAAACAATTCATAATCAAAGCAAATAAGCATTCACACAAAATAAACATTTACATTCAAACAGTATGACTACACTCACCTTTTGAAGTCCAAATCATTGTAGGTTTTCTTTTTTTCATCAATAAAAAGTGCTAAAGGGGGAAAATCAAATACAAAAACAAACAAACATTAACACTGGGAACAGTGGTCACTTTTATGATTCAATACAGATGTATCTGGTCAGAGTGACATAGCCACTCTTTTCTCAGAAGCCTATAACTTCTTCTGGGTTGTCTGGTGTCTTTCCTCACTCGTCTCCTTGCACGGTCACTTAGTTTTTGAGAACTGTATGCTCCACACAGATTTACCATAGAATGCCATACTGTTTGTATTTCTACATAACTGATGTAAATAAAGTCCAAGACATAATCAGTGTCTTTGGAATATTCATGTATCCATCCCCTGACGTGTCTGAAGAAGACTGGATGTAAAAGTGATGGTTTATATGTGTTATAATAAATGGTGCACCTATTTATTCACACCATCATTTTGGGTTTTAGATTTTAATTCATGATAGAATAGAATAAACTTTATTGTCTGTCCCACAAAGGTCACAGAAATTCTTCTTTAACTACTGGCTCATAAAACACATAAAATACTCACAAAACTTCACTGAAAAAAAGTGATTAACAACATAACTGGCAGCACAAGCGTCTATCTGGTCTTATTAAGGGCTACTACAGCGGACGGGATGAAAGATTTCTTATAAATATTTTTGCAGGCCAGAGGAACCCTGTACCCCCTGCCTGATGGCAGTAACTGGAAGGAGTAGTGGAGGAGGTGTGAGGGGTCCTCAGTGATCAGGGTGGCTTTCCTGATCACTGAGTGACTGTATAATTCAGACAGAGGGATTTGGGGTGAGCCAGTTATTTTGCTTGCATAACTGAGTGCGGAGAAGCTTATTTATTTGTTTGATAGTGAGGAAATTGTACCAGGATGAGATATTGAAAGCAAGGAGTGATTCAATGCGGGATTTATAAACCAGAGTTAAACTGTCTTTGCTGATGTGGAAAGTCCTCAGTTTCCTCAGAAGGTGGACACTCTGTTGTGCTTTTTTATAGACAGTGTCACTGTGTGTTAAGAAGGACAGGCCGGTGTCGATCTCTGTTCCGAGGTGCTTGAATGACTGAACCTGCTCCACCATCTGACCCTGGATGCTGAGTGGCTGGAACAGTGAAGATGGTTGAATACAATGATTTACAAATCCTCTTCAACCTATATTCAATTGAATACACCACAAAGGCACGATATTTAATGTTCAAACTGATAAACTTTATTTTTTTGTGCAAATATTTGCTCATTTTGAAATGGATGCCTGCAACACGTTTCAAAAAAGCTGGGACAGTGGTATGTTTGCCACTGTGTTATATCACCTTTCCTTCTAACACTCAATAAGCGTTTGGAAACTGAGACACTAATTGTGAGTTTCATGAATGGGTATAAAAGGAGCATCCCTAAAAGGCTCACCCGCTCACAAGCAAAGACGGGGCGAGAATCAGCACTTGTGAACAACTGCGCGAAATAATAGTCCAACAGTTTAAGAACAATGTTTCACAACGTAAGGAATTTAGGGATTCCATCATCTACAGTCCATAATATAATCAGAAGATTCAGAGAATCTGGAGAACTTTCTACACATAAGCGACAAGGCCGAAAACCAACATTGAATGCCCGTAACCTTCAATCCCTCAGGTGGCACTACATTAAAAACTGACATAAAGAATCTTACCGCATGGGCTCAGGAACACTTCAGAAAACCACTGTCAGTTAAAACAGTTCGTCACTACTTGCAAGTGCAAGTTAAAACTCTACCATGCAAAGCGAATGCCATACATTAACAACATCCAGAAACGCCGCCGCCTTCTCTGGGCCCGAGCTCATTTGAAATGGACAGACGCAAAGTGGAAAAGTGTGCTGTGGTCTGATGAGTCCACATTTCAAATTGTTTTTGGAAATCATGGACGTTGTGCCCTCTGGACAAAAGAGGAAAAAGACCATCCAGATTGATACCAGCGCAAAGTTCAAAAGCCAGCATCTGTGATGGTATAGGGGTGTGTTAGTGCCCATGGCATGGGCAACTTACACATCTGTTATGGCACCATCAATGCTGAAAGGTACATCCAGGTTTTGGAGCAACACATGCTGCCATCCAAGCAACTTCTTTTTCAGGGACGTCCCTGCTTATTTCAGCAAGACAATGCCAAGCCACATTCTGCACGTGTTACAACAGTGTGGCTTCGTAGTAAAAGAGTTTGGGTACTAGACTGGCCTGCCTGCAGTCCAGACCTGTCGCCCATTGAAAATGTGTGGCGCATTATGAAGCACAAAATACGACAACGGAGACCCCGGACTGTTGAACAACTGAAGTCGTACATCAAGCAAGAATGGGAAAGAATTCCACCTACAAAGCTTCAACAATTAGTGTCCTCTGTTCTCAAATGCTTATTGAGTGTTGTTAGAAGGAAAGGTGATGTAACACAGTGGTAAACATACCACTGTCCCAGCTTTTTTGAAACGTGTTGCAGGCATCCATTTCAAAATGAGCAAATATTTGCACAAAAACAATAAAGTTTATCAGTTTGAACATTAAATATCTTGTCTTTGTGGTGTATTCAATTGAATATAGGTTGAAGAGGATTTGCAAATCATTGTATTCTGTTTTTATTTACATTTTACACAACGTCCCAACTTCATTGGAATTGGTGTTGTATCTATCTATAAAAGAATTTTTGTTGTGGTTTTTGATGTCCTAAAAAATTTCAAACATCTCAAGTGATTCACAAACTTTCAAGCAGCACTGTATATGAAAATACAAAAGCCCCTTGACCATGGTAAATAAATTCATGCTTACATCCTTTAAAGAACCCTCCTTCTATGAACTCCTTCAGTCCCATCTCCTCGGGTCCAATGCCCACCAGAGCTACTCCAGCGGCTCTGAGGTCCGGCTCCAGTTTGCTGACCTCTGTTGCCATCCACCGACACACCTGACAGCCAAACCTGCGCAAGAAGAACAAGACTACAACCTGGTTGTTCCACAGAGACTGGAGCTCTACCATCTGCAACACAAAGAAGGAAAGTTATGAAGCAATAAATCATTTCTTGCAAGGAAATTTGGGTTACTCAATTAATCCACTATTTTTTCACATTTCCCCACTTTATATCATTACCCTTCCTGCAAAGCACAAAGAGGCTATTATAATGGCCGTGTCCACTTGTCTGTTGATCTGATCATGGTGATGTCTTCAAAATGCCAAGAGAAATTTCAATCAAACTTGGTGGATAAACTCAGTGAACTGTCCTCGTACAATATAGTGCAGTAGAAAACAGGATATTTACAGAGGAATCCTTCAAATGGTGATGCAAGCACCAAATTTCAGCACAAATACTCCTTCCATAGGTGTCAAACTGATTCCAGAAAGGGCCAAGAGGGTGCAGGTTTTCTTTGTAACCACCCACTGCACCAGGTGATTTCACTGATTAACATCACTTTGAGCAAATGGAATCAGTTAATCAATCATTACTCTTTTGAAAAAAAAAAATGTACTGGTCCCTTGAATTTTCAATAGGTGTTCAGGTAGGGGTTGTTTGTAGAATTACACATGGGTCAAAATTTTAAAATGCTTCACATTATTTGTCTGAACACAAAGATTCCAAAAAGGTATACTTTGGACTATCTATGACTGAATGTTATGGAGTTACGGAGTAAAAACAGCAAGAATGGTGACAAAGGTCAATTTCAGTTTGTACAGGGGGCAAAAGTCAAAGTTCTCCAATTTGGGTAAAAAGTGATACAAATTATTGGTTAACAGGGTTTTAAAAAGGAATAGTTTGCACCATGTGACATGCTTTGTTTTCATGTTCCGGGGTAACATTTCATAGAATCCACTGGACATCGACCTTGTTTGACCTTAACTTTGCAGACCAAGCATTCAACACAGTCAAAACTATTCCATTTATTCATCCTATTAGTTCAACCAATAATTTGCACCACTTTTTTTTTTTTTTTTAACCAAAATTGGTGCAACTTTAGCTTTTAGAAATCTATTATTTCCCTTCCGACATTGTGCAGATAAAGGGATTTATCCTATACCATGTTGTGTAATGATGGCTTAATTCATAACAATGTTTGAATATGACTGAGGTTGTTAAAAAAGTTGACTTGTTGCCTCTTCTTACGTATACCACATTTACTACAGTCCGTGAACGCAGCACGTGTCTTGAAGAGTGCTAACCTAATCCCTAAAGTTTACAATATGTAAATGCAGACGTCTAAACACAATTTTAAAACACGGTTTTATGTCAAAAACATGTTGGAGTGTCAGACTCAGACTTACATCTCCAGTATCAGCACTCTTCACCAAATTCTTTCCAACTTCAACAAGGTCAACGCTCGCCATTTATCAACACCACAAACACAGCGGTTGTTAAAAGAAATATAAAAGAATCATGTACAAAGTGCCGCAAGAACAGAGATTTACAAAAACACCTGCATAACTGTTACAAAACAAACTCATCCGGATACGCCCACTGTTCTCTGAAATCCAATCAAATTCTGCTCAATCAAATTGTCCAATCACAGCATCCGCTGGAGGTTTTGTCTATAGGCAGTCACAAGAGCAACTGTGATTCAGTTTTAAACTTTTTTGTCTCTCTCATTTTTTAAAGCTATATTTGGTGTGAAATTGGCCCACAAATTGTGAATTCACTCTGACAAATAGTGAGAGTGAATCACTTTATTAATTTAGGCTGTAAAGTTGCATAAGATGCTAGTTCAAAGGTGGCTCATTTTATTGTGGAGTGTTTGTTCTTTTCTGTCTTTGACATGTTTTTAATGCTGCTAGTTTTATTTTACCTCTGCAGACAGCTTTTTTTTTTTTTCCAAAAAAGCAGAGACTTGCGTAGATTCTTGAGGCCATTGTGCTTCTATTATAGGAGGGAATTGATTGGTTATGTTTAAGAATGGACAGAACATGTGACTGGGGATGATAATAAAACTTTTCTTCTGTATTGCAGATTTGTGACCACCAACTCAAAACAATGTTTCGCTATGTTTCAAAACCTTTGCAACACCAGTGTCACCGACCAAACGGTCGCCCCAAAAAAATCGGTCTGCCCTGCCTTCACTTTTCATGCGCCATTAGCCGCGGTTCACAGATGATCACCGTGTTTCTGCTTAAAGCTGCACTCCAGTCATCATCTTTCTCAGCGACAAATATCTGAAGGTTTTGTACAACAATCATTTCCACATAAATTCAGCATTATTTCATCATAAAAGACTGAGGAAGCGATCAGAGCGCTGTGGCTAAACGAGCTGCTAGCTGATGTGTTCACTGCGCATCGGTCATTTTAAAGCGTCAGAGAGCATCACCTTGTTTCTGCCTAAACGGGCCTCATTTCTGCTTAAAACTGACTTGAGAATGATTTAAGAGGTTTTACAATGTCATCTGATGGTTAATAATCCCATTAATCCATTTGATCACTTTGGGTGAAGAGACTCTGTCTCAGATGAGCTGCTGAGCTCTGAAATGACGCATGTGCAGTGGAAGCAGCGCAAACCAATTTTAGGGGCGGACCGTGACGCCGGCATTTCAGAACATTGTATCTGAAGGAATACAGACTGAATACTGGCACCTGCTGGATGCTTCACAAATGTGCATCCATGTTAAATTAGGAATTAGATGCTACAGTCAGCGCACTGTCTGTATGTGCACGAGCATGTATGTTGCTTGTAAGCTTCTGAACAGCTGACGTATGCTGGTGTAAAGGTGGTTGATATTTGAAGTATATGCTAGTTATACAACATAAGCACTACAGAATCAAAGAGATGCCTACAGAGAAGGCAGGAAACCATCAATCCCCATCAATCAATCAATCAATCAATTTTTTTATATAGCGCCAAATCACAACAAACAGTTGCCCCAAGGCGCTTTATATTGTAAGGCAAGGCCATACAATAATTATGTAAAACCCCAACGGTCAAAACGACCCCCTGTGAGCAAGCACTTGGCTACAGTGGGAAGGAAAAACTCCCTTTTAACAGGAAGAAACCTCCAGCAGAACCAGGCTCAGGGAGGGGCAGTCTTCTGCTGGGACTGGTTGGGGCTGAGGGAGAGAACCAAGAAAAAGACATGCTGTGGAGGGGAGCAGAGATCAATCACTAATGATTAAATGCAGAGTGGTGCATACAGAGCAAAAAGAGAAAGAAACAGTGCATCATGGGAACCCCCCAGCAGTCTACGTCTATAGCAGCATAACTAAGGGATGGTTCAGGGTCACCTGATCCAGCCCTAACTATAAGCTTTAGCAAAAAGGAAAGTTTTAAGCCTAATCTTAAAAGTAGAGAGGGTGTCTGTCTCCCTGATCTGAATTGGGAGCTGGTTCCACAGGAGAGGAGCCTGAAAGCTGAAGGCTCTGCCTCCCATTCTACTCTTACAAACCCTAGGAACTACAAGTAAGCCTGCAGTCTGAGAGCGAAGCGCTCTATTGGGGTGATATGGTACTACGAGGTCCCTAAGATAAGACGGGACCTGATTATTCAAAACCTTATAAGTAAGAAGAAGAATTTTAAATTCTATTCTAGAATTAACAGGAAGCCAATGAAGAGAGGCCAATATGGGTGAGATATGCTCTCTCCTTCTAGTCCCCGTCAGTACTCTAGCTGCAGCATTTTGAATTAACTGAAGGCTTTTTAGGGAACTTTTAGGACAACCTGATAATAATGAATTACAATAGTCCAGCCTAGAGGAAATAAATGCATGAATTAGTTTTTCAGCATCACTCTGAGACAAGACCTTTCTGATTTTAGAGATATTGCGTAAATGCAAAAAAGCAGTCCTACATATTTGTTTAATATGCGCTTTGAATGACATATCCTGATCAAAAATGACTCCAAGATTTCTCACAGTATTACTAGAGGTCAGGGTAATGCCATCCAGAGTAAGGATCTGGTTAGACACCATGTTTCTAAGATTTGTGGGGCCAAGTACAATAACTTCAGTTTTATCTGAGTTTAAAAGCAGGAAATTAGAGGTCATCCATGTCTTTATGTCTGTAAGACAATCCTGCAGTTTAGCTAATTGGTGTGTGTCCTCTGGCTTCATGGATAGATAAAGCTGGGTATCATCTGCGTAACAATGAAAATTTAAGCAATACCGTCTAATAATACTGCCTAAGGGAAGCATGTATAAAGTAAATAAAATTGGTCCTAGCACAGAACCTTGTGGAACTCCATAATTAACTTTAGTCTGTGAAGAAGATTCCCCATTTACATGAACAAATTGTAATCTATTAGACAAATATGATTCAAACCACCGCAGCGCAGTGCCTTTAATACCTATGGCATGCTCTAATCTCTGTAATAAAATTTTATGGTCAACAGTATCAAAAGCAGCACTGAGGTCTAACAGAACAAGCACAGAGATGAGTCCACTGTCCGAGGCCATAAGAAGATCATTTGTAACCTTCACTAATGCTGTTTCTGTACTATGATGAATTCTAAAACCTGACTGAAACTCTTCAAATAGACCATTCCTCTGCAGATGATCAGTTAGCTGTTTTACAACTACCCTTTCAAGAATTTTTGAGAGAAAAGGAAGGTTGGAGATTGGCCTATAATTAGCTAAGATAGCTGGGTCAAGTGATGGCTTTTTAAGTAATGGTTTAATTACTGCCACCTTAAAAGCCTGTGGTACATAGCCAACTAACAAAGATAGATTGATCATATTTAAGATCGAAGCATTAAATAATGGTAGGGCTTCCTTGAGCAGCCTGGTAGGAATGGGGTCTAATAAACATGTTGATGGTTTGGATGAAGTAACTAATGAGAATAACTCAGACAGAACAATCGGAGAGAAAGAGTCTAACCAAATACCGGCATCACTGAAAGCAGCCAAAGATAACGATACGTCTTTGGGATGGTTATGAGTAATTTTTTCTCTAATAGTTAAAATTTTGTTAGCAAAGAAAGTCATGAAGTCATTACTAGTTAAAGTTAATGGAATACTCAGCTCAATAGAGCTCTGACTCTTTGTCAGCCTGGCTACAGTGCTGAAAAGAAACCTGGGGTTGTTCTTATTTTCTTCAATTAGTGATGAGTAGAAAGATGTCCTAGCTTTACGGAGGGCTTTTTTATAGAGCAACAGACTCTTTTTCCAGGCTAAGTGAAGATCTTCTAAATTAGTGAGACGCCATTTCCTCTCCAACTTACGGGTTATCTGCTTTAAGCTACGAGTTTGTGAGTTATACCACGGAGTCAGACACTTCTGATTTAAAGCTCTCTTTTTCAGAGGAGCTACAGCATCCAAAGTTGTCTTCAATGAGGATGTAAAACTATTGACGAGATACTCTATCTCCCTTACAGAGTTTAGGTAGCTACTCTGCACTGTGTTGGTATATGGCATTAGAGAACATAAAGAAGGAATCATATCCTTAAACCTAGTTACAGCGCTTTCTGAAAGACTTCTAGTGTAATGAAACTTATTCCCCACTGCTGGGTAGTCCATCAGAGTAAATGTAAATGTTATTAAGAAATGATCAGACAGAAGGGAGTTTTCAGGGAATACTGTTAAGTCTTCTATTTCCATACCATAAGTCAGAACAAGATCTAAGATATGATTAAAGTGGTGGGTGGACTCATTTACTTTTTGAGCAAAGCCAATAGAGTCTAATAATAGATTAAATGCAGTGTTGAGGCTGTCATTCTCAGCATCTGTGTGGATGTTAAAATCGCCCACTATAATTATCTTATCTGAGCTAAGCACTAAGTCAGACAAAAGGTCTGAAAATTCACAGAGAAACTCACAGTAACGACCAGGTGGACGATAGATAATAACAAATAAAACTGGTTTTTGGGACTTCCAATTTGGATGGACAAGACTAAGAGACAAGCTTTCAAATGAATTAAAGCTCTGTCTGGGTTTTGGATTAATTAATAAGCTGGAATGGAAGATTGCTGCTAATCCTCCACCCCGGCCCGTGCTACGAGCATTCTGACAGTTAGTGTGACTCGGGGGTGTTGACTCATTTAAACTAACATATTCATCCTGCTGTAACCAGGTTTCTGTTAGGCAGAATAAATCAATATGTTGATCAATTATTATATCATTTACCAACAGGGACTTAGAAGAGAGAGACCTAATGTTTAATAGACCACATTTAACTGTTTTAGTCTGTGGTGCAGTTGAAGGTGCTATATTATTTTTTCTTTTTGAATTTTTATGCTTAAATAGATTTTTGCTGGTTATTGGTAGTCTGGGAGCAGGCACCGTCTCTACGGGGATGGGGTAATGAGGGGATGGCAGGGGGAGAGAAGCTGCAGAGAGGTGTGTAAGACTACAACTCTGCTTCCTGGTCCCAACCCTGGATAGTCACGGTTTGGAGGATCAACAAAGAAGGGAAAACATAAAGCGGAAACAAAATTGTGACTGGTGATGGCACAGTGCAGTCTGCAAACTCACCACTAGATGACACTAAATCCTACACACTATAGCTTTAAAATAAATCTTTGAGCATCATCAGCAGTTTTTCAGTACTTAGGAACATCATTAATTGTACCATAATTATTTAGTGGCGTAGTGACAGAATTTGTCCAAAATGCCCAAATACACATATAAGAGTGAACTAGCAGATTAACCCATGGTGGGTTTGATTCAGAGACTGAAATGAAAAAACTTAATCTTCACCAACAAAGCTATCACCTTCCAGCTATCCCGGATTCCACAGAAGTGACTAAAGCTGTCTCAAGAAGAGACAGCTGGCATTATTATTATTACTACTGCTATCTGCAGAAATGAAGAGGTAAAAGTTCAAAGGAAAAAGAAGAGAATAGAAAAGTAAGACATCGACCTTGCTGCTGCTGATGCAGCACAAACGTGCCTCTCCCCTTAACAATACGTAAGGACAACTACTACTACTGAAGTGCTCAACAGCCTGTGTCACTCCCCGTATATCAAAGTATATGTGTGCCTCATTTGCCTCAATTCCAAGGTGCCATTTGTACAGGACAGGGACATATATACACCCACACACATATAATTGTCTCTGAGTATATAGATTGGAGTGATTATTACACGTATTGTTAATACACACACATGCGTGCACGCATAAAACACATCACACAACACTACCATTTGCAATTGTTGTTTAAAAAACATAATATTTACTGTTATGATTAGGGAGGGGTGTTATTTCAAAAAAATTGGAAATCTATAAATGTTTGCATGGAATATGGAAATATACATGGAATAAACCATAGCAGGATAAATTTTGGGTCATTTGGTTCCAAAAACCCATATGGACAGAACCAGTGAAGATATCGGGTTCAAAAATCACCAAAAATATTGACGAAAATGTCATATCTTGAGAACCGCTGCACCTAGAGACTTGAAATTTGGCTCCAAATGTTACTTGACCCCAAGTTTATAGTCAACTTCTACGTATAGTAACAATAAGCCTATCTGGTGTTTTTTAAGAGTAATTGACAAAAAAAAATAATTTCAGTACATATGTTACGATCAATTGTAACAAACAAAATCTATGTAGTTTTTATTTCAGGAACATCAGTTGAGTATAATCATCACATGTAAAGAATGACATGGCCACAATGAACTAATTATGAGCAACAGAGTGGTTTTCTACGTCAACAGCACGCGTTACTTGAAATTTTTAAACGCTCCGTCCATATGGGTTTTTGGAACCAAATGACCCAAAATTTATCCTTCTGTGGTTTATTCCATGTATATTTCCATATTCCATGCAAACATTTATAGATTTCCAAATTTTTTGAAATAACACCCCTCCCTACTATGATGAGACACAAATGTAAATTTGGAAAAATGGGCAAATTTTAAAAGGCTAAACAACAACAAATGACATAGCAAGCTTGCCTCCATTAGGTCGCGCTATTCTCTTTTGTGTTTTGTGAATAATCAGCTGTCATCCTCCTGTGTCACAGTTTCACCAGGCTGTTTGACAAGAAAACTATCCATATTGTCATATTCACGAGTCATGAGTTGTGGTGCTTCAGCTAAGATTATAATTTATCAGGCTGGATGGTCGGGAATTGCAGGACACAAATGCACAGCTCGTACAAACAGCTCTGGTTTTTAAAAGGATTTACTGTTGAGGATAGCAGAAGTCGGTACACGAGTAAGCAGTCCAGAAAAAGCAGCAGTGCAAAAATCATCAGGCGTGGTCATAGCAACAGGCTGGAGGTCAGGTACACACAATGAGGCAGGCAGGACTATGGATTGGAACGCAGGTATAGAGCCAGAATGAAGGCACAAGGCAAGAGACAAACACACCCAGTGAGCTTATATAACCTCAGATGGTAGAGGTGGGCGGATCGATCCTAATATTGATAATATCAATACCAACGCTGGTATTGATACTGAACAATCCTTGTGTAAAAAGATCGATACGCAAGCTTTTTTTCTCTCCCGCACGCACTGACTGTCAAAGTCTACTCTCCGTCTGTAAGAGCAGCGCTGCGCTGTGTCACACAACACAAGCAGCGCACCCTTGTATTGTTGTTTGTCAGCCCTCTACCTCAGGAGATTTTGTTTTAAGTTGTGTTGAGTGATATTTTTTAAACAAAAATGTTGATTGTGATAATAAATTATTTTGTTGTCACATACAGTGTTTGGCGAAATTCTATCCTAGGTCTTTTGGATCCTTTGCATCTATGAAGCTTAAATATGAAAAAGTATCAGTATTGTATCGGCGATACTGAGCCTGTATTTACTTGGTATCAGATCAATACCAAAATTCCCGGTATCGCCCACCTCTACCAGATGGTAATCAGCAAATCAGGAACAGGTGTGCATTGAAAGCACCAGAACCAGGGCGTGGCCAGAGAGAGAGAGAAACACCCATCACCAAGAGAGAGCGACAGGGGACATGGAGACAGGCAGACCCACGCAGAAAAATTCCAGCAAGAGAATAAACAAACCAAAACCAATGAAATGCAAAAGCAACAAACAGAACAAAATAAAACAGAAAACCAAACCAAACTCAAACCCTGACATAATTATATTAACTCAAACTGTAATTTATATTATAATTTGATTGTAATTGTAACTTGTCCTTGTTTATTTTGAATTGTTTGTTGTGCAGCACTTTGATGTAAAGCGCTTTACAAATAAATTTATTAGTATTATATTTAATTACACTAGCATACCAAAACAAACAGAATAATGGGGAAAATGCATCATCGGGTGTCATGTGAGTGGTGTTGGATATGTGCAGTTGATGTCAGTGGCAGTGTACAAATAATACGTGTGCTATGAAACCAGGGAAGTTATAGGACAAGGATCAGTTATTGCAGGGGTGGGCAACCTGTTCCAGAAAGAGCCATGAGGGTGCAGGTTTTCTTTGCAGCCACTGACTCCACCAGGTGATTTTACTGATTAATATCACTTTGAGCAGATGGAATCAGTTAATCAGTGAAATCACCTGGTGGAGTCAGTGGCTGCAAAGAAAACCTGCACCCTCATGGCTCTTTCTGAAACAGGTTGCCTACCCCTGAGTTATAGGATGGTGGTTCACTGGGGGGATGTAACCACATCCACCCCCCGCTGTAGAGCCGCCTGTGGTGGGCGGCTGCAGGCGCTGTCCTCGGTGCTGATGTTGCAGGGAGGGGCGCAACGTCACCGGAGAGACCGGGAGAAAGAAGGGGGAGAGCAGGGGGAAGGAGAAGGGACGGAGGAGAGAGCGGGGGGGATGACTGCATCAAAAGGAAAACAAAACAAAAGCAATGACGAATCCTGTCATGAGTCCTCCGTTTTTACGAATCATAAAGGTTGACGTGCACAGTATTCCGCAATAAATGACGACCAGCCCAGATAAGGTAATTATGATCATCTTTCACTTTGCACGTCTCAATCTTCTTCTCAAGTCGATTGTTGGATCCGCACCTTTAGAACTAAATTTCAGGTTCGACACAGTTCAGCCGTCGAGGATCATGAACCAAATTTTTTTTAAAAAGCAGCGTGTCATTGTTGCGTAATTTGTCTCCTGCCGTGAAATCCAGCGGCTCCATTGTGTCCGATTTGATGTTCGTCCATAAAAAATTCAAACGGCAAACAGGATGGAGGAGAGCGCTGCGGCAGACCACACTGCTGTATTCAGCCGAGCACATGAGCTTTGCGCACATCAAACATGCGCATTGGTTTCAGTGCGTCGTGCCGTGCGCTGATCACTGCAGTGTCCTCATGACCATCAGTGCACCACTCACTGTTACTGACCGCTCCATGATCTTCAGTCAGCTGTAACAATCACTGAAAGCTAAAACACTGCTTGCAGAGATCATAATTTGTCATTATCGAACACCATGTGATGTGCTGCAGAGGAAGCTGGATTCAGAGTGATGTCATTTCCGGGAATGGGCACCCCCAGTGACCCCCTCTTGGCCAGTCCTGGAGGGAGGTTATCCACAACTCAGGATGGTTTCTGGAGGAGCTCGCTCCCCAAAACTGCCAGCTTCCCAACATCAACCACACGGCACCTCAGCCACCGTGCCAACAACTTCCAAAGACAGCCAAAGCGGCGGAAGCTGATAAGACCCTCTCCACCGCCGCCGCCCAATACGCCCTGTCCGCTGGACCAACTGGACCTGAGCGAGCTTCCTCCGAGGCGGACCTTCCCAGAGCTGCTCTTCAATGGCTGCATCCTGTTTGGGATTGAATTTAGTTACGCCATGGAAACAGCCTACGTAACTCCTGTGCTTCTGCAGATGGGGCTACCTGATCAGTTCTACAGTTTGGTGTGGTTTATTAGCCCCATACTGGGTAAGTGAAGATCGCCCCCTGGTGGGCAATGTCAGGTGCTACAGCTTGACTTTTGAATAAAGAAAATGTACAGCATATTGTACAAAAGAAAAGAAGTTGACAAAAAGGTTTGAGTTGACTGAACTTAAGGATATTAGTTAGATTTGAATTTTAATCTAATTTAAAAATCCAAATCTAATTTAAAAATAAAAATCTAATCTAATTTAAAAAGAAGGTCTCAAAGTGATTTGTTAAGTTTCCTTGAAGTTCTTTGTCACTGGGTCACCTTTTACATCATTAATCAAAAATGCAGTGCAACAAATGTTTCAATATCGCCCAAAGAATCCCAAGATTAATTGTGTGTTTATTTTTTCAAAAGGAAATGGTTGGTAAATTTTAAAAAGGCCAGAGTCTGGCTCCATATGTACAATTATGAATAAGTGATATTTAAGTATAAATAAGTATTGAGAAATGATTACTAAACTATGGGTCTCGTCCAATATGCTACCTTGTCCTGTGCAATTGTCAAGGTTGCAAGATGACAGGGGCTAGGGGGGTGGGATAAGCAGTGACACATTTGCAAACTGCTCCGTGGGCTAGGCCATCTCATTTCAGAACAGCTTGTTCATCCTCCTCTGTCTGGAAAGGCCAGACCTTTGTAGGGCGCAGGGTTAGAAGGATGCAGCCCCTGAAAACAGGCACCGCCTCAGTCAAAAGCACTTAGTGAGTAAAAGAGCTAGGATTAATGCTATAAGGTAGCACATTGGAAGCTAACTTTCCAGTCAAATACAACAAAGATTTAAGTGTTGCTTTCTAAAAATCAATAAAATTAGCAATGTAACATGAACATTAATTATATTAATTGGCTCACATTGCTTTGGCGTTTGAACATTATATGACTAATTTTAACATTCGCTAAACTCCACACTTGTTTCTGTTGTTGTTCTGCTATTGACAACTACTCATGAAGCGTATTTGTTTGTTTTTTGGGGGGGTGGGGGGGGGGTTGTGGACTTTCTTCAAGTACCTTTCTTTATGGTACCATAAAGAAAGTGCTACCTTACTTTTTATTTTAAAGTTCAGGCATGTTTTTAGGCTACTACTACATCTTTCTTTGTGCTAGCAGCTGAGATGGCTAACTCCAATCACCAGGGTTATTAGCATAGGCATATATAATATATATATGTATATATAAATTCATATATATACCTATGGTTATTAGGACCAAAAACAAAACAAAAAACTTTATTGGTTGATAATGTTGACCAGACTGCATCTCTTTGTATCGTCCTCTCTAACTTTTCAAAGTTAGCTTGTCTTCCTTCCTTCTTTCTTTCTGTTGGCTGTTTAGAGAAATCCTGAGCCAGACTAAATGGGGAAAAAAAGAGTTATTGGACTAACTGTAAAAGTGCTTTAATTTGTAAGATACGGTGCATCCAGAAAGTATTCACAGCGCTGCACTTTTTCCAACATTTTTTATGTTACAGCCTTATTCCAAAATGGATGAAATCCATTTTTACCCCACGATGACAATGTGGAAAAAAAAATGTTTTTTTTTTTTTTTTTCGATTTTTGCAAATTTATTAAAAATTTAAAATTAGGGAGTCATACGTACATAAGTACTCACAGCCTTTGCTTTGAAGCTCAACACTGAGGTCAGGCGCATCCTGTTTCCACTGATCATCCTTGAGATATTTCTACAGCTTAATTGGAGTCCACCTGGGGTAAATTCAGCTGATTGGACATGATTTGGAAAGACACACACCTGTCTACATATAAGGTCCCACAGTTGACAGTGCATGTAAGAGCACAAACCAAGCATGAAGTCAAAGGAATTGTTTGTAGACCTCTGAGACAGGACTGTCTCGAGGCACAAAAAGGCACCTGAAGGACTTTTTGAGTGTGAGTGGCAGACGTCATGTTTGGAGGAAACCAGGCACCATCCCTACAGTGAACATAGTGGTGACTAAAGGTGGGCGGATCAATCCTAATATTGATACCAACGCTGGTATTGATATTGAACGATCTATGTGTAAAAAGATCTATACTCAAACTTTTTTCTCTCCCGCACACACTGACTGCTGTGCATGCAGATTCATCAAGTCTACTCTTTGTCTGTAAGAGCAGTGCTGCACTGTGTCACACAACACAGAGCAGCGCACCCTCCCCTCCTGGTCTTTTGTTGTTGTGCCGTCACGTGGCTCAGCGGCGCCAGCCAATTTTGTTGTGGTGTGTTAATTTTGTTGTATTGTGGTTTGTCAGCCCTCTGCCTCAGGAGATTTTGTTTTAAGTTGTGTTGAGTGATATTTTTTAAACAAAAATGTTGATTGTGATAATAAATTATTTTGTTGTCACGTATGTTTGGCGAAATTCTATCCTAGGTCTTTTGGATCCTTTGGATCTATGAAGCTTAAATATGAAAAATATCGGTATCGATATCGGCAATACTGGGCCTGTATTTACTTGGTATCAGATCAATACCAAAATTCCCGGTATTGCCCACCTCTAGTGGTGACAGCATCATGCTATGGAGATGTTTTTCTGTGGCAGGAACTTGGAGACTGGTCAGGATTGAAGGAAAGATGAATGCAACAATGTACAGAGACATCCTGGATGAAAATCTGTTCCAGATCACTCTTGACCTTAGACTGGGGTGACAGTTCATATTTCAGCAGAATAATGACCCTAAGCACACAGCCAAGATATCAAAGGAGTGGCTTCAGGACAACTCTGTGAATGTCCTTGAGAGGCCTAGCCAGAGCCCAGACCTGAATCTGATTGAACATCTCTGGAGAGATTTGAAAATGTCTGTGCACCGATGCTCCGCATCCAATCTGATGGAGCTCTGAGAGGTGCTGCAAAGAGGAATGAACAAAACTGCCCAAAGATAGGTGCACCAAGCTTGTAGCATCATATTCAAGAAGACTTGAGGCTGTAATTGCTGCCAAAGGTGCATCAACAAAGTATTGAGCAAAGGGTGTGAATACTTATGTACACGTGATTTCTTAGCATTTATTTTTAATGAATTTTCAGAAATAAAAAAAAAAACGTTTTCATGTTGTCATTATTGGGTGTTGTGAGTACAATTTTGAGGGGAAAAATTAATTTGCTCCATTTTGAAATAAAGCTGTAACATAACAAAATGTGGAAAAAGTGAAGCGCAGTGAATACTTTCTGGATACCAGGTCTGGTTGACGGGTGTGGCAGGACACACATGCAGGACTCAGACACAAAGCTTTGTATGTACAAACAGTTTACTGTGATAGTAAACGGGGTCCAGTACACAGGAAGGCAGTCCAAAATGAGCAATTGTACAAGGAGCATCAGGCTAAGGTGTGGTCGAGGAAACAAGCAGGTGATCAAAACACACGTGAGGCTAACAGGTCGAGAACACAAGAACAGAGCTGGACAGAAGGCACTAGGCACATCAGTCTGGTGAAGGACTGAGCTATATATACATCCAAGTGATGAGGCGCAAATTGAGAGCAGGTGTGTGTGGAACACACCAGAATGAGGGAGTGGCCAAAGAGAAGGAGACGCCCACCACTAAGAGCCAGCAGAGAGAGACAAGAGAGATAGAGACAGACACACCCAAGCAGGAAGAACCCAACAAGAGAATACACACACAGGAAAACAAGAAAACCAAGAACATCTAACAAAAGAACACAACCAAACCAAAACATGAAAATAAAAACAAAACTCATCCTGACACTGGATGCAGTGTACAAATAAAGTAGGTTGAATTACATTAACTTCACAAGTGATATTATCACCATCTTAACTTCGACAAACATAATTCATCTGAGTGTCACCAGCTGAAGTCATTTCTTTTCATTTTTTACCTCCCCCAATGACATTGGGTGGCGGTTATGTTGTTGCCCCTGTTTGTTGTTTGTGAACAGCCTGGAGCTCACAGTTTTTCATATATTAAGAATTTTTTTTTTTTTTTTTTAACTGAAGATTCATATCCTGATAGGCAAGAACTGATTCAGTTTTCAAGGTCATAGGCCAAAGTCAAAGTCAGGAAAAATCTTGGAAAATTTGAAAAATCTCTTTTTTAACATTGAATAAATTTTCAAAAATTCATAACTGTCAAAAAAGATTAAATTTCTATCATATGAGTGTTATGTAGGATGGTATCGTTTATTGACTGACAAAGTTTGATCCAGATCTGATCCGGATTACAGATTTTGTGGCATTTAAATTTTACATTGAAAACCCCATTTAATGTATATTTTACATAATAAAAGGAACTTGACACCACCACAAAAAAAAAAAACGTCGATTCAAGTGCATGAACTAAATCCATACTCTTGACATTTGATCACATCTAATTTAGCTTATGAAAAGCCACTTCTAGCAGGACTTTGACCTTGAAAATTATTTTCAAAGTAAAATTTTGTGGAATTGGAAACTTGTGTTGGCGTAGGATTGCACTATACAAGCGTGGTGCTCTCATGTCTTTTCTTTTCTTTTCTTTTGTCTGCGTATGGCCACACCAGATGCATGTTTGGCCAAATCAAGTTATTTTTGATTTAGTGATCTAAATCAAAAATCATTACTTTAATTCCACTGCACATGACATTTTGAGTTGATACGCAAAGTTGAGTAAACTCAAAAGGCCTGTTGCAGCTGTTAACTTTACGTTATCTTAACCTTTTTGTTTTCATAGTGCAGTTGCTCAGTTTCCCCTCACTTTGTTTTGAAGGATTCCTCGTTCAGCCTCTCATAGGAGCGTGGAGTGACCGTTGTACATCCCGGTTTGGGCGACGCAGACCCTTCATCTTTGCCTTGGCTATTGGTAAGGATGCTTCGACCTGCTTGATTGGTGCATCTGACAGGCAGCGGCATCCTCTGTAGTCAAATTAAAAACTATTCCGTTTGTGTTTTCCTCCCGCAGGTGCTTTGATTGGTCTGACACTGGTGCTGAATGGGCGGGACATCGGTGGCGTGCTGGCTGACACAGCGTCAAATCACAAGTGGGGAATTGTCCTGACTGTATGCGGTGTTGTTCTGATGGACTTCAGCGCGGACTCCGCCGACAACCCGAGCCACGCGTACATGATGGATGTGTGCAGCCCAGAGGATCAGGATCGGGGGCTGAACATTCACGCACTGCTAGCAGGTTGGGTCACGACGACACACTTGTGTTTTCATTAGGCAGAAACCAGCTTAATTCTCATTGTTTCAAAATACTGAAGAAATCACCAAGTGCTGAGGAAATGTTTTTCTTGTTTTTGGTCTAATCTTGTAATTCAGGTTTAGGAGGTGGGTTTGGCTACATTGTGGGTGGCATAAACTGGGACCAAACACAGTTTGGAAGATCAATGGGAGGTCAACTGCGAGTCATATACTTGTTTACCAGTATCACTTTGGTGGGCGCCACAGTAATGACCTTAATGAGTATTCCAGAGCGGCCCCTAATGAAGAGCCAGTCAAGCAAAAATTCCAGCAAAAGTCACCTGAAAAGCCCCAGCCTCCCTCTCCCGCCGTCTCCACCCATGCCTCCGGGATCATTTTTGGGATTGGATGAAGAAGATGAAGAAGAAGGTCTTTACAGCTACAAATTCTCACATTCTCATCCCTGTAATCCTGACCCTCTGGCTCATTCTTGCAGCGCTAATGCACGCCTCTGTGCTGCCCTCACTAGTCCCATATCACCCCTCAGCCCCCTCACGCCAAAGTACGGCAGCTTTGTAAGTCGAGACAGCTCACTCACGGGCATCAACGAATTTGTGTCCTCCTTAGGAACGTCTTACATAGACAGTGTGCTCATAGACTGCTACACAGGCCAGCAGACACCACAGACACTCGAACCCAAGTCCACCGCCGCACCCCTACCTCCGGGGGATTCCCCTCTTCTTGTTGAGCCCACACAGGGATCAGGAGCCCATCCTGTGGGACAGGTCAATGTTGACTTGATCCCTCAGCCCGCTGAGGAAGCTCAAGATGGAGAAAGCACACAGGCTGGAGGAGACACTCAGTGTCATGGAGCATCTCAGCCTGCAGCAGCGTCGCATCGGGGCTCTTCTGCTGGCATCTTGAAGAGGCCCCAGAGTCTTGCACTAATGGGGGAGCCTCTGTCGACCCAGATTGTTGGTCTGGAGAACGGTCGCAGAAGAACGGTGACCTTCAGCCAGCAGGTGAGCACTGACACAAAGATAGCAAAAAAAAAAAATCCATTCATCTTTGTAAACTTGGTGCTCCTCTTTGTGCTTCTCTAAATAAGGTTGCCAACATTTTGTTGAATGGAGTGCGCTATGAGAGCGAGCTGAGTGAGAATGCGGAGACGGGAGAATCCCAAATGTCAATGAAGCTGCTGTGTGTGGCCATCTACAGGATGCCTCCGTCTCTGCGGAGTTTATGCACTAATCATTTTTTGGGTGAGAAAAAAAAAATCACTACAGCTGTATATGATTTTGGAAATATAGAATATGTGAAGCTGAAGTACACCTTCTAAAAGCTGTCATTTTTGTACGAGTCACAGTTTAAATGGGCCGTATTATACATCTTTTCAGTGAGCTAATATAGGTCATAAGGCTTCTTAAAAACCTGACATTGTTCCAGGCATTAATACCCTAAAGCAGGGTTTCCCAATCATTGGGAAGCAAAGTACTGCACATTTTCCGTTTCTAACGGCTCTAACTGCACATGATGAGGGAAATCAGTTGTGTTCATCATTTAGGCAGCTGTTGATTTGCTAAACACACATGACTGAGCTGTTCTGGTCTGAGAAAATCAAGGACAAATAGATACTATGCAGTAGAGAAGCTTGAATCTTCGACTGGACTGGGTTGCTTGACGCAAAGACGTTTCACTTCGAATCGCAGAAGATTCCTCAGCTAAAATTCTTGCTCTGGTTGTCTGACTTCTGTCTTGACCCTTGTAGAGAAGTACAAACAGTTGGAGTTTTAAACCTAACCAGACCCCATCGCACAACCATGGATCTGGCTGTAGTAATTCCCCCTAAACAGGAAATACGTGGTGTTAAGACAGATCTCCAAGAGTTGGTCTGGTGTGAGTTTAGCTGAGGAAGCTTCTGCGATTTGAAGCAAACGTCCTCACGTCAAGCAACCCAGTCCAGTCGAAGATTCAAGCTTCTCTACTATGGAAACCACCTGGACAACTGAGAGCCTTCACAGAAATACTATGCAGCACTTTGGCCCAGGACCCACTGAGGACACAAAGAACTGCACTAACTAGGTGTGGGGAAATGTGCTCAAGAGATACTGAAATGATCCATTTAAAGAACATGTTCAGTTCTTGTTTCTGTGCTTTTTCCTTCTCAGTTTTGTGTCATGTACATAGACTGTGTATATACAGAACTAACCATGCGTGACGCCACACACAAGTTTTCTACAGAGACCTTTCATGACTAACCTGTATAGGAGCTCATCATAGGCAACACCAGAGGTGGCACGAAGTCACTGTCAGCTTTCAAACAATTGGTGGTCATTATGACTTGAGACTTGACTTGGGACTTGCTGATTCATGACTTGAGAGTGACTTGATGGTGACTTCGTCCCACTTCTGGGCAACACCATGCATGACCTGGGTGGGATGAATGAAGCCAAAACATGCTCCCGTTTCAGAGTCAGAACCCAAACTAAGATAACAAGCTAATCTCAGTTTGGGTAGTTTGCTTTGTGTGGGCATTAAAAATGATGACTGACCTATTTCCTTAGTAGTCATGGAGTAATGGACCTAATATCTTCAAGCTACTGATAGCTGCTAAGATGCTGTTAGAATCCCAAGTTAAATTACATAATTTCACAATTTCACTCAGTCCGTTAAGAGAATTAACCATACAGCAAGCGGTGTTATTACAGATATTTGGAATAAAATGCTCAAAAAAGACTGACATGGTCCTCACCAACAGCTAACAGCAACGGCTATGCTGTAAGTCTTGTCTCAGTGACAAGAAATGACCTGTCACGCAAAGTGGAAGCGCCCCTAATTATACATAACTTTATGGCTTAAAACATGTTAAAGTATTAAATTATAATGCTCCCCCTGCCCCCATTACAACTGTATTGGGGGGAGCTAGTTTCCCCATCCAAGACATTGGTTGGGGAAACTAGCTAGGGACCAAAACCTTTTGTTCCAGGCTGGAAACATGTTTATTTCACCTCTGAAGATGGATATTTTAACATGGACTGCTATGGGAATCTGCTCCTTTCTGTAGCCAGCCTCAAACAGTCGATAAAGGAACTGCAACTTTTTCCTTCTTTCGGGTGGTTTCATTTTGGATGTCTGATATTTACCATTTGGGGGTATAGAGTATAGACCGGCTCAGTGGGTGTGTCATAGAGCAAATAAGAGTTCAAATATGGACTAATTCCCTGGTTTAGTACCCTCTAAATGCCATGAGTGAAAATCTATCAATTGAATTCAGTTTATATGTATAGCACCAAATCACAGCAAAGCTGCCTCAAGGTGTTTCACTTGAGTAAGGTCTAACCTTACCAACCCCCCTGAGCAAGCACACAGGCTACAGCAGTAAGGAAAAACTCCCTCTGGTGATAATGAGGAAGAAACATCAAGCAGACCAGACTCAGAGGGGTGACCCACTGCTTAGGCCATTCTAACAATTACAAGGTTTTTACAGATTGTACAAAAGTTTGTTTACAAACAGATGAGACGGTCTATCTATCTAGCTAGATGGATAGATTGGTCCAAGGGTTAATTGATATGCGTGGGGAAAGAAGGCCGGCCCATGTCCAATCCAACAGAATAGCTACTGTACCTCAAACTGCTGAAAATGTTAGTGGTAGTCCTGATAAAAAAGTTAAGTGGCATCCATTCCTCATGGGATCATGGCTGTTTTGGTGGCAAAAGAAGGGCCTTCACAATATGAAGCAGGGAGTCACAATGTTATGGCTGATCCGTGCATTTAACAGCACAAGGCAGACAAAAACGGGTTTTGCACATTATGACCCCTTAACGCGTATTGTTGTCTCTGTGCTGTAGGGTGGCTGTCCTTTGAAGGCATGCTTCTTTTCTACACTGATTTCATGGGGGAAGTGGTGTTTGAGGGTGACCCCAAAGCACCCCACAACTCTGAAGCTTACCAACGCTACAACGCAGGAGTCAGCATGGGCTGCTGGGGAATGTGCATCTATGCATTCAGTGCTGCTTTCTACTCAGGTGAGCCGTCCTCATCATCTCACTGTCTCGTGCAGCACTGCACGCACGGTTGCTTTCCAGTTGTCCAGTCTTAGTTTTTCTCACATACTCTTTTTGTTTCTACTTCCAGCCATATTAGAGAAACTGGAGGAGCGTTTCTCACTCCGCACTCTCTATTTCTTTGCCTACCTGGCATTCGGTTTGGGTACTGGCCTGGCCACACTGTCCACCAATCTCTACGTGGTCCTGTCACTGTGTGTCACCTACGGGGTGCTCTTCTCCTCTTTATGCACGCTGCCTTACTCTCTGCTGTGTGAATACTACCAGAGCCCGCAGGTCAGTGTCTGTTTATAGGCAAAGACTTCTTCACTTTGCACAGCTCGAACATGCAACTAAAGCATTTCTGTTTGTCCTTCAGTTTTGTGGCTCGTCAGAGGAGGGGACCAGACGAGGGATGGGGGTGGACATCTCTCTGCTGAGCTGTCAGTATTTCCTCGCTCAGATCCTGGTCTCTGTGGCCATGGGACCTTTGACCTCACTGGTCGGCGGGGCCCAGGGAGTGATGTACTTTGCGAGCCTGATGTCGTTCGTAGGCTGCCTGTACTCTTCTCTCTGTGTGGTGTACCAGCTGCCCCCCGCCGAGGGTGAGCCCACCGAAAGCGAGACCCAGCCACTGTTGGTGCACATTTAGAAAGCCTCTTAATTTGATGCCACCTCACACACTCAACGGCACACGCGCTGTCGTTTAGCGTCTGAGCGTGCTGACCTTCACTGCGCCGATAGGACAGACACGACATCCTGCCGCACACTGTACCGCGCTGCTGCGTACATGATTTCATGCTAATCAGCAGCGCCCTCCTCAGAGCCAGACAGACAGACAGACATTGGCCACCGCTGTAATTTGTGTACATGACCAGTGTCTTCTTCATACAGTGTGTGTGCGCCCATACACCCCGCCACCACCACCCCCCACCTGAATCTTTATTTTGCAAACGAATGTGTGGAGCAGATGAAACTGAATGGCTGCACGAATGGTTTGTTGTGGGGATTTTTTTTTCCTTATTCATCAGTCATCATCTTACCTTGTTCCATTAGTGCTTAGAATCGTTTATCGCTACACACAGGCTAACCTTGTCTGCATGAAATGCAATGTATTCTGTCAAAACCGTGTGTTGGTGTTTACTTTGTGGGAATGTCTACCTGCCAGTTTCTCTGAGTTGGCACATTACCTCCTGCTGCACATAAAGCAGGATTTTCTGACTAAATGAATGTGCTGCTGGCATCCACCCACACATGACCCCAATTCTTCATTATTTCAGGAACTCCAGCATAATTCAGTGAATACCTTCTTAAAGATGTAGTCCCTTTCGATTTTTTTTAAACCATTTGAGTTACAAAAATGATTTTTCTCTGCATCACTATGATTTAGTTCCTTAGTATTTAAATAAAGGATTCACGGTCTCACATCGTCAATACCATCAAGGTTTGACTTGTCTGGAGAGTCTATAAATTTGACCCATGGGGGATAAAATACAGCCTATTGAGATATCCCATAATCCCTTGCATGCCAGAGTCACTGCAGTCAAAATAACACTGAGAAACGACATGATGACAATTGCAAATGAACATTATACTACAAAAATATAATTTTTTTATGCTTTTCATCACGTTAATTAGAGACTGCTGCATGAGACCCTGAAAACCTTGCTAAAACCTTGGCATCCGGGAGCCTACCCCTGCAGTCACAGGGTGAGAGACAAGGTACACATACGCTCATGAGCACCAGTAGCTTAGTTTATGGCAAGATAAAAGTGAACACTCTAGTTTTGGCCAAATTACTGTACAGTTTTTGTATATTCTATGTTAGTACGCGCCCGCTGCTGACGTGCTTGATGAATTCCTGTGCAAAAAGTAGTTCCCAAACAATGCAGCATTTGCGATGACAGTGCATTTTCATGGGTAACAAAAACATCAGAAGTATATTTGGCACAAGAACTTGTGTATCTTGTGTGTTTTTACACCTAAATGATCGTAAGTCAACACTCACACTCACCCTGCAGCATCTTCTCATGTAAGCAAATTCAACGCTGGGTGAGGTGAAAGTAGTCCGGCGAGCTATCCCTGGACAGGCCACCAGTCTATCACAGGACACAAGGTGTAATCCAGACTAAAATATGTTCTACCAACATGAGCAGTGGGGATTCCCCTTTCACTAATTTAGTAGAACATCAGTCTCACAAGCTAAAGATGTAGGGTTCAGGAAGTGTTTCTCAGCTGCAGCTGGTGTGTTTGAGAGAATATGGTAGTTAGCTACGTAATACTAGCTGCAGGTGAACGTTCTTAATGCTTAAACACACCCGTGAACTCGGGACAAAGCCGAAATGTGGTGGGGACATATGTAGCAAAGTGTAGTCCAGACTGGAATATGTTCTGCAAGCTTGGCTAGTGGCAATTCCCCCTCAGCTGAGCCGATACAGTGTCTGTCTCATGAGCGAGATGCCATTTGAATCCCACCAAAAATATCACTTGGTTATTCATGGGTGATTCTTTAACTATGGGCACTATTGGCCTTGTAAATGTAATTTCCACCACACCATTGCCTTACAATATAAAGTGCCTTGGGGCAACTGTTTGTCGTGATTTGGCGCTGTATACATGTGCTCTGATGTCACTGTTGATCTCCATAGAAACTACCCAAACAATCTTTCATACAAACTGTTTAAAGGGACATTACAGTGTTGTGGTGGAAATTACGGCAATAGTGTGGGACAACTACATTTTGTTTAAAAAAAATCACAACAGTTGTATGAAATTGAACACCCCAATTATGTTTTGATTATTTTACTGATATTTTATTCAGAGATATTTTAAAACATTAGAAAAAACGTTTTTTTACCATTCATTTTTATCATTGAAGATCAAAAGTCTGGGTGTGGGACAAGCACAAAATGGCAATATTTGCATATAATGATGCTGAAAAAAGGTGAAAAAGTCATCATAGACTACTAGAACAAATTTCTTAACACACTTTCATTGTAAAGATAACTATAAAAGTGTGAAATTTCCCCTTTTGTCTGTTTTCCATACAATATGATCAAAGGACATAAGTGCCCGTAGTCTAAGAATCACCCTCATATGATAGTTTTAGCATATTCATCAAACCTAATAGACTTTCACTTATGACTGAAAGCGCACACACACACAATAATTTACATAGAATGTAAATGTACACAGCTATGCACAGTCCACCTAGGATTGAGAAATTCATATAAAATCTGGAAAACTTTCACAAGAAGGTTTTGCTGGATGCCTGCTGGACACTTCTGAAGACAACCCTTATCCAGGTCTGCTGTGTCAGTTATCAATGCTAACCTTAGGCAGGCTTTTACAGTAGTGTTCAGAATAATAGTAGTGCTATGTCACTAAAAAGACTAATCCAGGTTTTGAGTATATTTCTTATTGTTACATGGGAAACAAGGTACCATTATATTCAGTAGATTCTCACAAATCCAACAAGACCAAGCATTCATGATATGCACACTCTTAAGGCTATGAAATTGGGCTATTAGTAAAAAAAAAGTAGAAAAGGGGGTGTTCACAATAATAGTAGCATCTGCTGTTGACGCTACAAACTCAAAACTATTATGTTCAAACTGCTTTTTTAGCAATCCTGTGAATCACTAAACTAGTATTTAGTATCTACTAGTATGTATTTACTAGTATCTAGTGTATTTAGTATTTACTAGTATCATGATTTCTTCACATCTGCGAGGCATTAATTTTGTTGGTTTGGAACCAAGATTTTGCTCGTTTACTAGTGTGCTTGGGGTCATTGTCTTGTTGAAACACCCATTTCAAGGGCATGTCCTCTTCAGCATAAAGCAACATGACCTCAAGTATTTTGACATATCCAAACTGATCCATGATATCTGGTATGCGATATATAGGCCCAACACCATAGTAGGAGAAACATACCCATATCATGCTGCTTGCACCACCATGCTTCACTGTCTTCACTGTGAACTGTGGCTTGAATTCAGAGTTTGGGGGTCATCTCACAAACTGTCTGCGGCCCTTGGACCCAAAAAGAACAATTTTACTCTCATCAGTCCACAAAATATTCCTCCATTTCTCTTTAGGCCGGTTGATGTGTTCTTTGACAAATTGTAACCTCTTCTGCACGTCTTTTATTCAACAGAGGGACTTTACGGGGGATTCTTGCAAATAAATTAGCTTCACACAGGCGTCTTCTAACTGTCACAGCACTTACAGGTAACAACAGACTGTCTTTGATCATCCTGGAGCTGATCAATGGGTGAGCCTTTGCCATTCAGAATGGCAAAGGCTCACCCATTGATCAGCCATTGATCAGATAGAAGAATAACCAGAATGACCCATTCTGGTTATTCTTCTATCCATTTTGATGGTTGTTTTCTGTTTTCTTCCATGTGTCTCTGGTTTTTTGTCCATTTTAAAGCATTGGAGATCATTATAGATGAACAGCCTATACTTTTTTGCACCTGTGTATAAGTTTTCCCCTCTCCAATCAACTTTTTAATCAAACTACGCTGTTCTTATGAACAATGTCTTGAACGTCCCATTTTCCTCAGGCTTTTAAAGAGAAAAGCATGTTCAACAGGTGCTGGCTTCATCCTTAAATAGGGGACACCTGATTCACACCTGTTTGTTCCACAAAATTGACGAACTCACTGACTAAATGCCACACTACTGTTATTGTGAACACCCCCTTTTCTACTTTTTTTTTTTTTTTTTTTTAACTAATAGCCCAATTTCATAGCCTTAAAAGTGTGCATATCATGAATGCTTGGTCTTGTTGGATTTGTGAGAATCTACTGGTACCTTGTTTCCCATGTAACAATAAGAAATATACTCAAAACCTGGATTAATCTTTTTAGTCACATAGCACTACTATTATTCTGAACACTACTGTACATGGTTTGCTGAAATTAATAAGTGGAGAGACTGATGTTTTATCACATTATTAGATCTATTTTCCGAGCTGCCAAAAAGTTTGTTTTCCATTGAAATGCAAGATTAAGTTAAAACATTGCACATGTGCGTCCTCCTTCATTTTGCCAACTATTTTCCATGGAATCCTCCTAGAATACTTTTCCAGCAATAAAAATTACCTGGAATTTTATGATATCCACAGAAGGTATTTTCTAATAACTTGATTTCACCATAAAGTAAATGATTTGGAAAATCAAAAGGGACTACACTTTTAATATTCAAGTTAAGACATAATTCAAAGCTTCACTTTGTCCACCTTTTTTTTAAGCGACATTTAAACACGCTACATTTTCAAGAATTATGCATTCATGCCAATTAATTTTGGTAGCATCACAACAAAATCCTTCAAAACAGAGAAATGTGTACATGTGGCAAATTGTGTCTGGGCCCTCACTGAGCCGCGGGCAGCCCTGTGCGCTGTCGCCCTGCTCCAGTCTCTTTGTAATGACAGTGATTCTTGTCATTATCAGGAAGAGGAGAAGTTGAAACTGGGGTGTGAATCAGCAATGAGTCGGAAACTGAACAAAACAGAAGAGCATCAGAGAGAAGATACACGTGACGTTGGACCGCACTGAGAAACTGTGGGGGGTTCACATGCTCATGGTTAAGAGCATATGCTTAAAAGGTCACAGACACCTGCTCCCCCACGCCGAGACCATCTCTACTCACACTGCAATGTCACGCTTTCATTTTAGCTTGACCCAGGAAGGATCAAAAGGTCATTCCACCTTCAGTCATCTGCAAAAACGTCGATTTTTCCATCTGTTGAGCAAAACACATGCATTGTCTCGACTTCTCTCAGCACAGGTAGTGTGACATTTTAAGGCTTTCACAAAGGTGTTATCGTCAGGGTGACCTGTTTCCAGGCCCTTCAGGTTCAACCTCAGCAGAATGTTATTTGCCTCCTGGACTGACTGGATGCTCACACTTGTTTCTGAGGAAACAGTAACTATTATATGGATCATGCTGTTGCAGCTTCCTTGATAAAGGGGAGAGAAAAATGTGTGTGCTCTATTGTACCAGCTTTTGCTTAATATTAGTTGGACTGTAAAAGCTAAGTTTATTCAGGGTTCAGTTAAAAAACAAGTTAATTTTGCCACTTTGGACTTGTTTGTTACTGGAGTTACTTACCTGTATTGAGTTCCCAGGTAAGTCCAACCTGCAACCTGAAGGAGCACCACAAGAGGGAGCCAGTAAACACAAGAACAGCTCTCAGCAGTTAGTTTTCCATTAACCCAGCAGATCATTGCAGCTCCTTCCTAAGCCAGCCATTTTCCATGTTTAGAAGAATTGGGTCAAGTGACATCATCAACTTAAGAGGCTGCAGCTCCAAGAAGCACTGATACACCATATGAGTAAAAAGACAATTTATTTGTTAATCAGAATATACAAAGCAGTGGCTGAAGTTACCAAATGTGTCTGGTTCTGAAAAAAAAAGGCAGTCTCAGAGACCAAAATGGGCCATCCAGCCACATCAAAAACTCGTTCAAAAAAACATATAAATGGTACAAACTTGCGTGGAATGCATACAAGGGGGGGAATGACCAAAGTCGTAAGATTTAAGAGGGGTTAATTACCAATACAACATCCCGACTCCTACAAATGGTGAAGCTATCTTATTAAGGAAGCATGAGTCCCATTATGTCTGAACCATCTGTTATGCAAACGGGGCAATCAAACAAAAAATTAATGAGCAGCTCAACACAACTACGTGAATAGCAACTGTACATTAGCCCCTGCTTAAAACTTATCTTTGGTCCTTTGTGTGAATCTGAGAGGTCAACATGAGCCTTGAGAAGGTGAACAGCTGCCTGTACATGTACGAATCATCTGGTCATCACTGCTTTCATAGAGAGTGTGCTTCCAACATAATGATACAAAACCTCAAGAAATGAAAAGTGATCTAATGTGTGGCCCAAATTGTACATGTAAAAACAAAAAAAAACAACAAAAAAAAAAACCCAAATGCTAATTTTTTTTTTTTTTTAAATGGACCAATAAATAACATTTCATAAAAAAAGAGGCAGGGCCACTATGCTTCAGGACTCCAGTGCAACACGATAACATGGGAGCAAAAAAAGATATATATAAAAAGGTACAGAAAGCACAAGCTCTACAACAGGATGCTGACCAGGTTAGGACAGTGCCACAAACAGGTAGAAGAACAGAGAGCTAGGCTTCCACTTCTGCTTCTTTAGAGTCTCCATTTTCCTCTGTCTTCTGCTTTTTTGTCTCTGAGTTTTCCTGAGGGAACAAAGACAAGTGTACTTCAGACACAGATCCAAGAGACAAAACCGACGGAAAAACAAACAGCAATTCAATGACCACAGAACTAACAATTGTCCAATTGATCAACTAATAATAAAAAATATATATTGGTTTATTAACTGTGGCAACAACACATCTATTATTAACCAGCAACTGATTCAGTCCTGTGAGTCCTAAAAAAAAAAAAAAAAAAACTGATTTCAGCTTCTTAAATGTGAATTTTTTTTTTTTTAGTCCTCTCTGATAGTAATTCATTCATATACGTGCTTACTCCAATCAAGAGTAACAGGAAAGGGCAGCTGGAGCCTATCCCAGCATTCCTAGGGCAATAGACTCAATTTATTTGAGTTGTGGACAAAACAAGGTATAATCTTGAGTTGTTGCAAAGGCTGAGCATCATTTTCCACTATTTCTAGGACAAAATTAATTAAACAAGATAATGGTCTGTACAATAATAGCTGCAGCATTTATGCAACTATCTGCATTTATGAGGCAAAAAGCCAAACCAGCTTATTAACTGAAGGGTTTTCCCTCACTTTCATGTTTTAGACTCTTGTATTGTGAGAGGAGGCACATTAAAATAGGACAACTTGAGAAATTGCAATGATTTATTATTTTTTTTATATCTTACTAACTAAATTATTTATCCCAAGACTGCACACATCCTCACCTCCTCCTCCTCAGCTGCACGCTTCACAGGGGCTGTGTCAGTTTGCTCAGCAGGGGGCGCTGCCTCTGCATCATCTGTAAACATCATTACTTCATGATACAATAACTTTTTAATTTATCAGTTTAAAAGAAAGCAAATGTAACAAGATGTCTCAAACCTTGGCCATTCTTCTGGTCCTCCTCTTGAGCTTCTTCCACTTTGTCACTGTGATCAGCACCATTCTGACAGAAACAGAGGGGGAGACGCACAAATGACTACGGGACTATTTATAAACAATACTACACAGGAAGATTAGTGAATCAGTTTAAAACAATCCTCTCACACTGTGTGCGCTCCTCTGAGAGGCGTTGGGGTGTAACTCTTACTATCTCTCCAGGGGATGTGCAGAGCGAGCAAACCCTGGGAAACGTCACTAGAGACAAACCAGCAGGCTGCTCGCTGCCTCAACATGTGTCTTTTCCCCAACCCAAACGAAGCAAGCGCGGTGGAAAGCGAGTGCAGCGTCACCTGCAGGCAAGCGGCTGTAAGGACAACGGAAAGCTCAAAACTCACTGTGCCATTGGCAGGTGTCTCACTGGCCTCCTCCTCCTCCTCCTTCTTCTCCTCCACTTCTTTCTTTTCTTTCAGTTCCTACAAAATAAAAGCACGTTTAAAATATGACCCGAACCAACGTTTATTCTGACAGTTCGGTTTTTTTTTTTTATAAATTCAAATGTCGAGTGAAGGCTGTAGCTCGCGCACTCGCGCGCGCTGCGTGTCTTCCCGCCCACAGTAGCTTCACCGGCTGTGCTTTTTTTTTCCACTCCTCGCCGCTTTTGTCTCCTCAGATACGTTTTTATCCCCCCCCCAACCACATCACACACGTCAAGTTTTTTTGACCCCTCTCCGGCGGCAACATTTAAATTTTTGACGATGTATTTTTTTTAATAACTTAGTTACGCCGGCGGGCGAACGATGTCCACAAAGCGACCTTCAACAGCGTTCAAGTCACCAACACGTCTCGCCGGTTACCACTTTTAACACACATTAAATCTTTCCCACGTTAATTTCTCAACTTTGTCAAGTTATCACGACCTTAAACACGACGGTTCGAGCGGTGAAAACTGAACGGAACGCACCTTGGCTGTGACGTCTGCAGCTGCGGTCGTGTCAACATCTGTATCGGCCATGGCTAATTTAATGGATTAATTTAGATAGTTATGTTTCTTTCTTGAAAAAAAAAGTGTTTTATTTCTCGGCTGTTTGCCTTCGTGTGGACAGTCCGAGGAGGCTGAGAGAGAAATGATGTCTGCCCGTCTACGCTCTTCTCTCGACCTCGTTGAAAATCCACTCTCGTTGGATGCAGCGGGTCGATCTCGCACGTGATTGGACAACGCCGACCATTGCTCTATGCGATTGGACAAACACCTCGTCAATCTTGACTAAACAGTCCCGCCTGTTCATTTTTCCCCGTCGCTGATTGGCCAGTAGTTTTAAAGCGCCACACAGCGCTAATTCTTTTTCAGCTGTACAACAGTTCGGCTTTTTCGTCAAAATGTTAACCTGCTGATGTAAATGCTCTGTATTAAGTTAAAATAACGGACTCGAACACCAACACGAGTTTGTGGCTGTTTACACAGAAGGACTCGGCGGATTTAGGAGCACATGTCCGCACATGGCGTCCTTTTGTCTTAGCGCTCTTTCAGCGCAGACACGAGGTTTCAAATTACAAGCAAAGAGGAATAATGTGAGCAAAGCCCCACTCCTCGTTTCTGTATTCATTCCTGTAGCAAAAAAAGTACTTTCACATTTTTTACCTGCTTCACTGAGTCAGATAGTAACAATGCAAGAAATCACACTCTTTTCTCACAGAGGTCAAATGTTTCAAATTTCAATTTTGTTATTGTTCATCTTTTGAAACAGCTGATGTAGACCCCTGTCATGACCTTTGATGTTTACCACCGTTTGGTTGGCGATACCGGGAATTTTGGTATTGATCCGATACCAAGTAAATACAGGCCCAGTATCGCCGATATCGATACCGATACTTTTTCATATTTAAGCTTCATAAATCAGCTTCATAAATCCAAAGGATCCAAAAGACCTAGGATAGAATTACGCCAGACATTGTACGTGACAACAAAATACTTTATTATCACAATCAACATTTTTGTTTAAAAAATATCACTCAACACAACTTAAAATCTCCTGAGGTAGAGGGCTGACAAACCACAATACAAGGGTGCACTGCTCCATGTTGTGTGACACAGTGCAGCGCTGCTCTTACAGACAGGGAGGAGACTTTGATGAATCTGCATGCGCAGCACTCAGTGCATGCGGGAGAGTAAAAAAGCTTGAGTATTGATCTTTTTACACGAGGATCGTTCAATATCAATACCAGCGTTGGTATCGATATTATCAATATTAGGATCGATCTGCCCACATCTAGTGTATGCAATGTCATAATTTGTCTACTTCCAGAAGGGTACCTGGACGATTTTGGAAGTAACATATTGTAGAAAACCTCCAGTGGTGTGCAAAGCTGTTGCATGGTACTGAGTGTAGCTGTACAAAATTACAGAGGATGGACCAAACTGGAAGTGTTCACATTCCAAGAATTCAGACTAATTTGACCAATGACTTTTTGTGCATTTCAGACAAATAAAACCCCAACCAAGTTAAGAAAATGCAATTTGCAAGATGGCTAGGCTGTTAAACTATCATTTTAGAGCCTTGTTTTTCTTTTGGAAGTGTGCAGCACACACGAGGAAGTGGGGCCAATTCCAGAAGCACAACAACCATCTTACCATTGTGTGGAACAGATCCATTCAGCAGAAATGTCAGTAAAATTTATTTATACAGCACTTATTACAGATAAAAATCACAAAGTGCTTCACAAGAAACAGTAAAAACAAAATTATGACATATTAAACTATATAAAACAAGATAAAAATAGAAAACAACATAAAAGCTTTGTAGGCTTGAGTTGAAATGCACAAATATATGCATGTCATGTGACATACAAAGCACAGATCAAATGGCAAGGATCCACTCAGCTGTTCATATATATATATATATATATATATATATATATATATATATATATATATATATATATATATATATATATAAACCCCAATTCCAATGAAGTTGGGACGTTGTGTAAAATGTAAATAAAAACAGAATACAATGATTTGCAAATCCTCTTCAACCTATATTCAACTGAATACACCACAAAGACAAGATATTTAATGTCCAAACTGATAAACTTTATTGTTTTTGTGCAAATATTTGCTCATTTTGAAATGGATGCCTGCAACATGCTTCAAAAAAGCTGGGACAGTGGTATGTTTACCACTGTGTTACATCACCTTTCCTTTTGACAACACTCAATAAGCATTTGGGAACTGAGGACACTAATCGTGATGCTTTGTAGGTGGAATTCTTTCCCATTTTTGCTTGATGTACGACTTCAGTTGTTCAACAATCCAGGGTCTCCGTTGTTGTATTTTGTGCTTCATAATGTGCCATACATTTTCAAAGGGCGACAGGTCTGGACTGCAGGCAGACCAATCTATTACCCAAACTCTTTTACTATGAAGCCACACTGTTGTAACACGTGCAGAATGTGGCTTGGCATTGTCTTGCTGAAATAAGCAGGGACGTCCCTGAAAAAGAAGTTGCTTGGATGGCAGCATGTGTTGCTCCAAAACCTGGATGTACCTTTCAGCATTGATGGTGCCATAACAGATGTGTCAGTTGCCCATGCCATGGGCACTAACACACCCCCATACCATCACAGATGCTGGCTTTTGAACTTTGCGCTGGTATCAATCTGGATGGTCTTTTTCCTCTTTTGTCCAGAGGACATGATGTCCATGATTTCCAAAAACAATTTGAATTGTGGACTCATCAGCACATTTTTCCACTTTACATCTATCCATTTCAAATGAGCTCGGGCCCAGAGAAGGTGGCGGCGTTTCTGGATGTTGTTGACGTATGGCTTTCGCTTTGCATGGTAGAGTTTTAACTTGCACTTGTAGATGTAGCGATGAACTCTGTTAACTGACAATGGTACTCTGAAGTGTTCCTAAGCCCACGTGGTAACATCCTTTACACAATGTTGGTTTTTAATGCAGTGCCGCCTGAGGGATCGAAGGTCACGGGCATTCAGTGTTGGTTTTCGGCCTTGCTGCTTACGTGTAGAAAGTTCTCCAGATTCTCTGACTCTTCTGATTATATTATGGACTGTAGATGATGGAATCCCTAAATTTCTTGCAATTGAACGTTGAGAAACATTGTTCTTAAACTGTTGGACTGTTTTTTCCACACAGTTGTTCACAAAGTGGTGATCTTCACCCCATCTTTGCTTGTGAACGGCTGAACCTTTTGGGGATGCTCCTTTTATCATCAATCATGACACTCACTTGTTTCCAATTAGGTGTTCTTTGAGCATTCATCAACTTTCCCAGTGTTTTGTTGCCCTGTTCCAACTTCTTTGAAATGTGTTGCAGGCATCCATTTCAAAACGAGCAAATATTTGCACAAAAACAACAAATTCTATCAGTTTGAACATGAAATATCTTGTTTTTATGGTGTATTCAACTGAATATAGGGTGAAGAGGATTTGCAAATCATTGTATTCTGTTTCTATTTACATTTTACACAATGTCCCAACTTCACTGGAATTGGGGTTATATATATATATATATATATATATATATATATATATATATATATATATATATATAATCTGTCAGTAAATATGCACTTTTATATAGGTTGTCCCTAAATACATATCTGTGAGGTTAGCTAATGTCAAACTGGGTTATTCGCATGGAGGATGTCAACAATTTATAAACAATTCTGCAGACATCACTGATGTATTTTTGAAAATCTTGTAGGGATCATGAAAATAAGCAGTTTTAACATGAGGTGTGCAGACACAGCTGGGAAATAGAAACTGTGATGCCAAAGCATAATTTTGTGACATTTATGCACAGAGATGTTTCTGTGCAGTGGCCCTCCAATAATGCCCGGCTGTGACATAACCCAGTCGTATTAACAAGGGATTGCAGTATGACTACCAATGACCCAGTACCTCCATGTGGTGATTAGCCATATCATTAAAAATGGTGACACAAGTTTCACAAAAAGATCAGGAATTTTACATTGTTAGAAAATTTTCATGAAACCTCTCATAAAGTTGTACTGCAATACATTGTTAATCGTCAAATTACACTGTTGGATTTTGTGGTTGTTAGAGCACCACAGCATGGAACTGTCCTCTACCTGTAGTCACGTTTTTTTAATTTTTTGGTATCTGGCAACACAGTTTCTTCCACAGACTGTGCGATGTGTCACACAGAGCACACAAGATGCTATGAAAGTCGAAAACAAGCTGTTTCATCTGTAAATTTGGTTATAGCAGGGGATTTTTTACATGTACCAAATTAGAATTGTGGGACTTTCATCATGTTTAACACAAAAGTTTACCAAAATTAAGAGGAAATGGTAAAGTTATAAAAATGGCACAGTGTGATCTGTTTAATATGTATATGTTGCGGACATGAATGATCAAAGCTTTTTAGCATCTCATCATGTCATTTAGTAGGTCCTTCAGACTTTTTTCAGTAAATGCTTCTGGGGAGCATTAGCATGGCTAAAAACCTTCAGCTTCTGGGGAGCTTCACCCCCAAGACCCACCAACTGTGGCCCCCTTACCCCCCCCCCCCCCCGCCATTTTCAGCATTTGCTTCATTTGTGTCCCCAACCCAGTCTCACGGACTGTTGTGATTCAGCAGCACGAAATGTACATGAATCTCTTGGTTCATCACATTGTCACAAAAATGCAAAATTTTCATCATGGCAGTACAAATGCATTGTAATTCATTCAGTGATGTCTGCACATAATTAAAAATTAAAAGGGGGGGGTGGTTGGGGATGGTCATGGTTAGGGAAGGAGTAGGGTTAGGTTATAGTTAAGGTTAGGGTTGGGGGTAGGAGTAGGTTAGTAATAGTGAGTAAAAAAAAAAAAAAAACTGTCACGAAAATTTGAATCATTTCATGACGGGAGGACGGAAAAACAACCCATGAAACTGGGCTGTGTGTCTCACATGCCTGCAAAAAAGTCCTCACCATGTCATTAGGACCTTCAGACTTTTTTCAGTAAATGCTTCTGGGTAGCATTAGCATGGCGTAAAACCTTCAGCTTCTGCTACACTGTGGCTTGGTTTAAAATAAGCAATAAATTTGTTGCTTTGTGATTTGTATCAATGGGAATGGGTTATTTTATTAAATATAAAAGCCATTTATTTTCCTAAAAATATACAATTTATATTGTTCAAAGCCTGTAACTTGCAAAAGAGTCTGACTACAAGGTGGGCCAATAAAATGTTACCACTTTTTGATCATACACAAGTTTTTGAAATGAGAACTTATTCGAAAATTTTATTTACAGACTTGTAACAGAAGCATCAAATTAACATTTGATACCAAAGGTTTCCCACTTTGTCTCTTGTTTTCCGCACAGTTCAATAATTGATGGCATGTTCAATCCACGCTCCTCTTCTTCAGCTGCAACACGCACACTGAAGTTTGTGATGACATTGGCACACATCTCAAGAGGGATTCTCCAAATTTCTTTTTCATTTTCAGGAATTAATATTCCTGAAAATGAAAAAGAAATCTTTGTTATTTGGAAGTAAGTAAGTAAGTAAGTAAGTAAGTTCTATTTATAAAGCGCCTTTCACAGACCAGGGTCACAAAGCGCTGCACATGGCATACAAAAATAATCTAAAAATAACATACGAAAACAATAAAATACAATATTAGGCTAAAAAGCTAACTTAAAGAAATGCGTCTTTAGTTGCCTTCTAAAAGTATCTATACAATCCAGAGAACGAAGGGCACAGGGAAGCTCATTCCAGAGGCTAGGCGCCACTGCTTTAAAAGATCTGTCCCCACGAGTTTTAAAACGGGTCAGAGGAACCATTAACAGGTTCTGATTGGACGACCTGAGGCTCCTGGAGGAAGCATAAGGCTGGATCAGGTCCCTGATGTACTCCGGTGCCTGTCCATGCAGAGCTCTAAAAGTCAATACCAGGATTTTGTAATGAATCCTGTAGGAGACAGGCAGCCAATGCAAAGTATTAAGAATAGGAGTAATATGGTCCCTCCTGCGGGTGCGGGTAAGCAGGCGCGCAGCAGAATTTTGCACAACCTGCAGGCGGGCCAACTCCTTCTTATTCAGACAGGTGAAGAGACTGTTACAATAATCCAAACGCGATGAGACGAACGCATGAACAATCATCTCAAGCTCTTTTAAAGTCACCATCTTACGGAGCTTAGAGATGTTCCGAATTTGGAAAAAACAGTTCTTAACCAGGTAATTTGTGTGCTGCTCCAAAGACATTCCTCCATCCAAAATGACACCCAGGTTACGCAGGCTGCTTTTGACCGTACAGCTTAGGCTACCGAGATGCTGCTTAATTCCAGGTACAGCACTATCTGGTGCTACAATCAGAGTCTCAGTCTTATTGGAATTTAACTGCAGACTGTTCTCAGTGAGCCATTCCTTAATTTTGGCCAAACAATTTGTGAGAGAGCAGAGTTTCTGTGGCTCAGTTGTCTTAAAAGAGCAGTACAGATGCAGTTCATCGGCATACAAATGATAGGACACATCACTGAACTGCTGGATCAGCTTGCTGAGAGGAAGGAGATACAACGAGAACAAAACAGGTCCCAAGACCGATCCCTGTGGCACACCCCACAGAAGATCTGCAGATTCCGACACTGCATTGCCCACCGTCACACTAAAAGTTCTACCAGGAAATTGTACAAATAAATCTCCTTGCAGTATTAACATCATAAGTATATAATGTTGACTTTGAAGTCATGGGTAAACTGACATAAATATCAATGCACATGGATGCAAAAAGGAGGAAGTCACTGCATGTGGACTTTGATCCAAACATCATGTCTGCTGATAAAACTGTTTTGTTTTTTGTTTTTGTTTTTTTCAGATGCCAGTTATGACTGAAATAGTCCTCCAATTTTGTCATTGCACAAATATATTTTGCAGTGCTTAGTCATAAAATTACAATTACAGTATTTCCTATTTAATTTGATACAGTTCTGTGCCTCTTTGAAGTGTACTGCCATTCACCCTGGTTTCAGAAAGTAAAAGTCCTCCCACATATTTGTTTCAGGTGAAAGTAATTACTTCAACTCATCAGGCAAGTAGATGAGCAAAGCCCTGGCCTCACGGAATAATGAAGGATGAATAATGAGCCATGTGGCATGTTTTTTTTTTTTTTTTTGGTACGAGTCCAGTTATTCAACAATCGTAGGAGAATAGTGACCATGAGAGGCTCTTAGAGGCAGAATATTCAGCTAATGAGGGTCATCTCTGAGCGTGGAGCTAATTTCAAGAAGTTCAAAACTTATCAACAAGCTTAGCCATCTTTTGCACTACAATCCCACCTGCTTTGTGAGCAGGACGCTGTATATAAAATAATTATTTTGTAGTGGATTAATCATTTTCTGTCAGAGCTTGGATGTTGAAAAGACCTGTAATCGCTTCTGGAATCACAGAGGACATTTGGAGCTTTTTTCCTGTCTCTGTCTCGTGCACTGAGGTGGAGAACGTATTTGGAACAGCTTAAGACATAAGTATTTGTAATGTTTTTATTGTAATAGCTTGGTAAAACAGTTGCATGTTCACTCCTTCTTTATAAGCAGCTGTAAAAGTATGTTTATGATAGATTTAACATCATGTATATAATGGATCAGATGAGCTCCGCTGTGTGTGCAGTGGCACAATGACTCACACTCAAGACGAGCCTTAACACAGAACGCGAGCTCGCAAAAGAGCGATTTTGCATACATTAACGGATGAACACAAAGTTAAAAGTTGGATCACGGTGTCAAAATGACTGTAAAGCCACAGAAGAAATAAACTCAGTGAGAAGAAGCGCAGAGGTGACTATCCAGGAATGTAGAACGCGAGCGCGCAAAAGAGCAATTTTGCAGACATTAACGGATGAACAGAATGTTAAAAGTTGGATCACGGTGTCAAAATGACTGTAAAGCCACGTAAGAAATAAAGCCAGCGAGAAGAAGTGCAGAGTCGACTGTCCAAGAATGCAAAGCACCAGTGCACAAAAGAGTGATTTTACAGACATTAACGTACAAACACAAAATTAAAAGTTGGATCATGGTGTCAAAATGACTGTAAAGCCATGGAAGAAATAAAGCCAGCAACAGGAAGCGCAGAGGTGACTGTCCAGGAACACAGAACGCCAGTGTGCAAGAGCGATTTTGCAGACATTAATGGATGGACACAAAGTTAAAAGTTGGATCACTGTGTCAAAATGACTGTAAAGTCGCTGAAGAAATAAAGCCAGTGAAAAGAAGCACAGAGGAACCCGTCGTTCGGTTCTAGCTGGTCTGGTGTATTTAATGACTCTGAAACACAGCTGAACAGCAGCCTGGTCCATGGCGCACACCGGCCGGAATGTGTGACAACATCTTGAATGGATGCTGTGAATTGAAAACCCAAGCGGGACCAAATGTGGGAGGGCTGGAGGTTTGGACCAAACCCATGCCTCAACGTGCACCAACATCACGCTACATGGCACTACATGGCGCTACATGGATCATTTGTGGCTTAACGTGGATCATATGCGGCGACACAAGCCCTTCAAGACTGGACAGGTCGGTGAAATGACAGGTCGGTTGTGGCTCACTAGAGGCTGATACCTGGCACATTTGAGGTACAGAGAGGTGCCGTAGTAGCAGATAAGTGATAGCTTAAAACATGGATCGTTCTTCGAATAATCACTGACACACCCATGCGTGGCTTATTATTCATGGCTTATTATTCGGTGGGGCCGAGGCTTTAATCAGTGAAATCACCTGTTTTTGGTACACAGGCAGAAAGTCAGAAGCCAAGGATTTCATTCAGTGTGTACTGCTTCATTCAACTGTTAAACCAAAGGAAATGGCATCACTCAACTTTGAGGACACTGAACTACTTAAACCTGCAGCATCTGGCCACTGGCTCAGTGTCAGTTAAAAAGAGGAAGACGTGTTTCTGTTCAGGCAACAACCCAGTTACCATTTAAATAGCAGTTTTACTCTTTAAATTTCAGCAAGATAATCTGACTTGCAACTCCCCACAGTTTATTTCTCCAACGGTCCAACACCAGGATCCACTTGTTAATCTCCTGAAAATCAAACAGATGCAGTAGGAATCTGAATAATCAACAAATATGACATCAAGCGGGTCTTGATTAAAAACATTTTTCACTCTAGACTCATGAAAATGTTTCAAACGCTCAGTGTTCCTGCACTCACAGAGAATGTCTTGACACCAGTATTTATGTCGTCCAAGGATTTAATCCTGGCACCCTCAGTTATCTCCTTCTTGCCATGGCAGCGTTCAGTAGGTCCCCAGGCTCATCATTTACCTCACATTCAGCTAAAAACTAATTATAACAGTCATAATTACAAGCAGAGATCAAAGGGTTGGTGTCAGTGCTGAATGTTCAAGTGTATTTTCTTCTCATGAGGATTTTACTTTGTTTTTTGGTCTACTGTCACATCCTCGAACTGCAAGAATCTACTACAGCAGTCTTAATTTGAAGATTCTGTGCAGTGCATTCACAAAATATGCTCATCACATCACAACTTTTAATAATATCACACAGAGTATTCAGTTTTATGCAGGAAAACATTCATGTTCGAATGGCCTCAGTGTACACGGAACCGACATCCACAGAGGAACCGGTCAAACAGACAACAAGACCGGCAAAAGAAATGACTGCCTACTGGAAAATGGGAGCCATCACAGAGAGGAGGAGTGTTTGTGAGGTCATTTCCTACACACACACACCCCCCAACCTTTTTTTTTTGCAATTTGCCTACCTCACCATGTTTCCACGTGTCTTAAAATCTTTTACAAAGATGAGAACAGCTCTATGGGAAGTCTGTTCATTTTGTACTAAACATACTTGCAGTAAGTTGAAAAGAAGATGGAATTCAGGTGGTGATTTTATAAATCTCTTTGTACCATAACAACTTCTGTGTTAACCAATGTTTCCACAAATATTGTAGAATCTAGAAAACTGTCAGATGTTACAAATGATGCACCCATGTTGAGGTCATACTGTATAAGAGAATAACCTCTTTGTGCTCAAGTCGACAAGTTTCAGTTTATTTTCAATTCAATTTATTTTCATTTATATTGAGCCAAATCACAACAAAGTTGCCCCAATGCGCTTCACACAAGTTAGGTCTAACCTTACCAAGCCCTAGAGCAAGCACACAGGTGACAGTGGTAAGGAAAAACTCCCTCTGATGATTTGAGGAAGAAATCTCAAGCAGACCAGACTCAAAGGGGTGACCCACTGCTTGGGCCATGCTACTGACACATTAGACAATACAGGAAATTATACTGCAAATTTTGGGAGATTTTGGGAGTCCATGCCAGTGCACACGACTGAAGGCCTGCAGAAGAAGACACCACTCCCATCTCTGGATGGAGCTGCACCCTAAAGAGAGAGACAAAACAAATCAAGCGGCAGAAAGACAACCAATACATTATAATTTGTCAGCATTTAGCAACAAGAAACTCAGAAGAAATACTAAGGTGATCGCCAGCCACTAGCCCTATGCTTCACTAAAAGACCCAGACTTTAGATAAAGTTGAGGCCGCGCCCCACTTTACTAATAAAATGAATGTAAAAGGGTAGAAAGCATAGTAACATACTATGCCAGTATGCTAGCCATACGAAAGGGAAAATAAGTACATCTTAAGTCTGGACTTGATAGTCTCCACAGAATCTGACTGTTTTATTGATGCAGGGAGATCATTCCAGAGAACAGTGGCACAATAAGAGAAAGCTCTGTGACCTGCAGACTTTTTAATCACCCTAAGGACACAAAGTAGCCCTGCACCCTGAGGATGCAGAGCCCGGGCCGGTACGTAGGGTTTAAGTAGGTCAGCTAAGTAGGAGGTGCCAGTCTGTGAACAATTTTATAGGCTAGTACCAGGGAAAGGAAGCCAGTGAAGGGATGCCATAATGGGTGTAATATGGTCAAACTTTCTGTTTCCTGTCAGAAGTCTGGCAGCAGTATTTTGAACCAACTGGAGACCCTTAATGCTGGACTGTGGTAAACCAGAAAATAGAACTTTGCAGAAGTCCAATCTAGAAGAGACAAACGCATGAATCAGGGTCTCAGCATCAGCCATATGGGGCGAATCTTCACTATATTTCGCAGGTGGAAGAAAGCAGTCCTCGTAATATTTCTAATGTGGAGGTCAAAGGACAATGTAGGATCAAAAATTACACCAAGGTTCCTCACTTTGTCAGTGTGATGTATGACACATGAGCCTAGGCTAAGCATTAGCGAGTCAAATTGATGCTGATGTCTCACTGGACCAAGAACCATCATTTCAGTCTTATCAGAGTTTAAAAGTAGGAAGTTGCTAGACATCTATCTTTTCACTGATGCAAGGCAATCTTCTAAGGATAATCTGGTATCTGCTGGTAATCTCATGCACATAAAAATGTGGATGAGATTACCAGCAGTTACCGGCATATATAACTGAGTATCATCAGCATAGTAATGAAAGGTAATCCCAAAACGCCGCAATATGTGCCCAAGGGCTGCTCTATAAAGGGAGAAAAGCAGGGGGCCTAAGACAGACCACTGTGAAACCCCAAATTTCATGTCACTAAGGTTAGTGTTCTTGTGCAAAACACAGTGAGAGTGACTGGTCAGGTATGATGTCAACCATGCAAGGACACTCTCCCAAAATGATTCTCCAGCCTCTCGAGTAGAATATGATGATCCACAGTATCAAAAGCAGCACTAAGATTTAACAGCACTAGAACTGTAGTGGTGTCCGAATCCATTGCAAGCAGAAGATCATTCACCACTTCAGTGAGAGTCGTCTCTGTGGAATGATATTTTCTAAAAGAAGACTACAGTGGCTCAAAAAGATTATTCTCAGTAAGGTGGTCCATGAGCTGCAGTGAAACCTCCTTTTCCAGAATTTTAGAGCAGAATGATAGATTTGATATCGCCCTATAGTTTTTCAATACACTGGGGTCAAGATTAGATTTAAGTAACGGTTTAATTACTGCAGATTTGAAACATTTAGGAACAGATCCTAAATGTTTCAAGTTTTTGTGAAACTAAAGGGCATATCTCTGCCAAGGACGGACAATCCAGTGTTTCTTCTTTTTCTGTTTTGTCTGTAATTAAAGGATAAGTACACTTTTTTCACAACCCCAGTAGCATTCAAGCCTCCAAGTGCTCTACTCATCTTTACAGATTAGTTAATTTGCAAGAAATCCTCTTTTAAAATATGAGTTTAGGAAGGAATGAATGAGTGACCGGGGCTGCCATATATGATATGGTAATATGGCTGTCTTGGTGTATTTTCTTGTGATATAACATTTAATATCATTGTTTTACTTTAGTGCTGGTCTATTTGTTTTCTGCTGATGTCACATATGGATCTTGCTGTGCTGTCTGGTAGGCCATTTGGCTCTCAACTCTTACAGTTATCTGAAGTAGCTAGCCTATAACTTGTTGGATGTTGAATCTTCAGTGGATGTTTACAGCATGAGTACCACCAGTGGGTAAATAGTGCCTTCAACAAATTTCATGACATTATCAATATGCAATGGCGGTTCTACACTGAATTACTCCCCGGGCGAGACCCCGTCTGAGCGCCCCCCTCCCCCTGGAAAAAAACACAAAATTTTGCACAACAGCCATTTTTTATTGTTTTATTATTATTATTATTTAATATTTTAGAAGTGCCCCTGAAGTTGCAATTGAAAGTGACATCAAAAGACTGCAGGCTACAATACAAGTCTTATACAAAAGATCCATGAATTGCAAATTTGAATGAACTTGCCCTACTATATTCACTTAATCTCGTTCTGTCAACCGTTCCTACATACCTCAGTTGTTTAACTATTAAACACAATATACTGTATAATACAATGGAATTAAATGTATATTTTGTTAAATTAATTTTAGATTTTGTTGAACAACCGTTATGTGGTCAGGGTTAACAAAACTAGTTTAAGTACATATATCCTGTAATTTGTTAAAGTGCACACTGCATTACATGCAAGCACACAGAAAAAAGGTCAGATTCAAGTTACTACAGCTAGTAATGTGAACATAGTTCAAGTTCTAAACCCTCCTTACAAATAGGTGGACTTTCTGCAAACTTTTTTTCCACAAGTGGGCAGTTTGTCCTCTCCGGTGAGATTCAAACCCGTTCTTACACCCTGTCTGTCAAATGGCTTTTACTTCTTAAATTGACTTCCTGCCTCATCCATCCATCCATCCATCCATCCATCCATCCATCCATCCATCCATCCATCCATCCATCCATCCATCCATCCATCCATCCATCCATCCATCCATCCATCCATCCATCCATCCATCCATATGTGGCGCAGATTACTGGTTCTGTGCTGTGTCCTAAATGGACTTTGCCCTACCAGAGGAGATGCTGTGGAACCGGACAGCAGGATCTTGCTGAGCAGAGGAAGATGCTCCATCCGGAGCTAAAAGCGGAGCAGAGTGCAGTGGGAGGAGAGCGCCTGTCCCCGGGGACAATGCAGGAGACAACTGCACGCCGAACCTCTCATACACTGCTTCTGTTCTGTGCACCTCTCAGCAAGCAGGGGCACATGCAACTGCAGGGAGTGCCAATTCCTCGTACAGTGACAGTGAAGTGCAGATGATTTTTTTTTAAGTGCTTGTTCTGCCGTCCCCCCCCATGTGTCATGAAAAATTCCACCCTGGGCTGCAGTATGCTGGCCATATGTCAGTATATTTTATAGACAGTGATGGCGTTAACATGTTGCTTAGTATTTCTTTAATCTGGCCACTTCTTTCAGTAACGAGTAATCTAATGTGTTAATCTTTCCAAATCAGTAATCAGATAAAAGTTACTTCTCCGAGTCACTGTGCATATTTCTGTGTTGTGGGTTGATCTCAATGTGTGAGCAGGGAGAAGTTAACATTTGGTTGAACTGCCCACTTCGCCCACTTTCAGAGAGCTGTGAGCACAGAGCCGTATCCACTGTGCAGCAGCTCCGAGTTGAAAAACAGTTATCTCAAAACTCTGTGCCACTGTGTGTCTCCTTGCTAAAAACAGCTGATCTGGGATACGCAAATACTAATACTTTTTTCCCCACCAAAATGCACCTAAGTCTCTTTCTAAGGACAACATGACGTAAAAGATGCTGACAAAACTTTCTTACCTGTCAATCTGGTTGTGTTTTCTGCATAAATAAATGTTATCCATTCTTCTGCTCAAACAGCAAGTCAGGGGCAAATCCATGTGGGAAGGGGGCTTGAGTGGGGTGACGCAGCCCCCCACAACAGCCTTAGATTTAAGGTCCACTTTTGAAGACATTTTTTCATGCTATTACTACTTATAATAATAATAATAATAATAATAATTTCAACAGCTAAAATCTTTAGAAAGAATTTAAATGTTAGAAAAATTTTAGAAAGATTTTAACAGTTACATTTATAAACAATGTAGGTTAGAAATGGGAAGTTTAACCATTACAGTTTTGTCAACAGTTAAATATGAGGTCAAGAAAAATGTCTTTATTTTATTTTATTTATTTATAAAACAAGTATTTATGTTCATTGAAGTCAAGAAAGGGTGTGTATAAAGTGATACTGGCAAAAAGGGTTATCATTTTCATGTTGAGGTGGCGGGGGAGGGTGTTGTGCTGCTGAAAGTAACTTATAAAGTAACTAGTAGTCTAACTTAGTTACTTTTAAAACTGAATAATCAGTAAAGTAACTAAGTTACTTTTTAAAGGAGTAATCAGTAATTGGATTACTTTTTCAAAGTAACTGCAGCAACCCTGGTTGTAGATAATGCTTTCACACCTAAAATATTAAATTTTACAATTTGGAAAAACGGTTTGAAATTATTTAGAGGTAATACCTAATTGTGTTAACAATACAGTATGTTAACAATGTTTGTCGTAGTATTTCTAACCCAGTCATGTCATGTGGTGATTATCCATGTTGTTTCCATGTTTTTATTTTCTGTGATTTCTGTGTGAATTAGAACTTTATTAATCCCTGAGGGGCAATTCAGTTCACAGTTACCCACCTTATTGGACCGTCTAAATAATTACAGAACAAACAAAATAAGTGCAAAACAAATTACCAGGATCAGCAATAATTAACTACAATAAGTATGACTGAGTTGGAGTATCTGATTGTTTTCCTTGGGGGTGCATAAGAGCGCCGCCTGGAGGGCATGGATTCTGATTTGGATTCTGATTTCCAAAGTAATTCAAAATGATGACACAAGCTACGCAAAAACATTTTTAATCCCCACATGGCACAAGTGGGTTCTGCCATTGCAAGGAAATGTCTTGTACCCTACCATCTGGGATATGACTGTCATAGCTACGTCCTTCCTTTTCAAAAGTTTGTAGAAAAAGGGATTACTCTCCTGTGAGTGTTGTCAACGTGAGTAGATTACTCTGAGGCTTGACTGTTACCAAACGCATGAATATAAGTATGTATATAAGTATGGTTACAGAAAATCTGAACCTGTTATCCTTCAATGTGATTGAACTGCATGTGAGGGGGGTGCCATTTCACCAAAGTACAAATAATATGGAAATGAACCCAAGACAATATCAATAAATATGAATGAAAAATGATCTGCCATCTTCATTTTCTATACATTATAATAAACTCTTCATGTACCTTTAAGATAGGCTGCTGACAGTAAGCCAGACAAACACAGATGAAACAACACCCTCCTTAACAGCGGTAATAAATAAAGGTTGAAGTTCCCACAGCTATGTGATATTATAGGATGTGCCATATTCTTTGCTCGTGTATCATATCAGTATCGATAAGGACCTATGGTTAGGACACCGCCTTCATTTCTTTGGCACAAAGGACTGACCTGACTTGTGGAATGTCGGTGCTTGGGGGCTGGTGCGGTGAGGGGCCCATCAAAGAGCAGAGGTCAGGATTAGGTGGGGGAAGGGACCTGATAATTGGAAAAATTGGCAAGAGCAAACTGAGCTCTTTTGTTTTGAACAGCAGTGTCCTACACAGTGTGCCCAGTTTTCTCTGCCTACCGAGAAAACCATGCAGGCCATGGGGACATCAGGTGACGTCTCTGTACTAATGTGTCATCTATGTCAACATTATCAGTGCCCCAAGATATCAAGGACATTTAACACTATTACCATAAAATACAATGAAAATAATAAATAATAAAAATAATGCTAAATAAGATTTGTTCTAATATTCTACCATTAACGAAAGGAGTGCCCCAGGGCTCTGTTTTGGGGCCACTCCTATTCACCATCTATGTGAACAACGTTGGCCAGGATCTCATGGACACAAAATATCATTTTTATGCTGATGACATGGTCACCTATAGTTTTGCAAAAACTTTAAATGTTAGTGTCTCTATATTACAAAACGCTTTCAACATAGTTCAGGAAATGTTTCTAAAGCTAGACCTCTCTTTAAATGCTAATAAGAGCAAATTGATGCTGTTCTCAAAAACAAAAAAACAATCTGCTGATGAACCCTTCAGTTGTTACTCTTCAAGGGGCAGAGATCGAAAGGGTCAAATCATTTAAATATCTAGGAATTTTAATTGATGACAACCTTAACTTTAAAGGACATGTTGAACAACTAACTGGGAAACTGAGACTGAAAATTGGTTTCTATTTCAGAAACAGGCTATGCTTTTCTTTTAATGCAAAAAAGAAACTCGTAGCTGCAACATTTTTACCAATTTTGGATTATGGTGACCTCATTTATATGAATGCCCCAACTCAAGTATTGAAACTATGAGACTCAGTCTACCATGCCTCTCTGAGGTTCATCACAAACTGTAAGCCTCGCACACACCACTGCGAACTTTACACACGTGTGGACTGGCCAGCCTTGGATTCTCGTAGACTCACTCACTGGGGTATGTTAATTTTAAGGGTATTCTCCGTCTGCTTCCCTCATATCTCTCTGAATATATTCAACCAAAAGTGGCTGGATTGTATTCCTTACGCTCTCAAGAATCACTGCTCCTGTCTGTACCAAGTGTCCGCACAGAAACTGGGAAGGTGGCATTTCAGTTTTCTGCCCCCACAACATGGAACAATCTACAGAAAGACTGGAAACTAAAGGAACTGGTTCCAATTGGCAAGTTTAAACTTTTGCTCAAAGGTTTGGAAATGAAATCCATGATTTGTAAATGCTTTTAAATAGCTGTATTATTGTATGAAAATGTCTTTTATGTCTTGAAATTGTGATATGTGCCACTGTCTTGGCCAGGACTCCCCTGAAAAAGAGATTAGTAATCTCAATGGGACTTTCCTGGTTAAATAAAGGTTAAATAAAATAAAAAATGTGGAAATGATTGTTGTGCAAAAGCTTCAGATATCTGTCGCTAAGATAGATGATGCCTGGAGTGCAGTTTTAAGCAGAAACGAGGAGATAATCGGTGAATCACTGCTGACGCTCAGAAATGATGCTGCTGTGGTCTGAAATGACACATGTGCAGTGAAGGCAGGGCGGACCGATTTTTGGGGGGACTGTTTGGACTGCGACACTGGGAAAACAGTATGCTGAATTTTGAAGACTCAAGATATTGTACGTGCCTTTCTGACATACTTCCAGTTCTGTGCTTAGTGGTTTCATTACCCCGGCAAACTGGTTTAGGTTAAGTTCTGATATGACACGTTTATTCGTGCCTGGTAATCTTGACATATGTTCGATATACTGTTTGTATCATAGTTCCACCTTAGAATTGGAATATAATATATAAGATATACCTTACTGAATTTTCATGCCTCCTCAGTGCAGCATCAAGGATTTCCAAAAAAAAAAAAAAAACACCTGCTAGTAGAGGCTGCTTACAAACTCATCCATCTTTGTACAGTGGCATACTCAAGGATGCGAATTGTTACCTTCCCTATGCTGTCAAAATCACAGGCAGGCTATTGAGGTTCTGTCAGAAGAATTCTGTTCTGGCATCAGTTAAATCCATATATATTTGGATACTGACAAACATTTAATTTAGTAATATATGATAAATGACAGTAAATAAGGGATATAAAGTGAAATTCTCGCAAACTCTAACTGAGATTTCATAACTGTTGAAGCGTCACTCAAACATTGTAACTTGGGCATCTTGATGGTATCTGTTAGTATTCAAGATTTCCTTGCAGATTGGTTCAAAGTTCAAGGTTTTTAATTGTCATGTATGGATGATAAAGTGATGGTTATCTCATATTCTTATGACAAGTCTACACCTGCAAATAATGTTAACATAATAAGGTAAACAAGATACAAAAGAAAAGAGCATGCATAATAATAGTAATAACCACCATACCCCTTGCAAAACTGCAGATTTAATAGAAGACCAAGGGATATGTAATACTTATAATCGACTTGTAGACATTTTTTTCTGTTGACTTGCTAATGAGGTGGTATTTGATAATGGCAATATATCTTTGCAGGATAACAACGGTCCATGATTTTGGGGTCCTGGTGTTTCCTGTCTCATTGTACAGTTGTCAGTCTTTGGTACTAAGGTCTGTCCAGGAGATCTTCAGTTACCGCTGCGTCTGACGGAACACAGCGCTAAAACAACCAGAAAGCGGTTCCAATAAGAAAACAATTTATTTTCCCCCTTTGGTGCATAACAAAGTGTACAAACAAAAACTGCGTCGGTCTGGCGGAGTGAAGGACGGCACGCTCTCCAGCGCCCAAAAGGATCGAAGCCCGGCGCTTCTGGACCCACGTTCACCGCCAAACACCCCCCAGGTGGACACGACAAACCGACTCTGCGAAGGATAGAAAAGGTAAGTCAGCAGCTACAACTAATATCCTTCAAAAGGCACACACTATCAGCAACACATTCAGGTCCGAATTCAAGCTTTATGTAAATGAGCAGCTTCTCACAACAGGTGGAGGATCATCAGTCCGCATGCCACGGCAGTGAGAAGCGAGCTGCACAACTCTCATCAAAGTTCAAATATACTGCGTAACAAAATACCAAGTTACTGTTAACAATTATTCAGATAATCAATCACCTCTGATGTCTGCTGACAGCATGTGTCCCTCACCCTTCCTCCTTCACAGGCACGATGTGTCAAACCCAGGCGCGGTCCTCAGCGTCTCACAAACGAACATCACAAGGTCGAGTTCCCGGCAATTCTGCTTGAATCACACATGACTTAAATGCAGAACGCCATCTCATTATCTGCTTCAGCTGAAAGTCTTTAAGGTTGCACGTGAGCACCATCCACAGGTGCTGCACATCATGTTGATGAGGGTGAAGGACTCTTCTGCCAGCACCTTCTCCACAGACAATAAATCAGTTTGCATACCACCTGGAGAGCAAAGAAAAGAAAAGAACACCAAAATGTCCAGCCACACCCCCCTAACACACAACACGTCTTATCTGTGTCAAACAAACATTTACTTGAGCAGACTCAGATAAGACCGCTCATTTAAACTGTGAGTGATTGTTAGCTATGACATTTTGGACATGCGGTGCATTTCTGAGCATGATCCCACACTCAGGCGACTTAGTACTGAAGAACCCAGCAAAAGCCAAGTAGACACCTCCCTTTTCACCTGGCTGCACCAAACAGATGACTATTTTTGAGAAATGAGGATGGACTTGGGGATACAACACAACCACCTGGTTGTCAAACAGCATATCATCTACATATTAAGTTAATTCTGGTCTGATAAAAAAAAAAAAACTTAATTCTGGTCTGATAAAAAAGTCCTGTCATTCTTGTTGTAGTTGCCCTCAAATATAAGTTGATAGTATGTACTATCGATGAGCACATATTGTTTACATTTAACTGTAATATGCTGTGATAGATGGTTTCAAGAAACACTTACGCAGTGTCCATATGTGTAACTGAAAAAGGTGAGGAGCTGCTGTTTATGAATGGTGATGTTAATGTGGTGTGATCTTCACCAGAGTGAAGTAGATGCTGGTTGAAGTGAGGAGGTGAAGGATCTCCATCCAATCTTAGGCCAAGAATTCTCCCCAAGAAGTGGTCAACACACTCAGGTTGAATCAATGTGATGGGCAAACAACTTTTCTGAGAAGAGGAGATCCGATAATTCAGGGTCTCATAATTAATAAATGAGGTCAAAAGGTAAAATGCATTAGCATTCTGTAATATGGCCACAGTTCCAGCCCACACAGCTGAATCAATCAATCAATCTATCTATCAATCTATCTATCGCTGGCTAGAAATAGATATTAATTAGATATCATTAGCTACCTAGGAAGTTAACAATATATAATAAAATGTTAAATGCTTTCAAATCTTCATTCATTTTCTGCTGCTGTTGGTGGCAGTACAGCAAGGAGCTCATCAACACTTCCCTATCCTCAGCCAAGTCCTGTAATTTTCCCTATTGGGTCCTGAGGCATTCCCGAGCCATCTGGGAAATATAATCCCTCCAGTGTGTCGTAGGTGTACCTAGAACCCCCCCCCCAGTTGATTGTGCCTTGGAAGACCTCCCAAGGGAGACAACCTGGGGGCATCCTCACCAGATATCTGGACCACGTCAGGTAGATCCTTTTGATTTGAGGAAGCAGCGTTTCTACTTCAAGTTCCTCTGGATAGTTGAGCTTCTCACCCTGTCCAGCAGTGTAAGACCAGACAGAGAATCTCATTTCAGTTGCTTGTATCCGTGACCTTATTTTTTCGATCATTACCCAAAGTTCATGACCATAGGTGAGGACAGGAGCATAAATCGACTGGTTACTTGAGAGCCTTGCCTTCTAGTTCAGCTCTTTCTTCACCACGACAGTCCAGTACAGCATCCGTAAAACATCAGACTCCGCTCCAATCCATCTGTCCATCTCACCCTCCAACTTACCTCCATTTGTGAACAAGATCTCGAGATACTTAAACTCCTCCACCTGGTGCAATAAATGTTCCCTGACCTAAAGGGGACAAGCCACCATTTTCTGAAGGTTGACCATGGTCTTAGATTTGGAGATGCTGATTTTCATCCCAGTCATGTCACACTCGTCGTCAAACCTACTCAGTGCACATCAGAGATCACTGCCTGATGAAGTACAACAGAACTACATCATCCGCAAAAAGCAGAGATGCAACTCAGAGGTCACCAAACTGGACACCCTCTGGTCTTTGACTGCATGTTCATATCACGTCCATGAACATCATGAAGTGAATTGATGACAAGGGGCAGCCCTGGCGGAGTCCAACACCCACTGGGAACAGGTCCAATGTAATGCAGAGAATGCGGACACAGCTCCGACTTTGGTCATGTAGAGACTGGATCGTACACTGCAGTGGTTCTGGTACCCTATATTCCCTCCTCAACTGAGGCCATGTCAGTAGGGTTGAGGAGATCCTCAGAGTGTTCTTTCCACTGCCTGACGATATCCTCAGTCCAGTTTAGCAGCTCTCCTCCCTTGCTGAACACAGCCTGGGCTAAGAACTGCCTCCCTTTCCTGAGTTGCATGGTAGTCTGCCAGAATCACTTTGAGGTTGACCGAAAAGTGATTCTCCATGGCCTATCCAAACTCCTCCCACATCCCAGTTTTTCTTCAGCCACCACTGAAGCTGCAGTCCTTCTGGCCTGCTGGTACTTGTCCGCTGATTCTGGAGACCTCTGTGCTATCCAGACATGATAGGCCTCCTTCTTCAGCCTGACGGCTTCCCATAGCGCAGGTGTACACCAGTGGGTTCTTGGGTTGGCACTACGACAAGCACCGACAACCATCTGGCTACAGCTCAAAGCAGCCACCCCAACAATGGAGGAGTTGAACATGGAGCACTCCGCTTCCATGTCCCTGGCTTCCCCTGGGATGTGGAAGAAGTTTCTCTGGAGGTGATAGTTGAAGGCTGTCTGGACAGGCTCTTCCATCAAACATTCCCAGGAAACCCTCACCACACTTTTAGGCCTTCCAGTTCGATTCTGTGGCTTAGCCTGTCATTTTTAATAACACAAACGCACAGTTAATCCTCCTCATTTGACATTACTCATCACCAGTGGTCATCAGCTGACAGCTCTACCCTTCTTTTCACCTTGACTGTACAAGACACATGGCTTCAAAGCTTTATTGTTATTATTATCAATGGTTCATGTTATTTTATCTATAGTGTACGTATGTGACAGTATTTAAACATGCTGCTTTAGTGATTTTAACAATTTGCTTAATTCCAGGGACTTTTCCAGGTAACTGTAAATCATGCAAGTCTACAAAGTGATAGTTCATGATTTCATGATCCTTACTCATAAATTTTTAATAACACAAACGCACAGGGAATCCTCCACGATTCATAAATCCACCATGAAGAAAAAGCTTTGTACAACCCCAATTCCAATGAAGTTGGGACGTTGTGTAAAATGTAAATAAAAACAGAATACAATGATTTGCAAATCCTCTTCAACCTCTATTCAATTGAATACACCACAAAGACAAGATATTTAATGTTCAAACTGATCAACTTTATTGTTTTTGTGCAAATATTTGCTCATTTTGAAATGGATGCCTGCAACACATTTCAAAAAAGTTGGAACAGTGGTATGTTTTCCATTGTGTTACATCACCTTTCCTTCTAATAACACTCAATAAGCGTTTGGGAACTGAGGACACTAATTGCTGAAGCTTTGTAGGTGGAATTCTTTCCCATTCTTGCTTGAAGTACGACTTCAGTTGTTCAACAGTCCGGGGTCTCCGTTGTCGTATTTTGTGCTTCATAATGTACCACACATTTTCAATGGGCGACAGGTCTGGACTGCAGGCAGACCAGTCTAGTACCCGCACTCTTTTACTACGAAGCCACACTGTTGTAACACGTGTAGAATGTGGCTTGGCATTGTCTTGCTGAAATAAGCAGAGACGTCCCTGAAAATGACGTTGCTTGGATGGCAGCATGTGTTGCTCCAAAACCTGGATGTACCTTTCAGCACCGATGGTGCCATCACAGATGTGTAAGTTGCCCACGCCATGGGCACTAACACAACCCCATACCATCACAGATGCTGGCTTTTGAACTTTGTGCTGGTGACAATTTGGATGATCTTTTTCCTCTTTTGTCCGGAGGATACAACGTCCATGATTTCCAAAAAACAATTTGAAATGTGGACTCATCAGAACACAGCACACTTTTCCACTTTGCGTCGGTCCATTTCAAATAAGCTTGGGCCCAGAGAAGGCAGCGGTGTTTCTGGATGTTGTTGATGTATGGCTTTCACTTCGCATGGTAGAGTTTTAACCTGCGCTTGTAGATGTAGTGATGAACTGTGTTAACTGAATGGTTTTCTGAAGTGTTCCTGAGCCCACGTGGTAAGATCCTTTACACAATGTCGGTTTTTAATGCAGTACCGCCTGAGGGATCGAAGGTCACAGGCATTCAATCAATCAATCAATCAATTTTTTTTTATATAGCGCCAAATCACAACAAACAGTTGCCCCAAGGCACTTTATATTGTAAGGCAAGGCCATACAATAATTATGTAAAACCCCAACGGTCAAAACGACCCCCTGTGAGCAAGCACTTGGCTACAGTGGGAAGGAAAAACTCCCTTTTAACAGGAATAAACCTCCAGCAGAACCAGGCTCAGGGAGGGGCAGTCTTCTGCTGGGACTAGTTGGGGCTGAGGGAGAGAACCGGGAAAAAGACATGCTGTGGAGGGGAGCAGAGATCGATCACTAATGATTAAATGCAGAGTGGTGCATACAGAGCAAAAAGAGAAAGAAACAGTGCATCATGGGAACCACCCAGCAGTCTACGTCTATAGCAGCATAACTAAGGGATGGTTCAGGGTCACCTGATCCAGCCCTAACTATAAGCTTTAGCAAAAAGGAAAGTTTTAAGCCTAATCTTAAAAGTAGAGAGGGTGTCTGTCTCCCTGATCTGAATTGGGAGCTGGTTCCACAGGAGAGGAGCCTGAAAGCTGAAGGCTCTGCCTCCCATTCTACTCTTACAAACCCTAGGAACTACAAGTAAGCCTGCAGTCTGAGAGCGAAGCACTCTATTGGGGTGATATGGTACTACGAGGTCCCTAAGATAAGATGGGACCTGATTATTCAAAACCTTATAAGTAAGAAGAAGAATTTTAAATTCTATTCTAGAATTAACAGGAAGCCAATGAAGAGAGGCCAATATGGGTGAGATATGCTCTCTCCTTCTAGTCCCTGTCAGTACTCTAGCTGCAGCATTTTGAATTAACTGAAGGCTTTTTAGGGAACTTTTAGGACAACCTGATAATAATGAATTACAATAGTCCAGCCTAGAGGAAATAAATGCATGAATTAGTTTTTCAGCATCACTCTGAGACAAGACCTTTCTGATTTTAGAGATATTGCGTAAATGCAAAAAAGCAGTCCTACATATTTGTTTAATATGCGCTTTGAATGACATATCCTGATCAAAAATGACTCCAAGATTTCTCACAGTATTACTAGAGGTCAGGGTAATGCCATCCAGAGTAAGGATCTGGTTGACACCATGTTTCTAAGATTTGTGGGGCCAAGTACAATAACTTCAGTTTTATCTGAGTTTAAAAGCAGGAAATTAGAGGTCATCCATGTCTTTATGTCTGTAAGACAATCCTGCAGTTTAGCTAATTGGTGTGTGTCCTCTGGCTTCATGGATAGATAAAGCTGGGTATCATGTATAAAGTGAATAAAATTGGTCCTAGCACAGAACCTTGTGGAACTCCATAATTAACTTTAGTCTGTGAAGAAGATTCCCCATTTACATGAACAAACTGTAATCTATTAGACAAATATGATTCAAACCACCGCAGCGCAGTGCCTTTAATACCTATGGCATGCACTTATCTCTGTAATAAAATTTTATGGTCAACAGTATCAAAAGCAGCACTGAGGTCTAACAGAACAAGCACAGAGATGAGTCCACTGTCCGAGGCCATAAGAAGATCATTTGTAACCTTCACTAATGCTGTTTCTGTAATATGATGAATTCTAGTTTTCAGGGAATACTGTTAAGTCTTCTATTTCCATACCATAAGTCAGAACAAGATCTAAGATATGATTAAAGTGGTGGGTGGACTCATTTACTTTTTGAGCAAAGCCAATAGAGTCTAATAATAGATTAAATGCAGTGTTGAGGCTGTCATTCTCAGCATCTGTGTGGATGTTAAAATCGCCCACTATAATTATCTTATCTGAGCTAAGCACTAAATCAGACAAAAGGTCTGAAAATTCACAGAGAAACTCACAGTAACGACCAGGTGGACGATAGATAATAACAAATAAAACTGTTTTTTGGGACTTCCAATTTGGATGGACAAGACTAAGAGACAAGCTTTCAAATGAATTAAAGCTCTGTCTGGGTTTTTGATTAATCAATAAGCTGGAATGGAAGATTGCTGCTAATCCTCCGCCCCGGCCCGTGCTACGAGCATTCTGACAGTTAGTGTGACTCGGGGTGTTGACTCATTTAAACTAACATATTCATCCTGCTGTAACCAGGTTTCTGTTAGGCAGAATAAATCAATATGTTGATCAATTATTATATCATTACCAACAGGGACTTAGAAGAGAGAGACCTAATGTTTAATAGACCACATTAACTGTTTTAGTCTGTGGTGCAGTTGAAGGTGCTATATTATTTTTTCTTTTTGAATTTTATGCTTAAACAGATTTTTGCTGGTTATTGGTGGTCTGGGAGCAGGCACCGTCTCTACGGGGATGGGGTAATGAGGGGATGGCAGGGGGAGAGAAGCTGCAGAGAGGTGTGTAAGACTACAACTCTGCTTCCTGGTCCCAACCCTGGATAGTCACGGTTTGGAAGATTTAAGAAAATTGGACAGATTTCTAGAAATGAGAGCTGCTCCATCCAAAGTGGGATGGATGCCGTCTCTCCTAACAAGACCATGTTTTCCCCAGAAGCTTTGCCAATTATCTATGAAGCCCACCTAATTTTTTGGACACCACTCAGACAGCCAGCAATTCAAGGAGAACATGCGGCTAAACATGTCACTCCCGGTCCGATTGGGGAGGGGCCCAGAGAAAACTACAGAGTCCAACATTGTTTTTGCAAAGTTACACACCGATTTAATGTTAATTAATTCAATGTTGGTTTTTGGCCTTGCCACTTACGTGTAGAAAGTTCTCCAGATTCTCTGAATCTTCTCATTATATTATGGACTGTAGATGATGGAATCCCTAAATTCCTTGCAATTGAATGTTGAGAAACATTGTTCTTAAACTGTTTGGCTATTTTTTCACGCAGTTGTTCACAAAGTGGTCATCTTAACCCCATCTTTGCTGGTGAACGGCTGAGCCTTTTGGGGATGCTCCTTTTATACCCAATCATGACACTCACCTGTTTCCAATTAGGTGTTCTTTGAGCATTCATCAACTTTCCCAGTCTTTTGTTGCTCCATCCTAACTTTTTTTGAAATGTGTTGCAGGCATCCATTTCAAAATGAGCAAATATTTGCACAAACATAAAAGTCTATCATTTTGAACACTAAATATCTTATCTTTGTGGTGTATTCAATTGAATATAGGTTTTGCAAATCTGTTTTTATTATGTATTGTTTTTATTTACATTTTACACAATGTCCCAACTTCATTGGAATTGGGGTTGTACTATGGTTGCAGATTAAAACAACAAACAGGTATATAACAGAAACAGAGGCATCTGTGGCCAGTTCAAATATTTATTTCATGCATACTAATGAAATAACATGACTATATTTGTGATTAATTAAAAAAAAAAATCAAACAACTGAAGCCTAAGGTACTTTAACATTACAACCATCTTATGTCTGAAGCCCACATTCAACACTATCTAATAATTAAATAAGTACTTGAAAGATGGGTGGACTTCTTCTTTTGCACAGCTCCTATTTGTTCACGCTCTACCTTGTTTTTTACCTCTTCGCTCCACCCCTGCAACTGACATGCCAGAAAAAAAGTGGAAATTTCCAGTAATTCCTTTGCAAGACTTGCTCCTCCTCCTTCTGCAAGTTTCCCGCCTTTGACACTACCTGCTCCTTCCTGCTGCACGCTGAAGACCTCGTGGCCCTCTGCTGCACAAACGCTGCACTCAGCAGGCCGTTTCACAAAGACAGACTTTTGAACGGTCTCTCTCTCTCTCACACACACACACACACACACACACACACACACACACACACACACACACACACACACACACACACACACACACACACACACACTTTTAAACCCAGTCTATAGAAGAATATGTTACATACGTTTGATAACTGCTGTGAAACTACACTACATGTCGCTGGCCTGCAGGTTCATATACAACCATCAGATTCACTGATAAATGGTGAGCAAGGGGTTGGTTTGGGATCACAGACCAGATGGCAGATTTGCATTTGTACATCTCTGGCTGATCTGATATTCTGGTGTTTGGTTTGTTTCAGAGATGCCTGGGAACTCTAATGGATTCAAGAAACAAGACAAAAGACGGGTCTAGATGTGGCTCAGATGAGAAAACCTTATCCATGTTAGCACGCTTATGAGAGGTTTACGGCATCGTTACCCTTTGTGGTTTTATAACTTCCTCCTAATTTAGGACCATGCAGTATGAGGCATTCACACGTAGCAGATCTGACGCTTGTTCAGAATAATTTCAGATCAAATAGACACAAAGTCACCGGCCAGCTGGAGAAGTTTGAGTGTGTCGATGGCACGAGACTCACTGACCTTAGACCCATTTTGAAGCACCAACAAAGAGCCATCTGCACAGCAACCAAAGCTGCAACGAGGGACTGATGCACAGGGGTACAGAGGGGGGAGGGAGACAGGGGATGTGGACAAAACAATCAGTGATCAGGAGAGATGGGACCTGAATTTGATCAGCTGGATCATGTGTCAGTGATCCATACTGTCACTGCTGACAGCTTTTCATGCAAAAGAACCAGGAAGTTGCACACCCAGAGTGAGTCCACTGCTGCTCAACTGGAAGAAGATGTGCAGCTCTAATCACTCAGCACAGTTCCTGCTTTTGAAGGGATGACAAGTTGATTTTGGGTGCTTGTGGCTAATATTTAACCAGATCTCAAACACAGCAGGTGTGCCATTTATTCAGAAATGGCCTGCACAGTGTCATTTCTAACAACATCACCTTTATAAAATGTTCATATGTTCAATAGACGTGGGATTCAGAGTGCAGGCGACAGCCAACTTTATTTAGACGTTACAGTGTGCATTTAAAAATGGTGCACACAAAGACAAAATGGTGTCAGGGACTTCTGCACACAAACTGAAAATGTTTCACAGGTAAAACATGAGAGTCAAGATCGCTTAGCAACAGCAGATTTTTTTAATTAATTTATTTATTTTTTGCAGCTTGTGTGGTGACAGAGAAATCGGCCTTGCCGCCATCCAGTGGTGAACAGTCAGTAGTTGGTGCTGCAAATGAGCACGCTTCTCAAAAGCATTTATGCTCAGTGAGGTAAAAAAAAAAAAAAAAAAAAAAAAAAAAAAAACTGCAACCATTTGCAAGTATTATCAGTGAAGAGGGTCTCGATTTAAGAAAAAGTGACACCCTCTTTCCTTTTTGGCATTGTTCAAAGACATATGCAGCAATTTGATTGGCTGCTCTCACAGTTGGTGGTTGCTTAGCAACATGTAAGGAGGGTGGGATGAGGGCAGGGAAGGCGTCCTTCAAGGGGAGGGTGCACTATGGTTACAGGCAGACTGACTGGGGAAATACCTGGCAACATTCCCAAATAAACAAACAAGGGAGGGAGGGGGGAGAGAGAGTGAGAGAGAGAGAGAAAGAAAGAGAGAGAAAGAGAAACAGTTGTATTTCAGAGTCCAGACAGTCAAAAGTGATAACAGTTGGTGATAATGAGGACATGGCATTTTATTACTGCTGTTGTTCCCAGAACAGACCAACTCTGGTGTACAGGAAGACCAATTTTGCTTAAAAAAAACCCCTTTAGATCTCTTAAAAAAGCACAATGCATCAGTCTAGTGGTCCGCAAATGAAAGAAATGGGCTCAAGCTTGAGGTTTTTTGAGAGAACCCCTGTGACTGCGGAAAAGGACGCAAACTGTTGCAGGCGATAAGGCCGAACACGCCGATGAGGAACAGACGAACAGGCCGCACAGGCATGTACGGTCTAGATAAGAGTGCGTAGGCACAATACCTGACCTGTCCTCGCATGTTCAAGTGTTTGTTCACAGGGTTGGGTGACTAGGTGTGCGTTGGATGAACGTCTCATTATCGTGCAACTATTTATTAAAGTAATTGGGATGAATCAAGTTAGACGTGATGGCTGCGTGTGCTTCATGCAAGAAATACCTGTAGAATATGAAGAAGAGTTAAAAGGACACTGCGAAGTCCAAAAAGCAAAGGAGAAAATCGGGAGAGTTGAGAGGGGGAAAAAAAGTGTAAAATGTGCTTATATGGAGAGGTGGAGGGAAAAGGAAGGTGGGGGGAGTGGCTGGTGGGGGGCATGGCCTGCAAAAGGAGGTGGGCCTTGGGCATGATGCAGGCCGTTTCCACATGCAAGGCTTTGTCGAGTGCAGGAAATGAGGTTTGTGTTGTCATTAAAAGGAATGTTTCTATGGCGATGCAGAGAGCCGTGTGCACAGTTCATAGGGTGAGGAGGGGCTAAGTGAGAGTAGAATTTCAAAGAAAGCAGGCTCCATCTCTTCTGAAGCGATACTGCACATAATTAACATAATGACTTAAATGTTTTTTTTTTTTTACTAGTTTTCACATCTGTTAAATAATTTGCTTTATAAAGCAATGTGACTTTTAAAGCCTAAAAATAGCAACGCATACATCTGTTTCGCTGAACTGAATATAAAAATGTGTTGTCCGAAATAGATTTTTCATTTTTCATTTGAAGGAAGTGGCACTGTGCTTGTTTCTGCTCTCACATACGCAGAATAAAGTCAAACATTTGAAAGTCTGTGAGATCAAAGTCAGTCTCATCACGGCACAGAACAAGACGTAACAACTATTTCAGATCAAAGGATAAAACAAAAAGATCTGCACGGTTGTCATATTGAACAGGAATTTTATTGAACATTTCTTGTAGACCACAAAAGAGAACTTTATGATGAGAAATCTTTAACAAATAATGTGATTTTAAAATAACAAAAACTTTAATCATCAGCCAACACAGTTCCTACTAAATCACTGTGCCAACTGAAGCCCTTCACCTCATTTTACAACCAGAGGAAAAGGGATTCAGCATGTACCAAAGGTTGTGCTGCCCCCAACCTTTCTGTCTGAGCACAGCAGCTGGTATAGTAAAACCAGGACTGAGGTCTGTGTGAGACCACAGCCAGATGGTAAAATACACATCAGAATAACAGCTGCTTAACAGTCGGAAAAGGCATTTTTTTTATAACCCCAAAGCCAATTAGTTTCAACTAAACACAACCAAGCCAATATTCATTAGAAAAGGTACAATCTGCAAAATTTAGCTTTAAATGATTGCATGTGCTTGCAGTCATATATCAGGCGTTCTTTAATATGACTGTGTAGTGATCAGGTGTCACATTAACGGCCCTATCTTGGCAGCGATTGCATACTAAATTGCACAGTGACGCACATGCTTTTGAGGTGTGTCCACATTTTATTTACTATTTAAAGGGTGCATAGACTGAGTGCAAAGTTGCTGGGTGTAAAGAGGGTTCATTCATGCCATTCATTAGACAAGAGAATGTAGAAGTTTGAGTATAACATCAACAAACTAACACTTGCGTTGTGATGTGCACCGTTTTGCGCCATGTGGAAAATAAATCCTTATTGTAAAACTGATTACTGAGGAAGATTTGGTTGCTGCTGCCTTCTGGACTAAAAGTCTTCTTGCTCCAGAACCTGAACCAGAACAGTACATAGTCAGTTTAAAACTCAAATAACATTTATTTGATCATATTCACCGAAGACCATGAGATTCATACACACTGGTTAAAAGCCTTCAAACAGAATTTTCCCAATTATAATATGCAGTCTATCTCAATATGAGGTTACTGAAAAATAATAGAAGATAGATTTATTTAAGTTTGTACAATGCCAGATTTTCAGTGGGTCAGAGGTTCACATTCACCCAAATGGCACGTAGGATTCCATGATTTTAGAAATACTTCTGGCCTCAGAGGCATCACACCTCTGCTAATATTTTAAACCTTTTCTCACATTATCTGTCCTTTTAATGAATGTCCACATACTCAAAAATTCAACAGCATGTCTTTCAGATCTGGCTCAAACCTTTCACAATATTTAGTTCTTGAAGGAATTATAATCAGAATTCAAAACATAAGAAAGATCTATCACGAAATAAACAATAAACAGTCATTTAAAGGGGCCAAAATGTAAACATTTCCAGGAAGAAAATATAGGTCACCAGGTGTCTTATAAATATTTTAAAGTGTGTATCCAAATATTTCCCACTGTCACAGAGGAGACCCATCTTAAAAGCAAGTAGTTTTCATGTCTGTAATGAATGTCCTGTTTCAGTGACTGTCCCTTTAAATGCAAAGAAATGGCTGCTTGCAAAGCCGAATGTTCTGTCCAAAAGGGAGCATATGTCCATATCTTCCCCATTAGACTGTGTGGGAATGACACCCAGCGCACAGACGGGTGTAGCAGGCCGAACAGTCCGCCCCTAAAAATCGGTCCACCTTTTGCATCTGCCCATGCGTCATTTCAGACCACAGCAGGACGTCTGAGACGGGGTCTCTTCACTCAAAGCAATGAAATGGATTAATGGGATTATTAACCATCAGATGATAAAGGTAAAACCTCTTAAATCATTCTAAAGTCAGTTTTAAGCAGAAAGGAGGTGAAATTCTGTGACGTTTTGAAATGTCGGACATGCTCGTTTAGCCATTTAGCTCTGATCGCTTCTGCCGCCTTTTATGATGAAATAATGCTGAATTTATGTGGAAATGATTGTTGTACAAAAGCTTCAGATACTGTATCTGTCGCTGAAATAGATGATGACTGGAGTGCAGTTTTAAGCAGAAATGAGGTGTTAATTTGTGAACCGCGTCATTGGGGGACCGATTTTTAGGGGGACCGTTCGGTTGGTGACACCGGTGTAACAGTTTATCTATGAAGGGTCAAAGTGATCAAAATTAATTGAAATATTGAATGTGGCAAATATGAGTGCAGTAAAACATAGATTGTGGTAAAAATGAAAGCAGTAAAACAATTAATGTGGTTAAAAGTGAAAGCAGCAAATATTGAATGTGGTTAAAAAATCAAAAGGGTAAAACTAGACTTGATAAAAATGGAAGGCGTGAAGTACTAAACATGAAAATGAGCGACAAAAAACATCATCTGATTAATATTGCCCCTTTGAAAATTAGAATCGTTAAATTTGGATGCCATTAAAATCCCATTACGGTAAATATTAATCTTATAAATATTATGTCTTAAAAATATAACATTGGCTAATTTAATTCACTGCCTCAATTTTAGTACCTCTACTTTACCCACTTCAATTGTATCATTTGCTGTACTCGATTTAATGTTGAATGTTTTCATTCACTGCCTCAATTTTTGTAGGTCTGCTTTACCCACTTCAGTTTTATCATTCACCGCGTCAACTGTGTAATTTTGCTCACTTCCGCTGGATCGGAATACGGCGGCAGCCACTGTTGCGACAGCGGAAATTTGTAGTCCAGAGCCACTGCGCATGTCACTGACCGCGGGGTGGCGCCACTGGGAGTCGCAGGCGAAGAGCGCCCAAATGACGTCGTTTTATACGCGACACAATCGTAAACAATGGCGGACTCCGTGTGTTTGCTCTGTGAGGTTTTAAGAGAAAGTTGCTGGTGATGAGACGAAACACGCTTGAAAAGTACAGAAGACTTTGGGAATTCATACAACAATATGAAGACGAGAAGATACGAGCTGCTAGAGACGAAGAGACAAAGCATGGCGGGAAGCTAATCGTTAGCTCATAAATAATAGGCTGTCACTATTAAGTATTAAAATTGTGGTTGTCAAAATAAAGCGTTAATTTAGATTAATTAATTACAGCACCTGTCACACTTTGCTCCATTTTGTTTAGACGTCAGTGACTTGGTCTGTAAATGAAGACACGTTTCTGAGAGCAATACAGTCACTTGCCCAGTTCCGGATCACTGCTGTAGTTTTTGTGCCGCCGTTTCTCGTAATCAGCACGAACAAGCTAATACTTGGTACCAATGGAAAGATTGATGTTTTGTCTACAAACGACCACAAGCTCGACCGGATCCAGCCGTCCTTGTGAATAGCAGAGGAATCAAAACATCCTGGTGTCTGCGGTGTGCGCGCTTTTTCTGACTCATTCTTGCAAGTTTTAAAGTAACGATCTCTAAGACGTAGCAAAGGTGAGTTAGCCGTTCGGTGTTTTTGGTTCTAGAGTGGGAAAATACTTACTTACTTGGGTAGAAAATGTCAGTGTGTTATGTCTTGCTGTTTAATTGCTGCGTGCATTTATCTCCGACGCGAAAATTTGCCAGTTGTGGATCACTGAAGCAGCAGCGTGTCTGTAGTTGTGAGCCTTGTGGACTTTGGGGGTCATCTCAACATCACGAATGGACATAAATGTGGGGGCTTTTACTTTTTAATTCGGGAGAAATCTCACCTCCACACTTCATTTTTTGCTCGTAAAAACGTATAACGGCGCTTTTTGAAACGAGGTAAAGTCTCATTTAATAAGTATTATTTCTATCATTTTGTGTTCAAAACACATTCTCGGGCACAGTGTGTATCATTCTGCATTAGAAGGGCTCCAGCCAGATGCCAGGAATGAACCCAAAGTGACGCAAAGTGTTGCGATCCGTTTCTGGCAAATTTTTGCGCCACACATAATGTGGCTTCACACTTTAAGTAGAAGCGCTACTCCACCCAGACTTTTTCAGCTAAATAACATCCAAATACCCAATACAACAATACACAATAAAGGACATTCAGTTGCATTATGGCTCCGTATAGCGGGACTTTAAAAAAGGTGATCCGGAACTGGGCAACCGTCTGTACATTTTTATTTATTTATTTATTTATTCATTCAATGTTTTACCAGGTAAGTCAATTGAGAACACTTTCTCATTTACAATGACGACCTGGACAAGAGGCAACACAGCAGGAGAGAATAACAGATTCACAATCTCCACATACAACAGTGAAAAACATACAGTAAAACAACTGCAGAAACAACAATAAAACAGAAAATGTTAAGAATTAAGATATACATTATTAAAAACATGTGCAATGGTCCTGTAAAATGTTAGAAATTGAGTTTTTAAAAGTAGATAGGGGTAAAAACTAAGCTTTAGAGACTGTTGTAAGTTATTCCAGTCACTTGCTGCAGAAAACTGGAAAGAGGAGCGACCAAAGACTGTGCGAACTTTTGGGACCACTAGACTGATGTAAGTGCTGGAGCGGAGAGCGCGACTAGAAGTGTGGATGTTTAGTAAAGAGCTCAAATAGGACGGAGCCAAGCCAATCAAACATTTGTAAATACACAATAGCCAATGGATTTGTCTACATGTGTGGAGAGAGGGCCACTTCACCATTGAGTACAAGTCACAGTGGTGCGTGGTGAAAGGTGTACCTGTAACAAAGCATATGGCAGCATGATATACAACATCAAGTTTGTGGAGTAGAGTCTTTGATGCCATTCTGTAAACTAAGTCTCCATAATCAAGGGTGGGGAGAACTGTAGTTTTTACCAAAAGCTCTCTTTTTGGGCGAGTGAAAGTGTTTTTATGGCGGTATAAAAAGCCAATTCTCGCCTTTGCTTTGGTGAGCAGGTTAATGATGTGGGTTTCAAAAACTACAGAGTTATCAAGCCATACACCTAGATACTTATAGTGCAAGACAGTCTGAATTTCTGATCCGTCCAGGGATACAATTTTACCTGGACTCTCAGGGAGCGGGAGGTTTCTGTTAAAGAACATACATTTGGTTTTTCTTGTACGAGGTCTATTAGAAAAGTATCCGACCTTATTATTTTTTCAAAAACCATATGGATTCGAATCACGTGTGATTACATCAGACATGCTTGAACCCTCGTGGGCATGCAAGAGTTTTTTCACGCCTGTCGGTTACGTCATTCGCTTGTGGGCAGTCTTTGAGTGAGGAGTCGCCCACCCTCTCGTCGTTTTTTTCATTGTTTAGGAATGGCTCAGAGACTGCTGCTTTGTTTGATCAAATTTTTTTCAAAACTGTAAGGCACAACTGAGTGGACACCATTCGATAAATTCAGCTGGTTTTCGGTAAAATTTTAACGGCTGATGAGAGATTTTGGTCTGGTAGTGTCGCCGTAAGGACGGCCCACAGCGCCTGACGGCGATCTGCGCTTCGAGGCGGCAGCGTCTCACCGTTTCAAGTTGAAAACTTCCACATTTCAGGCTCTGTTGACCCAGTAAGTCGTCAGAGAACAGAGAACTTTCAGAAGAAGTCAGCATGAGGAGTTTATTCGGACATTCCATTGTTAACGGACATTTTGTAATGAAAGAACGTGCGGGCAGAGTCGCATGTCGGGCCGGACCCGACCGCGGGGGGTCGCGACAGGAAAAACACCTCCATTGGAAACCTTAACGGGCAAGTTGGAACATGCCCAAGCTGTTAAACAATTTCTCAGTTACTCACTTGTTGAAAGCCATCAAAAGCCGCCTGAATTTTACAAATGGTTTTCAACACGGAGGTGTTTTTCCTGTCGCAGCGCACACAGATTTCCCGAGTCGTCACGGAAACGACTCGGCAAATTTGCGCGCACGTCTTTCATTAAAAAATGTCCTTAAACAGTGGAATGTCCGCATAAAGTCCTCACGCTGGCCTCTTCTGAATCTTATCTGTTCTCTCACGACGTCCTGGGTGAATTAAGCCTTAAATTAGGATGTTTTCAGCTCTAAACAGGCCGACAACGGCACCTGGAAGCGCTGCAGGACGTCCCGCTCCGTGGGAAGTCCTTACACCGACAGAAACACCCCATAATCTCTCATCAGCCGTTAAACTTTTCACCGAAAACCAGCTTAATTTCTCGAATAGTATCCACTTGGATATTCCTCACAGGTCCAGAAAAATTTTTGATAAAGCAACGCGTGCCGTCTCGAGCAGCGTGTGAAACAAAGGAATTCAGCCGAGAGGGCGTGACCACATCTCACTCAAGGCCTGCCCACAGGGAAATGACGTCACCGACACTCGTGAAAAAACACGCATGCGCACAAGGGTTCAAGCATGATTGGTGTAATCGCATGTCATTCAAATACATATAGTTAAAAAAAAAAAGGGTCGGTTTATTATCTAAGAGACCTCGTATTTAACGCAAGTCGAAGCTCAGAAAAGGCATATTGAAGTGAAATGAAGCTGTCTTGGAGCAAAGACAGACTAGTGTTGAAACGGACTATGCACATACAGGATAGTGTCATCTGCGTACAAATGCATTTGACACTGACCTGCAGCATATGTGATATTATTTATGTAAATATTGAACAGAGTGGGGCCTAGGGTGGATCCTTGAGGCAGACCTTTGTGAAGAGGTAGGGGTTCTGAGAGGAGCCCTTCAACTCTCATCGCCTGCATACGCCCAGAGCAAAAGCTTTTAAACCATGTAATGGAGTTGTCTGAAAAACCTGTCTCCCGTAGCCTATCCATCAAGATGTTTAAGTCCACAGAATCAAAAGCTTTGGCTAAGTCAACAAACATAGCCACACAGTACTCCTTATTGTCAACAGCATTGATGATATCATTGAGGACCTTCAATGAGGCAGTCAGACAGCTGTGCCTGGCTCTACATCCAGACTGCAATGGGTTATAGATTTGGTAAGACTCCAGGTAATCTATCAGCTGTATGTTGACAATTTTTTCAAAGATTTTCGAAAGACAGGGCAAGATGGAAATTGGCCTGAAGCAGTTCATGTCACTGTTGTCTCCTCCTTTAAATAGAGGAGTGACCACAGCAGATTTCCAATCTTTTTGAAAAACCCCAGTCTGTAAGGAAAGATTGAATAGTCTACAGATGGGGGCTGCTAAAATGTGAGCTGCTGTTTTCAAAAAGAAAGGCTCTAGTGAATCGAGTCCGGCAGATTTAGAAGTGTCCAGTCTCAGCAGTTCATTGAGCACTTCAGATTCCAGGATGGGATGGATAGAGAAGACAGGTCTATCAGGGGCTGATTGGGGTTGTTTCACAGGGGTTGTGGCCTGAGATAAAAGGTCTGTATGGCCAACCTGAGCAAAGTGTTTATTAAAATTGTCCATAATTTTTGCCTTATCAGTGATAACCACACCATCAGCTTTGATCATGATTGGCAGACAGGGACTTATTTTCTTATTTTCCTTAGACTTAATTGAACTCCAGAATTTTTTAGGGTCAGCACTACTAGCGAGTAATTGCTCTTTAAAATGAGTAACTTTTGCCCTTCTAATTGTCTGAGTGCATTTGTTTCGGACAGCTCTATAGGTCTGCCAATCTGATTATTAGAGAATTTAGCTTTTTGCCAAAGATGGTGTTTCTGACAGATGAGCTCAGCTAAATCTGGTCTAAACCAAGGACTATATCGATTTTTTACTCTTATTTTTCTTAGGGGAGCATGTTTGTTTAAAATTGAAGTGAACAAACTTTTGAAATGTGACCAGGCAACTTCAACATTAGGGATAAGATCAATGCTGCGCCAATTAACTTGGGATAGATCATGTAGGAAGGCCTGCTCGTCAAAATGTTTTGTTAGCCATTTGAATATAATCAGAGGTGGGGTTTGTGGAGTAATGCTCTTGCGAACACAGGCTATGATACAGTGATCACTTAGACTTTGACAGAATACACATGACATATTTATCAGGTCCGTTAGTAAGTATAACATCAATCAGTGTCCCAATGTTCATAAACCTGGAGTTATACCTGGTGGGGCTTGACACAATCTGGGACAAGCCAAGTGCATCTAATTGTAACTGCACTGATGGTAGAGGGTTAAGCATGCCCCAGTTCAGGTCCCCAAGCAAGATGAATTCTGAAGTAACATAAGGAGCAATAAGCTCACTAATAGCAGGGAGAGCACAGGCAGGTGCTGAGGGTGGTCTGTAGCAACTAGCAACAATGATAGAGAAGTCTGTAGACAGGTTAACCTTCATGATGACCAACTCAAATTGCTTTGCAACAGATTTAGATGTTAACACTGAGCAATGTAAATTTGCCTTGGAATAAATGGCTACTCCACCCCCCTTGGAACTTCTGTCCTGGCGAAATATATTATATCCAGGGATGGCGACTACAGAATCAGGGGTGGATTTTTTGAGCCAGGTCTCAGAGATAACCAGAACATCAGGGTTTGAAGTGTGGACATAAGCAGTCAACTCAGCCATTTTTGGGATCAGGCTGCGGGTGTTTAGATGTAAAACACCTAGGTGCTTTCTAGTGTAGAAGGAGTCAAAAGTTAATTGATGTTCACTGGGGGGTCTGAATGTAGGGACATTAGTCAGCAAACTGTGATCAGGACCTGGATTAGGTTGAATGTTTCCTGAAATAAGCAGAAGGGCAATGAGGCACCTCTGCTGGATGTCACAGTCTGTAAGTGACATCCACCTTGGTCTGATGTCCAGCAGAGAGGTGGAGTGGTGATAAAATGTACTCCTTCAAAACCAGAATACTTATGTGTGGGAGCAGAGTTGGGGAGTCATAGCTGATTGGAGGCGGTGTGGGTGACAATGATGCCGGATCCCGATCAGCTGGACGCGTCCCCCTGCCAGGCAACATAGGTGCAGCACCAAGCGCGCTGCAGTAGGGGGAATGCTCAAAGCAGACTTCCAGTAAACACAGCAGGGCAAGACGCACAGGAAAAAACAGCCCATAGTCCGCGAAGGATCCGCTGGTCCCGCTGCGTGTTGGCTCCGGATCCGCCCCATGATAAAATCCAGTCCGTGATTTTTCCACTATGAGGAGCCAGCAGTACAGTGATACGGTGAGCCGCTGACAGCAGGTGGAGGACAGCTAGCAGCAGGGCAAGCAGGCCCAGGTGGAGGACAGCTAGCAGCAGGGCATGCAGGCTCAGGTGGAAAGCAGCTAGCAGCAGGGCAGGCAGGCTCAGGTGGAAAGCAGCTAGCAGCAGGGCAGGCAGGCTCAGGTGGAAAGCAGCTAGTAGCAGGGCAGGCAGGCCCAGATGGAGAGCAGCTAGCAGCAGGGCAGACAGGCCCAGATGGAGAGCAGCTTTTTACTCCTTAAAAGTCGAAGCCACAGAACTTTCCCAAACTGTTCAAAGTAAGACTTGAGCTGAGGCTCAAACAGCCCAACAGGTAGGCAACTCCTGACACTGTTACCTTATATCAGGGGTGGGCAATCATGTGCCATGAAGGGCCGAGACACTGTAGGTTTTCCTTACTACCAATTGCCTCAGCAGGTGATTTCATTCATGATCAGGTGTTTCAGCAGGTGATTTCATTCATGATCAGGTGTTTCAGCAGGTGATTTCATTGACGATCAGGTGTTTATGTTCAGGGGAGAAGCTCATCAGCAACCCACCTGCTGAGGTGATTGGTTGCAACGAAAACCTGCAGTGTCTCGGCCCTCGCTGCCCACCCCTGCCTTATATTCTTACAAAGTGATTTATCTTTTCATGTGTTGTGGTCTGTTTATGATCTGGACCCCAAACGTGTTGAGGCAGTTTTCCAGGCGAGAAAATGCAGCTACTCTGGTTATGTGTTATGTTACATGTAGATGTCAGTACTTTTATACTGAAGTAACTTGCTTTGATAACTATTGTTAAAAATCAAACGTGGGAGTTTGGGCGTTTACCGACGTTCATGCACAAAATGTTAATTCGGTTTTAATGACCGTTAATTAACGTCATCACTGAACTCGAACAGGTTAAAACGCATTAAAAACGTTTGTTTTTCATCCAGATTTTAATGTTCAATAGACAAATTTAAATATGAAATCTCATAAGATAATTATTAAAGGCATCATATTGTGCAGAAAATCAGCTTCCAAACTCCCACAATTCTGTTTTTATAGGCATTCTTTATAATACAGCCTTTTATTGTCATTGTACACATAAATACAATGAAATTTGTCTGCACTCCAAATTTCAGTTAGACACGTCTTCTAATTTAAGATCAATTTACAGCTTAATACCTGCTTGATGTGTAACAGAAATAACACACATCCTGTTTACCAGATTATTCAATGCCCCAAACACACAGATTTTTAAAATATACCTGCAATGAAATGATTCATTTAGATTAACTAATCACAAACCCTGTAATCAATTACATTATTTTTTAATAGCCTGACAGCACTAATTAAAATATGTATGCTGTATGTGTGTGTTTCAGATGGTTTTCTCAGACACCGTTGAAAAGGTTCATGCCATGGAATGGGATACCTGTCAACATTTGCCTACACGTCATACACCGGTTATGTTTCACTGAATTTTGAATAAACTTTTGTACTTTTTGCTAAAATTTCTCCACTTTTGTGTAACATCAATTTGATTTGTAAAAGTTACCAAGGTTTACTGATTTAAATTAAATGCTAACAGTTTGAAAAGCCGTTTAAGCAAAATTCAGTAGTAAAATACGTTTTACATTTAATGGGGTCATAAATGTAAATGGAAGTAAACAGACAGTAAAACTGGTTGTTCAAAATATCTGAATAAATTACTTCTGGTTTGGTATAAGTCATCCAGCAGAATTATACACCACAGTACAATAGTTTGTGGTAAAATGTTACATCACATCAAACCCTAAACCTAGTATAGCCAGAATTCCTTGATGTAATGGTGCTATCACTGAAGTGACTAAACCTTTTCATGTTGAATACCATTTGCTAAAATCTCAGTTTAGACATGATTATTCCAGCATCTTTGTAAAGATTTAGCCAGGTGTAATGTGCAGTGTCTTCTGGAGTAGCAAATCCCAAATTAAAATTCTTAGAAATGAACCATCATCGTACCAAAACGTCAATGACTAAATGTTTTTTACTGCTGACTCAGCCAGAAATGACAAATTATGATACAATCACATAAGTCAAAATGTTTACTGCAACTAAAAGAAGAGCAAATACCCCTCCAAAATAAATAAATAAATACATAAATCTGTGCAATACAAACTATACAAAAGTTCCACATGTCTATAGTCCTGGGGTGGGGGCGCAGGACACATGGCCCGGTCATGCATCGCGTGGATAAGCTCGCCCAGCACATCAAGGATTGCCCGATTAAACGCAGCTTCCACCTCCGTTGCTTCTTCGAGGATCAGCCGGATGTGTCGATCACACTGAACCCAGTTCAGCTTCAACCTCAACATCGCTGGGTGGACAGATTCTCCTGCTGGAACAGGCTCCTTTTATTCTTGCCTGGACAATAATGAAGGTAGAAATGGGAAGTGATAAACAAAAGCAAGTTTTAAAAAATTCTACCTCTCTCTCTCTCTCTCTCTATATATATATATATATACATACACACACGTACATACATACAGAGTGCCCCCCCCCCCCAAAAAAAAACAAGAATTGTAATATTAAAAAAAAAAAACCTTTCAGTTTCTATATGATCATTCTCCAGACTTTCACTTATCTTGATCACTTTGCATAAAAGTTATGTTTTTTCAAAATTTTGCTCCAACAAATCAGACAATTTGGAGCATAATTTGAAAGAAGCTGACTTTCATGCAAAGCAACTAAGATAACTGAAATTTTGGGGAAGGTCCATCAAAATTTGCTGGACCTTAGTGGGATTTTTTTTTTGTTTTGTTTTACAATATTTTTATGGCTTTCTTTTTTTTGGGGGGGGGGGGGGGGGTGTCACCCTGTGTGTACGAGGTCTGTCCGTAAAGAATCGTACCTTTTTATTTTTTTCAAAAACTATATGGATTTCATTCATATGTTTTTACGTCAGACATGCTTGAACCCTCGTGCGCATGCGTGAGTTTTTCCACGCCTGTCGGTGACGTCATTCGCCTGTGAGCACGCCTTGTGGAAGGAGTGGTCCCGCCCCCTCGTCGGATTTTCATTGTCTGGAAATGGCGGAATGAAAAGGACTTTTTTTCCATCAGAATTTTTTCAGAAGCTGTTAGAGACTGGCACCTGGAAACCATTCGAAAAATTTATCTGGCTTTCAGTGAAAATTTTATGGGCTTCACAGAGAATAAGGACTTTAACTACAGGTTTAAGGACCCCTTTAAAGGACGGTCGGTGCGCCGCACTGCGAGCTGCGACGATGCGGCACAAACCACTGGATCATTTCTAAGCTGATGGCTCTGTGGTTATCACAAGACCTGGACATCAGCCATTTTCCGGCAGATTTCACTTTTAACAAGAGATTTTGTCATGGAAAGCCGCGCGGAGGCTTCGCGCGTCATGACCGATTCGCTGATGAAGCGAGACAAAGGAACACCTCCGTTTCGGCATGTTAGAGGACAAGTTGGGACATGTCCAGCTCTCCACAAGTTCTTTTATACTCACTCGACTGGTAAGCACTGAAAGCCGAGATAGACATGTCTCAACTTGTCCTGACTTGTTGTGATTCAAATCCATATGGTTTTTGAAAAAAATAAGGTCGGATACTTTTCTAATAGACCTCGTATATATATATATATATATATATATATATATATATATATATATATATATATATATATATATATATATATATATACACACACACACCGTTATTAGGGAAAAACATTTTGGAGCTAAAAGCTATGTGATGTGAGACATTATTCTTACCAGTGATGACACGTTGCTGTGTAGTGCTGGACGTTGATGGTCGAACCCTCCTCGCTTATGGAACTGGATTCTTCAACAAAAACACAAAATCACGACATGTTCAAAAAAATAAAGTAATGGCACTAAATTAGATGTAAACGTTTGTTGTCATGCTGACTTGAGGTGTTTTTCTGTCAGAAGTTAATAGTACCTTAAAGCTGAGCACAGAGTTAGCTAGCTCGCTAGTTAGTAGTCAGCTAGCTCACTGTGTCTGAATACACAAGACAACGTTACTTTAACACAAGTTTAGACTCAAAATCTTTGTTAAAGTGTGCTTCCCACCAATGGGATAAGTAACATTAAACGGTGCTTTCAAGCAGACGACAGACAAAGTCACAAAAACACTTACCAACAAAGCTGTGGCCGAGTCGCGATCATCCTGCCTCCGGGTGCTCATCGGTCGGTGTACGTAAACAGCGTTCCTTCGGTCGAACCGTTTCCAGCCCTTACAGTCTGACCTACTCCGGTCGTTGTGGTCCTGTAATCACTTTTAAGCTTTTTCAGCTGTTCTCTGCGTTGCTGTAATGTCCGGTGAGCCGGGTGCTGCCAAAGACTGGGAGATTTTCTCATTTCGGGTCGCTTCATCCACCTCTCTGTATTCTCTCCAACGCCACCAAACAGAAACGTCCGCAACTCATCCACGGACCAGTGCGAGTAAAAAAAACAAACAAAAAACCTCGCCGTGAAACGGAAGAAAAACCCAGTTTCTGTAACACCACTGTGACTATTTAAAAATGGCGGGTTTGAGTCTCGTCTCGGACGGTGCGCTCATGTCTCGTCCAGTGACAAGTTTCTCTGACCAATCAGTGGCCGGCAGCCTGTCGACGTCACATTTTAGTATCGGCTCGGCTCGCTTGGAACCGCTCCTGAGCAGGTACTAAAAAAACCACTCGGTACCAGGTGCTAACCCTAATAGAAAAGCAAAAAACCGAGTAGAGTCGAGCAGTGGCTAAATCAAATGCAAGGCTGGGACTAATCAAGCGTTCATTCCATGACATGCAATCTACGACCTTTAAGCAACTATACAAATCTCTAGTGAGGCCTATAGTTGAGTACTGCACAGTTCTTACCCACGGTGTGTACAGGCAAGATGAGGACAGGGTTGAAAAAGTACAGAGACGTGCAACGAAGCTAGTTAAGGACCTGAAAACTCTGCCTTATACTGAACGTCTGCAAACACTTCACTCACCCACACTAAAGTAAAGGCGCAGAAGAGCTGACATTCTACAAGTGTATAGGATTCTTAATGGGATTGATGACCTTGAAGTGTCCCAGTTCTTCTCACTACAGACATCAGGCAGAACACGCTCTAATGGGTTCAAGATTTTCAAGCAACATTGCCAGACTAAACTTAGAGGCAACAGTTTTAGCCAGAGAGTAGTGGATCCATGGAATGCCCCGCCCACCGAAATTGTGACAGCTCCATCTTTGAACCATCTTAAATCGTCTCTCGAACGGCACTGGAAACGTGACTCAGACAAATGGACAGTTTAGTGACAATATATAATTATATACACTAAGACAGGTACTGGGTTTAACGAAATAGAGGACAACCAGTCAGTGACTGACAATCCTAACACTCAGTAAGTAAGTACTCACTAAGTAAGAGCCAAGTAGAGCAGAGCAGTGCTACTTTTGTGAAGTAGAAAAGCGCTTTTAGATTTGGGCGCTTTTAGCTTTGGGCGCTCTTCGCCCCCGACTCCCACTGGCGCCACTCCGCGGTCAGTGACATGTGCAGTGGCTCTGGACTACAAATTTCCGCTGTCGCAACAGTGGCTGCTGCCATATTCCGATCCAGCGGAAGTGAGCAAAATTGCACAGTTGACGCGGTGAATGATAAAACTGAAGTGGGTAAAGCGGACCTACTAAAATTGAGGCAGTGAATGAAAACATTCAACATTAAATCGAGTACAGCAAATGATACAATTGAAGTGGGTAGAGGTACTAAAATCGAGGCAGTGAATTAAATTAGCCAATGTTATATTTTTAAGACATAATATTTCTAAGATTAATATTTACCATAATGGGATTTTAATGGCATCCAAATTTAACGATTCTAATTTTCAAAAGGGCAATATTAATCAGATGTTTTTTACGTCACTCACTTTCATATTTAGTACTTCACACCTTCCATTTTTATCAAGTCCAGTTTTACCCTTTTACCCGTTTTACTGCGTTCATATTTACCACATTCAATATTTCAATGAATTTTGATCACTTTGACCCTTCATATTTATTTTCCTCAGATGCTCCCTTTATAAGATATCTTGCACCCCGGGGGGGAAGATGTCCTAGGATATCAATATCTTGTTAAAACGAAGTTTTGCAAGATATACTGTTAGACCGGCTCAGTAGGCATGTCTCATACCCTGTGTCTGAATACCGAGTGTGTACTTAACGTCGGTTAGTATATACTACTCAATCGTTACAGTAATGCTTACTAGAAGTAAGCGAATAAGTACAGAATTCAAACATACTATGTCGGTGCCATTTTATCTGTCCTTTGACTTGGAACAAAGTGACATATGCGCATACTCACAGTTCAAGAAAAATTTCTTTTCCAAAAGCAGACTTTTTCATGGTTCTTGATGTATTGTATAATCACATAGTCCCTTGGATGTCAGTACCTTTTTCATGTATGACCACCATTTTCTCAGAATTTTCTGAAATTCTTTGGTTACCGGTATAGTCCCTATGTAGAGCCCTGCACGAGACTATTTTCTTCATCCCGCTCCTGCCTGCTCGTGCTGAATTTCGGACCATTACCGCCTGCAACCGCAACATGTATGTTACACTCCCGCCCGTTCGCACAATGTTTATGTCCAGTCCCACCCACACCTGTGAAACTCTGAGAATTTATGCCTGCACAATAATAGAAATGCATTGATTTTGTGTCTTCTCTCATCCCACAGGAGAAAACACATAATTTAGGCTATTAATAAAGAGATTTGTGGGGTTGTTCATTTCGTTTCCCTGGCCTGTATGTCTCCTGATGCACTGGTCAGTATTAGTGCTCCTATGTCATGGTTTTCATTTAATTTAAAGACAGTTTCATATGTGTGCCCTATATGGGCATGCGGTGGGTTGCTGCGGCACCTCCCGCTGCAGCTGCGTCTCTGTATGTGTACCTGTTCCTCCTATCCACTCCTGTTGTCTGTTGCTCATGTTAAATTAAAGACACTCTATTTAACCTGAAAGTAGTGTGTGGGCACCACATACTTTTACACTATTCTCCTTATTTGACTTCCGACTCCTTATTGTTGCTTCCATTCCACAGTGTTTTTTTTTAGCCCCCTGTTCCCACCTGCTGCGAAGTTCTAACTGTTCGCTCCTGCCAGATTTGTGTTGGGTCCCGCTGGACCCAGCGGGCCCCAGTCCCGATGCACTTCTCTAGTATGTGCACAATGTAGGCAGTAGATCATCCTGGTACCATTCACCTACTACTAAATGCACAATGAGTATTTGGACACCCTAAAGATTGTGCTTACTGCTTTTTCCCTTCTACAGTGCTGTGAAAAAGTTAGTGCTCCCTTGAGCTTTTACATGTTTGAAATTTTTATGACTTCAAAAACAAACAAAAAAGAAATTCAGGTTTTTAATATTAAAATTTCTAGAATTATGCCCTTTAAACTCATAGTGAATAGTAACCTTTACATCATGAGCACAATGACTTTGTGCAATACGAATATTTTAATTTAACCAGGTTAATCTCATTGAGATCAAGATCTCTTTTACAAGGGAGACCTGGACAATTATAAACTTTCTAGTTCACCTAACCAGCATGTCTTTAGATATATGACCCCTTTAATTAAGCACTGAACACATTACTGCACTTACCCCCTTCATTAACCTTTGGCGAAGTTCCCCATGTGAAAGTGGCCGATCTTCAGTGACAAAAGAGTCTGTGTCGTACTCCACTCTGAGGAGTCAAAACAACACCAACACATACAGGAAGCTCAGTCGTCAACATTGTTGTTTGATCTCCTCAAATCTAGTTTTACTTCCAAACACAGATTGAGGACCATTCCAGTTTGTGATATTTATTTGAACATTTAAAGCAGTGGTGTCCAAACTATTCCAGAAAGGGTCGAGAGAGTGCAGATTTTCTTACTCCAGCAGGTGATTTCACTGATTAACATCACTTTGATCAGATGGGATGAGGTCATCAGTGAAATCACCTGCTGGAGTCAGTGGCAGAGTCCTTAAGGCTTTCAACAGAGGTGTTTTTCCTGTGGCGGAGCGAGCCGACGCGCGGACCCGTCCGCACGTCTTTCATTAAAAAAATCTCCTTTAACAGTGGAATATCCGGATAAAATGCTGAAACCGACTTCTTCTGAAACTTCTCTGTTCTCTCACGACGTCCTGGATCAATAGAGCCTGAAATGTGGAGGTTTTCAGCTTGAACAGGCTGACGACGGCGCCTGAGAGCGCTGCACGACGTCTCGCACCGTGGGAAGTCCTTAAAGCGACAGAATCACCTCAAAATCTCTCATCAGCCGTTAACATTTTCACTGAAAACCAGCTTAATTTTTCGAACCCTGTCCACTTCGATGTGTCTCACAGGTTTAGAAAAAATTTTGATCAAACAACGCGCCAGTCTCTCAGCAACTTCTCAGACAAAGGAATTCCGACGAGGGGCTGGACGACTCCTCCCACAAGGAGTGCGCACAGGCGAATGACGTCACCGACAGGCGTGGAAAAACTCACGCATGCGCACGAGGGTTCAAGCATGTCTGACGTAAAAACATATGAATGAAATCCATATAGTTTTTGAAAAAAATAAAAAGGACCATTACTTTATTGACAGCCCTCGTATAGTTCCCATTCCATAGCTGTATTTCTGTACAGTTTATATTTATATTGTATTTTTCATGTTACTTCTTATAATTGCTTTTACTATGTATTATTATTCTGCTTTTATAATTGCTTTTCTTTTAGATTCTCCGTATTGTTTGTCAAAGAAAGATTTTCATTGCACAAGGAAACATGTTTCCTTACTGTGCATGACAACTTTGAATCTGAATCGAAACATGATTGATTTGTGGACTGTTGCTCATAAGTCCAAAACCAGATGAACATGATACCTTGGACTCTGAGAAACTGGGTGTCTGATACGTTATGAATTGTACTTTTGAATTAATAGCATAAACAAATGAATAAATAAATAAAAATAAAAATATCATAATAAAGATACTCTTGGAACAGAACAGAAAGCACACATGGAAATACTATTTTGTTGTAAGAAATGAAAAGCAACCTGTTGATTGCAGGATGGATGCTAATATTTTGCTGAAGCATATCTGGATCTTGCCCCAAGAGGAATCGGGTCATATCTTTGGGATTATAGTACTTTTCCATATCCTGTAAAATGAAGAAAGGAAGATTTTAATTCTAATTCTACATCCAAATACACTTTATAAAACTGACAGAGGATTTACTCCAAATTTAACAATATAGGGCACACTGTCAAGTTACTTTCGAACTGAGATATGCTTGAATAGTGAGCAGCTCATTGGTCTTCTGTTCCACCAGACTGAGGTAGGACATGATGTTGCTGATCCCTGCAGAGGAGTCGAACATGTGCTCTGTCACTGAGCGATTGCACTCTATCTCAGAGAAAAGGTTGTTCACACCTGTGGAATGGAACCCATCAAAAATCACATGAGACTATGTATGTTTGATTATGAGCGTGTTGTGTATGGGGCCATTACTGTAGAAAAAGTGCATTTCACTCTGTGTGTATAGAATAGAAACACATGTATTTAGGACCAGACCTGTTTTAATCAGATCCAGGACATTGGTCAGGATGCCGGCCTGTGATTCATACTCCATGGCCTGTGACTCTGTTATTTTTAGTTTCTCATCAATGTCACGCAATGAAGTGCGTTCTTCTTGCTCCTGTTGCAGTCTTTCCACTCGCAATTGTTCAATTTCTTCTTGAATCTTTGGGGGGGGGGATAAAAATATATTATGCCATTAATTCTACCTTCACTGTCTTTTAGGATAATGTTAAAAAGAAACCTTTTAATAACTACTGTGTGTATGGTGGCTGAGAGGTTCCACAACACTTTCAAATTAAGATACCATGAGTAAATGCAGAAAACAAACACAAAATACACCTACATCAAATCAACAAGAGGAAGTTGTATTTAAAAAAGTCTTGCAAATTGAGCAAAATGCTTGTAAACTCAGAACACAAATACAAGGTACAGCACCTGCAACAATTTCATTACATGTCAAATCTAAATTCACACAATGTATGTAAAAATACAGATCATTGCAAATATCCCGGGCTATCCTCTTGAAAAATTTGTAGTGAAGCCTATGAAAAATAATGCCCCAAAATTTGTACATATCCCACATATATGTCAGCAGGCAGTGATGTCGTCAGAAAAAACAAGATGGCAGATTTTGTGTTTTAAAAAAGGTGGAAATTCTTATTATTGTTATTCTAAACCTAACTCCTAACACTATCTTGTGTTTCAGAATGTTAAATGCGAAACACGCATTGCGCATCTGGGTGAAACGTTTTAGTTAATTTTTCTTATGATATCATATACGAAAACAATATGCTGAGAATATGTTGCATAGCCACAACACAATGGAAGTAACAACACACTAAGAACTTTCTGCTTTGATGACTAGTGATGCCGGTAACGCGTTACTCTAATCTCACTGCTTTTTTCAGTAACGAGTAATCTAACGCGTTGATCTTTCCAAATCAGTAATCAGATTAAAGTTACTTCTCCGAGTAACTGTGTGTTATTATTATTTTTGCATTGCAGGCCAATCGCACCATTAAACTGGCCTGTGGGCAGGGGGTCAGGGTTCTGCTGAACTGTCCACTTTGCCCACTTTCAGCGAGCTGCAATCTTTTAATCAGCGGTTTTCTGCAGCAGCTACGAGTAGTCCTCATCTCTCAAAGCGCGGTGATGACAGCACAGGTGCACTGAGCTTTACAAAGACATTTTAACGCTTTTTTCACCTTTATTTAAAACTCTGAGCTGCTCTGTGTATCCTCGCTAAAAACAGCTGATCTGCGACGTGTTAACATGTAACACTTTTTTTCCACCCAAATGCACCTTAACTCTGTGAGGATGACATGATGTAAAAAACGCTGATAAAACGTTGTTACCTATCAATCTGGTCATGTTTTCTGCATAAATAATAATATAAATTATAAAACAAGTATTTATGTTCATTGAAGTTAAGAAAGGGTGACTATAAAGTGAGTATTGTCAAAATGGGTTACCATTTTTTCTAACTTAGTTACTTTTAAAGCTGAGTAATCAGTAAAGTAACTAAGTTACTTTTTCAAGGAATAACCAGTAATCAGTAATTGGATTACTTTTACAAAGTAACTATCATAAGGACTTGTACCAAGATTCACAAAATTCTTCTTAAAAATGTGAGAGGAGTTGATTTCAGAACACTGATACCCTTTTTGGGACGTATGGATGGATGGACGGACAGAAAGACAGACAAACAAACGGAAATTGCCAGGACATAATCCCCCTTCAGGTTTTTGATCAAACGTGAGACTGGGCTGGAGACAGAGCACCATGATTTGTTTGAGCGTCAGAAAGTAAAAGAAAGAAAGCCGGTTCACTGTGTAACTTTACTGGTCTCTGCATTTCAAATCTGTGAGTACTTTACCGTTCCTGTATTAGCCTGTTCCACGCGTCTTTTTCCTGTTCGTGTGCATTTTTGACTGTGTGACTATCCAGGGTTGGGACCAGGAAGCAGAGTTGTAGTCTTACACACCTCTCTGCAGCTTCTCTCCCCCTGCCATCCCCTCATTACCCCATCCCCGTAGAGACGGTGCCTGCTCCCAGACCACCATTAACCAGTAAAAATCTATTTAAGCATAAAAATTCAAAAAGAAAAAATAATATAGCACCTTCAACTGCACCACAGACTAAAACAGTTAAATGTGGTCTATTAAACATTAGGTCTCTCTCTTCTAAGTCTCTGTTAGTAAATGATATAATAATTGATCAACATATTGATTTATTCTGCCTTACAGAAACCTGGTTACAGCAGGATGAATATGTTAGTTTAAATGAGTCGAGTCACACTAACTGCCAGAACGCTCGTAGCACGGGCCGAGGCGGAGGATTAGCAGCAATCTTCCATTCCAGCTTATTAATTAATCCAAAACCCAGACAGAGCTTTAATTCATTTGAAAGCTTGACTCTTAGTCTTGTCCATCCAAATTGGAAGTCCCAAAAACCAGTTTCATTTGTTATTATCTATCGTCCACCTGGTCGTTACTGTGAGTTTCTCTGTGAATTTTCAGACCTTTTGTCTGACTTAGTGCTTAGCTCAGATAAGATAATTATAGTGGGCGATTTTAACATCCACACAGATCTGCATTTAATCTATTATTAGACTCAATTGGCTTTGCTCAAAATGTAAATGAGTCCACCCACCACTTTAATCATACCTTAGATCTTGTTCTGACTTATGGTATGGAAATTGAAGACTTAACAGTATTCCCTGAAAACTCCCTTCTGTCTGATCATTTCTTAATAACATTTACATTTACTCTGATGGACTACCCAGCAGTGGGGAATAAGTTTCATTACACTAGAAGTCTTTCAGAAAGCGCTGTAACTAGGTTTAAGGATATGATTCCTTCTTTAAGTTCTCTAATGCCATATACCAACACAGTGCAGAGTAGCTACCTAAACTCTGTAAGTGAGATAGAGTATCTCGTCAATAGTTTTACATCCTCATTGAAGACAACTTTGGATGCTGTAGCTCCTCTGAAAAAGAGAGCTTTAAATCAGAAGTGCCTGACTCCGTGGTATAACTCACAAACTCGCAGCTTAAAGCAGATAACCCGTAAGTTGGAGAGGAAATGGCGTCTCACTAATTTAGAAGATCTTCACTTAGCCTGGAAAAAGAGTCTGTTGCTCTATAAAAAAGCCTTCCGTAAAGCTAGGACATCTTACTACTCATCACTAATTGAAGAAAATAAGAACAACCCCAGGTTTATTTTCAGCACTGTAGCCAGACTGACAAAGAGTCAGAGCTCTACTAAGCCGAGTATTCCTTTAACTTTAACTAGTAATGACTTCATGACTTTCTTTGCTAATAAAATTTTAACTATTAGAGAAAAATTACTCATAACCATCCCAAAGACGTATCGTTATCTTTGGCTGCTTTCAGTGATGCCGGTATTTGGTTAGACTCTTTCTCTCCGATTGTTCTGTCTGAGTTATTTTCATTAGTTACTTCCTCCAAACCATCAACATGTCTATTAGACCCCATTCCTACCAGGCTGCTCAAGGAAGCCCTACCATTAATTAATGCTTCGATCTTAAATATGATCAATCTATCTTTATTAGTTGGCTATGTACCACAGGCTTTTAAGGTGGCAGTAATTAAACCATTACTTAAAAAGCCATCACTTGACCCAGCTATCTTAGCTAATTATAGGCCAATCTCCAACCTTCCTTTTCTCTCAAAAATTCTTGAAAGGGTAGTTGTAAAACAGCTAACTGATCATCTGCAGAGGAATGGTCTATTTGAAGAGTTTCAGTCAGGTTTTAGAATTCATCATAGTATAGAAACA